>NC_072734.1:82549798-82890474 GCF_026930045.1 Uloborus diversus | reverse complement strand
AAATTTATGTTTTATGCTAACAATTCATCATAAATAAGTGCTTTCTTTGTTTATTATAGTTGGAAAATCTTGAACAATTAACACAAAGACGAGGCGTTTTATTGTACTTGGTTAATGGCATATTTTAGTTTTGTTTTTATATTTTTTTCTAAAATAATAATGCTCATATCCTTTAAAAAATATTGCTTTTATAGCTGGAGAATAAAAGAATAAAAGAAGGATTTTTTCAAAATAATATAAAATCTAGAAAAAGATTTGATAAACTTTTCCCTTAAAAAAAAAGTTTATAAGTTATTTGTTATCAAATTAAGGAAAAAAAGCTATTGCAATGCTTCATTGCTTTCATTATTATTATTTTATTTATTTATTTTTATTTATTTATTTATTTATTATTAATATTTTGAAATTTTATTTAGATACTGTCAGAAATTGTTTTCCCTGTTGTTTTTATATTACCGATACATTCTGTAAACAGTCATTAAAATTTTAGCTTTTTTTTTTTTTGGCAATTTATTTCTTGCTTTTAGGATTAAAAATATTTTCTCCAGCATAATTGGGGGAAAGTAGGGGAATGTGGGGCAAAGTGAAATGGTTAAGATGACTAAGTTTTTTCAAAATGTACAAATCGGAAATTTGTTTTGTAAATTACAGTACTTGGAGAAAGAACATTAATAAAACTTGCATTGAAACTGTATTTTTTATTTTTGCCAGTAAATTTGAGTCCTCAAAAAAAGTTTAAAATTTTCACTTTTTTTTTCATGGGGCAAAGTGAAAAATAAAATATTTTTCTAATGGAATATTTTCTATCCGATTATAAAACATTTTTGATCAAAAGAATCAGTAAATAAAAGGTTGAATGAATAAATGAAAAGATAATTCAACAATAAACGAACAATTAAATCAATAAATCAATTAATATATGAAGAAAAATAAATGAGCGAGTAAAAGAATGAATGAATAAGAAAATAAGTGAATTCCAAAATGAAGGAATGTAAACTAATTAATTAATGAAAACGTAAGTAATTTATATTAAATGATTGAGTGAGTAAATGAAACAAACTATTTCACTTTGCTCCATCCACTTTGCCTCGTATGAACTTGACTAATTGTACAATTTATTTAAAATACAAATCAACTCGGCATTGGCTAAATTTTTACTGCGTTGAATATTAGAAGGTCTCAATTAATATTTAAAATGACAAATTTAATGACAAATGATAACAAGAATTTAATCATTTTATAGTTACAAAAATAATTTTTGACTTAACAACAAAATATTACTGTATGAGTATCAATTTTTTAAAATTGCCTGTATTAACAAATGTTTTAATCTTCGGAAGGTTTTTTTTCCGGACTGGAATAGACTACATATGGTGCTACATAGCTCAAATAATACCAGATAGGTGGAGCTAAAAGCAGAGTGAATATTTCACCATTTCACTTTGCCCCATGTTCCCCTACTTCAGGTTCCATTTCTTGTAGATAGGAATGGCAATTATCGCGTTCAAATCACGAGAGAGAAATTCTAAGCCTGTATTTATAGTTTTCTATTGCTAATACCATTGTTGCAAGAAAGACAACGACCAGTGCTACCAGCGCAAACCTTGACAAAAATCTGAGTTTCGAAGAATTGCAGTAACTTCGTTCCCCGAATTCTTATAGAGTTATAATTACGATTAAGAAAATTGGAAACAGTAAATGGCGCAAGTTACATCTGTAATTACTATTGACCCAAAACAATCGAACTACTATTACACTTTTAAGAAAAGTAATTTGGTTCGATTATTTTAGTTTTGAAGTAGATATAGATTACTATAATTTATTATTGCATTCCTTCTAATATGTAAGCATTTATTCAAACTTAAAAAGATGTAACTTAAGTCTAAAATAAAACAACTGGAACTTAAAAAAAGATTTTTTTCCTCCAAAACAGTTAGAACTTCTCATAATTATATAACATTTTCTGCAAACCTCCAATATTCTAACAATTATAATCATTTATATTATAACAGCCATTAATTGACTGAACTTCTGCACGAAGCCGTTTGTCTAAACATAATCGATATATATTTTCAGGCAATCATAATCGTTTTAAATAGAGGTGTAGTAATGATTTTAATGGGGTTGTTTCCTTCAGTCAAAAGTCACTGAACTTACTTTTAGTCACTGAAATGGATAGAACAAGCAAAAAAAAAAAAAAAATAATAATAATAATAACATGGAGCGAGAAAAAATTTTCAATTTCCCAACGCTTGATTTTTAATTAAATTTTTGTAAATATCCGGCTTTGAAAACAAGGCGTGGTCTTTATGACGTCACAAATGACATACTTTGGCCCATCTGTTTTCCACGTTTCCACTTTATGATAACAAGAAACGAATTAAATTACGCTCTACGCTTGCTATTAACCATATTATTGCCAACACATGTGAGTAAAGATGTGAATTAAATATTGTGCTCTGTGAATAGCATCAGTGAAGGGCATTTCATCATATGTGATGTTATCGGCAGAAGCGTAAACAATGAAAGCACACCGATTAATATATATTTTTTTTAACTCATCAAAAACAACCCTGTTGTAAAAATTTCCCCGTCTAGAAAACCTTTAACTTTTCCGCGCAAAAAAAAAAAAAAAGAAAGAAAAACAACCTGCATCCTAAACTCAAAAAACCTCAGCCATAAAACGTTATGATATCTAGTTTGCCCGCCAAGTATCTGCCAAACTATCATCCTCCCTCTTCTCCTTTTTCATCACAGCTACTTCCATTAGAACCTCTTCCCACCTTCTACTCCTCAGAAACATGGATAGATCTTTTAAATTGTTTATCTTGTTTGGTGGGAAGCTTTTTACTCACCAAGCAACCACTTCACTTTGAAAAGCTTTTTTTTTTTTGAACAGCGATTTTATAACTTTAATACCTCCTCCCCCTGTTGATCTAGGGGATTGTATTTTGGTTTACGGCGTCAGGGGCCACTAGAGATTGAGTGTGCTAAAAACCAACTCCGGGGGTCTTCATGGGGCTGAGATACAGAGGGGTGAAAAACCCAAAAAACCCCAACTTTTTCTGTCGTGTAATCTTGTTCTTGGTCGCTTTTATTTTCTTTCGTCTTTGGCGGTGGATTTGCTTCTGTTGGCTGCTGACGTTTGGTTTCCTTGGCGGGACGGGACGCTCCCGCGTCCCGTGATATTAAACTTAATCAAATTATTTTTAAAAAATGGTCATATCCTATGCTTTTAAGATTGCTCTTTCAGAAGAAAACACTTTTAAAAATTTCGAAAACGACCCCATTTGCTTCTATTAATGTTTTTTTTTTTTTTTTTGCAATCGCAATGGTTACGAAAAATACTTTTGTAATCATATTAAAATAAACAAATACTCTAAAATGCGCTGTTGTGATTGAAATAGTGTTAAAACTTTAATAACTAAATTTCTATGTTAAGATAATCGAACTAAGTTATTTTTCTTAAATATGTAATTGTATTTCGGTTAATTTTTGAGGATAATAGAATTTACAGACGTAACCTGCATTATTTGCCGTTTCTCATAGTCTTAATCGTAATTTTTACTCCTTAAACATTAAGAGAACGAAGCTATTGTAATCCTTCGAAACTCGGATTTTTCAAGGTTTTAACGAATCGCACTGATAGTTGCCTTCTTTGCAGCAATAGTATTACTAAAAGGAAACGTAAAGTACAGGCTTAGAACTTCCTTTTCTGATTTCAGCGCAGTACGTGACATTTTCATTTAGAAGAAAAAGAACTATGGTAGGGGAATGCGTGAGCAAAGTGAAATAGTTAAGATAACGTACCTCCTTTAAACTGAACATATTAGAAATTTGTTTTGAAAATTAAAGAATATAATATAGAGAATAATATATTTTACAATAAATCTTGCATTGAAACATTATTTTTTATTTTTGTAGTAAACTTGTATTTTTCAAAAAAAAAAAAAAAAAGAAAGAAAGAAAGAAAAAATAAATTTAACTTTTTTTTTTCACGGGTCAAAGTGAAAAATAAAAAAAAATTGTAAAAAATATTTTCTATTTGATAAAAAATAATTTTGATCTAATGCATGACTAAATAAAAGAATGTGAATAAATAATGAAACAGCAAATGAAGAATTTAATAAATAAATTAATTATTATATATGAGACTAATAATGTAATGTAATGTATGAGACAAGTAAAAGAGTGAATGACTGAACAAATAAGTGAATTAATAAAAGTCTGCAAATAAATTAGCGAGTGAATACATAAGTGATTTAATAAATGAATTAATGAATAAACAAAACATATTAATTTCACTTTATCTCATTTGCTTCGCCCGGCGTGTACCTGAAAAATTGTATCATTCACTTTAAATAAAAACATAAATTATTAACTAAATAAGTGCGGCATTGGACATCAGTAGATCTCAATTAGCACTTAAAACATTAGTTACCCAAACTATCATTTCATTACAATAAAAAATATTTCTAATTAACTGCAAAATATTAGAATATGTGTATCAAATTTTGAAATTGATTTGTATTATTATATTCCTTGATCTTATCATTTATTGAAGTGAAAAATCTTATGCGAGGGCTTAAAAATTCTGATCCGTAAGCTTTTTATGTGGCGGAAGTGACGTAATTGTTTGCTAAAAACAATGAAAAATAGCAGTAGTTATAAAATTTTGGCGGAATCCACATTTCTTAAGTTCTGCCTTAAAACTAGTTTGGTAACTTTTACTAGCATTAACAAAATTAACTTTATAATTACTAATATCTTTCATTGCTTTTGGAAATAATTAAAAAGCGGATTTCTAAGTTTTGTACGGTTTTCTCGTTTATAGTAACAAAAAACGACACTTCACGAAAAAAAAAAAACTTTCGTCAAAGCTTGATTACAGCAACCAATGCATCTCCTGCTTTTTCAACCTGTTTAAAGCGGATTCGTCGAAGCACGAGTGTCAACAATACTGAGGTTGACTATAGCACTATGCAGTACAGTATAATCTCGTTTATCCGGCTCCCGTTAATCCTAATCTCCGGGTTATTCAGATCAAATTTGCAGAGTTAAAAAAATCACTTATAAATAATAATTTCTAAATGACTGTAAGAACGGAATCATGAATGCACGAAATATTCGCTTTTTATTTTGATTGAACGTACAACTCTCGCATAGGTCGTACAATATATTATAGTAATCTAACAAACAACGTGGCAAACTTGGAGTGTCAATCAGCCACCACTGCGGCTGAACTATAAATGAGTGTTTGCAAGAAACATTCCTGTATAATTCTGTTAAAAAGCATCGTTCTATGCTGTAATAATAGAAAATTATGCTTATTTATGAATGTGTTTTACTTATTACCCTTATTACCGGATTATCCGGGTTGGTTGCCTTTGATACGAGTTAGTTCGGATAAAAATACTTATTTTGACATCGTCAGATCACAAAATAGGAATGAAATTTATGTCATGATTAGTATTTCTCTCAACACACTACTAAATTTGTATCATGGTATAATATTTATAACAACTAGGAAAGTTGCCCGTCAAGGTATGACGGGTGAAAATTGCTTTTACTCTACAATCGAACGAAGCAATTGCCTGTTTGGTGATATTTTGATAGTTGACATTTTGATCCTTACTCCAGTGAATTAACCCTAAACACCAGTGACTAGATAGCGTTCATAATTGACCACTTTTTCATTTCCTCATTCTCCTCAAAAATTACTGTCTTACCGGTAAAACAGTTAAGTGACCGGATCCAGTTCAGCCTTGTCACAATAAAGCCTTTCCCTGCATGCCAAACATTACGAAAAATATTATCAAATTCTCATGCCGTGGCGCAAGTTTCGTTGTTGATAACTTCAGGAGCGTTACTCGATCATTCGCTATTATATATATGAAGATAAGGGTTCATGAAAAAATACTAACCCTCACTGACAGTACTTTTACTTAGTATCGAGAGAAACTACTACATAGAATCGACATCACAGATAAGAATACGAGTAAATATCATGATGTAATTTCTATTACATCAGGAGTACTTTTTACTTCGGAGAATCCTTTGAGCTTACCGTTTCCTTGAAGGAATCTCTTGATCAAAGAGAAGAAAAATAGGATATCAAGGCTTTCGGCCTTCTACACAGGAGGTTAGCTGAATTAATTTTCCAAAAAAGTTGCCTGTCAAATAATTAACTGACGTTTTTCGTTGTGTTTACACGAAGCACCTTAGCTGAATCAGCTTTTCTTCTCATACGCCGAATTTATTCGAACAGCTGTTCCACAACACTGTTAAAACTGAACCGAATGACTCAGCTTACTCCAGTGCAAGGCAAAATTTTTGCGATGTCCCGATGAGTTGAATCAACTAAAAAGTTGATTCAAAACATCAGGATTCGAATGGTTGCGACACGTGTGCCTGATGTGCTTGATGAGTTGACTGTCGAGTGACGGATGGCGGATGATTCCTTCACTTTTCTGTCTGGTTACACATCCTGATAACCGCCTGTTCGAAAGTTGATTCAATTAAGTTGCCTCGTGTGAAGGTGTCCTTATACTACTGTAACTTACAAAATTATGTTTTGATCTTTATTTTACCACAACACAACTATCTTAATAAGATAATGAATGTCAAGGTAGCTAAAGTCGTTTTTAGAGAGAAGGGGGGGGGGGGTTAGAAATATATTCTATTAAAATAAAAAATAAAAGCAAGAAATAAAATGTTTATTTGCATTTATTTTTATAAGCAAACCTTCATTAAAAATCAATCTTTTATAGAAGTAAAAATTTTCCCAAAATTTTGGCGGTTTGTTTAAGCAAATAGATCACACTGATGGAACCCTTGTTAAAGGTCCAGGGAGCCCTATGATTCCGTGGAACCCTGGTTCAAGTCCTCTCCATTACGTCATGATGCATCGTCACGACAGAATTCGATAGTTGTTCAACGCTAATCAAAGCATGCTTTCTCACTCGTGCTGTCCCCTTTTCATTTCCATATTGCAACATTGTATCAACTGTTTATGTATTCAAACTTCTTTGCGAAACAAAATAAAAGTTTTATTATAGTTCCTTGTTTAGAAAAATATGCGATTCTGATTATTTAACTTCCTTCACATAATCACAATTTTTCTTTCGAAGGTGACTCTTCTTGAAGTCTCTTATCTTCTCGAACATTTGACTTAGTAAAGCATATGCATGTGGCTCGGATATTACGCCCAGCCATTGATAAGGTCTTATCTCAGCTACCAAGGTCTAGGATGGCTAACCAGTTACCTTAGGAGTGATTTTTTCCGAACTGCTCTTTGGAGTCACGTGACGACAACTCTTTTTCGGAAGATGATGCTCAGCAGTCGATGATAGAGAGAGTTCGATTCACCACATTCGATTAAGATTGCCGATCGTTTGTATCGATGCTCCCGATTCTGGCCATGCCCCTCAAACTGAAGTTGAGTTGGACCGGGCAGGAAAAGAGGAGACACACATACCAGGGCAAGAGTGAGGATCCTTCGATCAAGAATGAGTAAGTCCCTTGATTTATTGAAAAAAGGGTCTTTCTGTGAACGTATGTGAAACTTACTCTCAGGGCCGTATAAAGGGGAGGGGGGTCTCATTTGAAGCAGGCTCAACATTTAGGACATTATACTCTTCTCTTATCAAACTCTCCTGATTTCTTAGTCTAAAAGTTCTCTTTGAAGTTAGGATTTCATGTTTGCAAAGCAACTGACTATGCAATTGACTCTGAAGGAAATCTATCCTCTGTTGGTTTTCTTCTAGCAGGGGTCACCCCCCCCCCCCGAAAAATTGTTCGGTTTGACATTTAAATGTTCTTTCACATTTAAAAATTTCCAAAAAATATTGTTCCAAAACTCAAATGTCTTTTATATGTATATTAATTGCATAAAACGCATTCATAATAGCTAACCCGACGACTTGAATATTAGTACAATTAGCGCAAAGCTTTGAATGAAGTTTTTAAGCCCTCCCCGAAATTATTTTCTGGTTACGGCCCTGTTTACTCTAAATCAGTAACTCCAAATTTTGCCGAATGATGATATTTTTCCCGCATCGTTAAACAAAATTTGCCGAATATGGAAACTTTTGGGAGGTCACAGTGACTTTCCGTGACTCCAATTGAGGTGCAATTGTCTGTCTAGTTGTCCTAGCTTTCAGTTCCGGGACGCTGAAATGTCCGGTTTTTGAAGTAATCAAATGGAACACTGGATATGCTTCAACCGCAAGGCGTTGAGTGATCTCGTCAAAGTATTTTCATATGTATTTATCAAAATCATATAAGAGTTTGCCGGATCATTGAACATATTTTATCTTTGTTCTGCCTTAATACACCGGTAGAAAAGGTATTTTCTTTAATGATTGATTTGGGAGCAAGCGAAAACGAACAGTTAGAAATGACGGTTCTTAAATCGCTGTTGATTTTATAAAAGTAAATTACGTGAAATCCAACCAGGAATTTCTTTCTTATTTAAAATTAGAGCCAAAACGTACTGAAATAAATTTGTGCTTTAAAGAATATGTATGAATTTTAAGTGTTAATTTATGTTTTCCTTTTCAATAATCACTTTAAAAACTCCGATTTTTTTCCAATGCTCATGCAGTTTGCCTAAAATGTAAAATGCCCCATTTCTAGGAAAAAGATAAATGGTCACCTTAGTCACATGGTCCTCTTTTTAAACTTCTGATTTTTGTGCGATATTGATTCCACATTTCTGTAACTAAAAAGCATGTGCATTTTAATTTTCCTTTTTTAACACTCTAGCATTCAAGCATATAATTGACCACTAAATGATGCCAATTAATCACTAAATAATCTCATCCCACGTAATTTTATTACCTTTGAATAACAAAGAATTTTCATTTTGCAACGGTTTTCTCCGGAGTGTTTATAAAGGCTTTGGGGCTGAAATGCATGCTGATACAAGTTTTCTTTATTTCAAACTAATCAACTCAAAAAGTTTACGTTTTAGATGAATTGTTTATGCATTTGGAGTAACAGTATAAAAAAAAACTTTGCATTATTAACGCTTTTGTAACAAATAAAATGAAAAAAAATGAGCTTGTCGTTTACCAGAGGGAAACAATACCTTGCCCAAGTTGCTGTAAGGTTTCGAAAAAAGTTATTGAAAGCTTCAAACAGCTTCATATACGTTCTGACGTATATGAAGCTAACGTTCTCATAAAACACAAAAAAAAAAGCAAGTGGTAAAATTTGACTTGTTCTTTGAATATTTCGTTGATTATTAACATATAGCTTTGGAAGCACAAAACATACAAAGTAATATTTGAAACCTGAAGTACGGGAAATACAAAAATATTCTTTCATTTCATTAACATTTTTAGCTTAACAAGAGTTACATTACTGCATACATTCGATGTAAAACAGTAAGCAAAACAAGCGCTGAAAAAGAGAGATTCCATTTAAACTTGTTATACTTTTGCCCCGGAGTTAAATTCAGTAAAAAAAATGTTGCGATCAGTATCTGTATTGGATGCAATATAAATTATTTATAGACAAGTAAGGCAAATTAAAAGTAGAATTTTTTTTTTCTCAACGTTTAAAAGCTCCCCGTTGTACTTCACAACTTCAACATATTTCTATCATTTTGAAATATTGCATAGAATGCTACAGTGGTATGCTACCATCAACAATATTACAAATAGCTTCCAAACTAACCTCATAATTATGGAATGTTGCAGTGAGTTGCGATAGTTCTTGAAGATAAATAGTTTTTTTTATTCGATATTTAATTTTAGGATCTTAGAATGGACCTTTCTACTCGATATAATTATCGCATCGTCTCGAACTTGGTTTCATTGGGAAGAGAGCAAAAAATATCCCTTTCATATAGCCAAAATTTTTGCTAAAATAAAGAGCAGGAAACGTATTTGATAAACTTGCCAAGAGAGTGCAGTACTAGGACTTCATTTGTTTTCGCTATTTCAATACTAAAAGACTTGAAATGGCGAAAAATTAACTAACCACCCGAATCAATATTCTCCACTTTTCATGTAATGCGAAAACATGAGGAATAACGCTTCATTCTTGAAAACTTAAATCTTAAATTTTGCACGACTTCGATTAATTTTAGTGCTTTTAAAATCTTAATTAGAAAATAGATGCTCTTCCGGTAGCATCTAAACGCCAAAGTGAATCTTTCATTAACGCATTTGCCTAATGAGAAAAAAAAATATTTTCATTACCATAGCAACTAACGTGATAAACAAGAACCACTTAGCCGAAATGGATTGCTATATTACAGGAATTGAAGTAATAGACACAGAACGCTATTCAGCCATGCTTTTAATGATTCATAAAAGGTTGGCCATACTTTTCTTTTCTCTCCTTGGCAGACAGCCATCTTTTTGAGGCATTAAATACGATAAAACTGATTATGAAATATCACTGACGATTAGACTAAACAATCAATAGTAAAAATGGCGGCAGCAAACAATCGAAGATATTGTTGGGGAACAAAGTTTTACAGTTTTGTTTACAAAGCAATCGAAGGCTATGCATGCGAACCTTTAGGGAATGCAAAGAAAAGATAATAAATGATGTTTCTTATCGAAATTTCAAGAGGTAAATTGAAAAGATGTAAGCGGAAGAGGAAGTCTTTTATGAATAAATTGCAGACGAAGTGTACAAGTTTTGTCAAAGTCTGCTGTTGAATCAGAATCCGTGCCTTATAGAAAGATCCTGTACATTAGGGTGGTTCAAAAATTGTTTTTTCATCTAGAGTCCTCTATTTTTTTAGACTTACTAATAGTATTATGCTGTACAAGTTTTAATTTCTTATACAAGTTTTAAAAGGGTGCTCAGTGATCCCTTAATTTAAGATTAGCCGTAGCGTAGAAAAAGCCACAAATTTAGAAACATTTAATTTCCAAAGCTGTTTTTTGTAAATAATTATTTTTTTTGCAATGTATATGCATATTAATAATGTATATTATAATATGTAGCATTGTTTTTAGAGTTCAATGTATTTTTAAGTCCCCTCCCCAAACTTATGAAGTTTGGGGAGGGAGTTGAGCACCATCTTTCAGTTGAAATAGGAAGCTAAATTCTTCCAGTATATTACTATCCACAAGCCTAAAACATTAAGGGATGTCCTGTTATCTAGGAGAAACTTTTTTTTTTAACATGCATTTTTGAACTACCCCACTGTACACGTCACCATTTTCCTTTAACGAAATGCTATTTTGCTGACGATGGATCAGGCCTGACATTTGGGGGGGGGGGGGGACTCAGTATCTTGGAAAAATTATTGTTTTCACACAAGAGGACATGTGCTTTCCCTTTAAGTTTTTTATTGCTGTTTTTTCTTTTATGTAAATAAATATTCATTCTAAACAAAAAAAAAAAATCCCCGATTTTTCTGAGAATTTATGTGCAAACTACATCATTTTATTGTAAATATTTAAATAATTATAAGGTTCTGAAAGGTCTATTGATTTTTGGATCACATAGTGCTTAGCATACAATAAATCAACCATACATATAGTCAAATCTTTCATTTGAAATGATAATATGCTTAGCTAAAAGTCTTGATGGTAACCAACGATGTAGCCAGAAATATTTTTAAGGGTCAAAACGCCCTTCAAATTTCAAACCCGAAATTTTCATTTATGGTTACAATTGAAATATTGTTTTCTTTCTTTCTTTTATTGAGGCAACCGAAGGCGTAACGGGCCCCTTGTCAGTCTGGGCCTCTCTCTCCATAAAACTTATGCTACTTATATTCTGAGCCAGCCCTTCCCCTCAAGGTCCGGGCTCCTATTTTCCGACTAGACTGGCATGGCTTTTCGTCGGCCCTGCCTTTTATTCCTTGTGTTTACAAACTTTACATTCATTTTTCAATGGGTGATGTTCAGTTTATCGATGTTCTACTTTGGAATCTGTAGTAATCATTTTTTGTGAATTTGTGATGTCAAACAATTTTATTGTAGAAGCTAGGGATTTTTAGGTTATGAACCCTTTCCAATTTTTTTGTGAAGTTTTTATTATGATAGCAATAATGTATGGTGTTTATAAGTTAGCTATATTTGTTAAAGAAATTAATTTAAGATAAAATGCTTTTAAAAGAGAAAGCTTGCATTTTTTCATGACAACCATAAAACAAACAATTTAATAAAGGCAGTAAAAGTTATTTTTTTCTAGATGATCTTTCAGTTTCTTTTTCCTCCAAAAATGTTTACTTCCTACTTTACGTTACTATTGTCTAAACACTATTCCTGTCTTGATGATTGTAATGGGTAATGCAAGATGTATGAATATTCATGGGCACAATATCATTTTTAAATTGAATGTAAATTTCTTACTGTTGGACAAGAAAAATGGGATTTTTTAAAAATTTTGTTGTTACTAATACCACTCGAATCACCGAGACTGAGTAGCAATTGCTAGTCGATTTGTGGCAGTGAGGGCGAATTTCGTTTTCACTAGCATCATTTAGGGGAAGACGACTGAAGACAACTCTTCTACTTCTCCCCCGAATGGTGACAAGACCTTCTCGGTTTTGGTAGGAGATGTGGAGTGACTTTCCAACGCCATCCAACTAAGAAACCCGGAACAATAGCTGACTTGATTGAAATTTTGTCAAAATACAGTAACACCATCAAAATCAGCATTTTTGGTACATAATTAAGGTTGATTGCAATTTGAAAAAAAAAAAAAAAAAAAACGTTTTCTTTTTTTTTAAAGCACAATTTTGAAGAAAAAATGATGTT
Organism: Uloborus diversus; assembly: GCF_026930045.1. Classification (NCBI taxonomy): domain Eukaryota; kingdom Metazoa; phylum Arthropoda; class Arachnida; order Araneae; family Uloboridae; genus Uloborus; species Uloborus diversus. Next base: position 82,877,740 of record NC_072734.1, on the reverse strand, counting down.
ACTTTCAAAAACATAAATGATAAGGAGAATTAATTACAAAATGATTAAAAGTTATTACATATTTTTCAAAAACAGTCTTGATTAAAGATAAGAATGATTAAAAATATACTGGTGCAGTAACAAAGTCACGATCAGTAGAATGTCACAATTTGTAATATGGTCATAATCAGTAAATTGTTGGCTTTAGTAAATTGGTGGAAAACACAACTCAGTTTCTTTTTTTTTTTAGATTTCATTAAAGTAAGAGTTTAAGGGGAAAACAAAAATAACAAAACCTGTTCAAAAAAAAAATTTTAATTCTCAGACCCTAAATATTTATTTTTCATTATTTCAATGGGGGGGGGGGGGAATAAAGATTTGTGCTTGATATTTAGGTGGAAGGTGGAAATTCGCATTAGTTCAAACAGCACATGATATTTACAACCAAGCCAGAAGCCGAACAACTCCCACTTCAGCAACCCCAGAGGCATTGATTCGTATGGAGGACTTTCTGACAACGACAATCTAATGTGCCCCTGTCAACTTCAGGGAACACGGAGAATCCTCGACCGATTGGTATCGAACCCGAACCTCCTAGTTACTAGCCCGGTGCCTTACCGATCAGGCCCCCTTGGCCCTACAATTTTTTGTACATTGTAAACAAAAGTGAAACGTCGTGTTGAATTTTAAGAGAAGTTTGAACCTCTGAATCCTTCACCTTAATGACTACAGCCTTGTTGTCAATGCAAAATTAAAGAAAAAAAAAGCTAGTTGTGTATTTATACGCGTTGTTGGATGCGTCGGTCTCCTGGATACGTGCCTGTCCGGAAGTAAATATTCTTTTCACTTTGCTGGAGACGTTTTTGAATTAATTTCGGAAAGTATGAAGAAGTTTTCAACGAAGCAGTTGCGACTTGATGAGGAAAGTACGAATGTGATCACCATGGAGTCGTTTGGCTGTGAGTCAAAAGGGGTGCAAAAACCCAAGCCCACTGACTCGGCTATGAGCTTTTGTTCATTGCCGTAGGAACCTCGCCAAAAATCCAGCGTCGCAGGGGAGAAGAGACAAAAATCTAGGTCTCATACTCGGCGATGCGGAGAATGCGACAAGTTCCGGTTGACGAAAATTTCTATCAATGACTCCAGACGGCTGAGTGAAACTTTTTAAGTTGATTGGCACGGTGGATGAAAGTGGCTATTAAAGACTCGGATACCACCGATAGTTGACGGAAAAAAGAAACAGAGGTAATAAACTAAAGAGCAAGTATAGGAGCTTTTTTATTTTTTAAACGTTAATTCTCAAATTTAAATATATGTCCCCCCTTTTTTGCTGACAGAGGGGAGAATATTGTTTGGCTTATGCCTCTTTGGGCTGCTATGAGCACGTTTAAACAGACCAAACACAGGCTTATTATAAGCATTTACTACCATGGGTAAGAAAAATATTCCCCGTTAGGGGAAAAAAAAGCGGGTTATTGCAGGTAGAATTTTCGACCTTCCTCTTACCAATTGGAAAGCGGCTGTCTATAAATAATGTCAAGCTAGGAGAGGGAAGTGCTTGTGTTTGAAATTGTGACAGTTTGTGATAAATGGGAGAGGGGGCTACGAAAAGTGTGACATAATGCAATTTTTATCAGAGTACGTTTATGAAAAATAACGTGACATGTGATAAGGGGGTAGGGAGGGAGAAGATGAAGTGTGACACTGTAGTTTTTTTGCATTTCCTTTTGAAAACTCGCCATGTGGTTCTTATTAGACCTTTGTGTCATCAGATTTGAGAGGATCCTAACTGAAAATCCCTTTTTTTTTTTTTTTTTACAAACAAAACATTTAGAATTTTCTCCAATACTTTTGGCCAAGTTAAGGAAATTCTCTAGTTTTTCCACTTAACCCTCGTTTTTCTTATTACATGATAAATGAGAAAGCTTTCGTTTTTAAAGTACTCAAATTTTCCCAAATATAAAATCATCATGTTATATTGTGACTGAGTAAAAAAGTAACTCTAAAGCAGCAAAGGTCCATACAGTTAAAAACTTTAAATTTTTAGTATGCTGTACAAAAATAGTTCAAGATTTTTCTATTTACAAACCATATTTTTTCATACAAATTGAAAGTTTTACTGACAATAGAAGTCATTCACTGTTTAAAAGCAATTTTAAGAGTTTTTTTTTTTTTTAAACACTTGAATTTCGACTTGGAGCAAAAATATTCAGTTTTTATAATGTTTACGATTACGTTCTTGGAAAATATTTGGTTTTTACCCAAAGACAAGCGTATGAGTTCGGAGCAGAGTATAGGGTGCGACATATCAACATCCCGTATTTTTCCTTTGGAGTTGGTCTCGTGTACGAGTCGTGGTGGTGACGGAAGTGGTATCGATTGTTAAGTTTACGTGTGATGTCAGAAGTTTCAAAGGAGTGATGCGGTATGCACTGTCATGTGTTGTGGAGGAGTGTATTCGTAATGGTATTTCTTGGAGAACTACGAACATTTTGTACTCGGTTCCAACTTGGCTAGTACAATCCTGTTCCAGGTAGAAAAAAAAAATACTCACGCTCGGGTATCAACATTTAGAGTTATAAGTTCTGCTCTGAAAATAAAACACCTGGGTAACTTCAGACCGTAACAACGCATTGTGACGCTTTTCGAGAGCACCCTTCTAGGAAGCTATAAAGTGTTTAACACTCAAACATGCAGTTGCCCTGTGATTCTCTGATTGACATGAAAGCAAAATCCTTCACAGAGATATTCATAGCTTGAATAGTCTTCCTAATCGAACAGGATCGTGTCAGCCTAGTCGGAACCGAATGTGCAATGTTCGTTTCGCAATTCTTAAAGAACCAGCATTTATAATATACTCCTCCACGCTCAGAGTCTCGTCGTGCCACTGATTTGCGACTACTTTTAATGGCACGTATACTGATTTCAATAGATACTACCTTCACCATCACACCCTCACCACAATTGACACATCGCCCTCTCTATATACAGGAAGTTGACATGCCGCATTTTCCAACAAAAAGAAAAACTTAATTTACTATAAGTAATTCCGGTTATTTGTTGATCTGTAAAATTTTGACTTTCGTAAAGTTGATTTTTTATATTTTGATCCTTACCAAAAAACCACACTCTAATATAATAGTGAAAAAAAAAATAAATCGGGAGCAATCGAAACAGCATTGTAAAACATGTTTCTGGAGGTATAAATTATTTGACCAATAGTCTTAAATATAAAGTCTTAAAGTCTACCGAAATTTTCTGAAAACTCGCCAAATTTTAGCGAATTTCGTTGAGTAATTAAATATATGTTTCACACGATTTGTAGGCAAGCGGTGAAATTGCGTGATCAATTTCTTGCCAAGTCCTTAAATTTGGCACTCTTCTGAAAATTTTCGCAGATTTTAAGACTTTTATTTCTCGATAACGGGTTTACGAGGGCAATTTTTGCGTCAAAAATGTCTCTAAAAACTTTTATGGAAAGAAAAAGAATGCAAACTCAGGACAGGTTTTGCAACATGTATTTCAAAAGAAAGGGTAGATTTTATTTGTGTTACGTAAAGTTCCTGCGTAATTGTTGAACTTACACAAAATCAATTTATATGCGTCATTGATGTTTATGTCTATGATTAATAGAATTAGTAAAATTTTGTATCAAAAAAAAAAAAAAACACGGACAAAGGATAGACAATAATTCAAAGTTTCTCCATGTCATAGAAAATTTAAGATTTTCATCTTCAATTACTGCGCGTTTTGAAGTTGTGCTGGTATTAACAATAAAAAATTTCCAATGAATATAATTTCATTCTTTATGCCAACTAACAAGGGTTTCGGTAACGGGAAAATAAAAGCCGAAATTGTGTGTTTGCAGACTTGATGGGTGTCAATTTTTTATGCTCTTGACATAAAGAGGAAAATTGCGGCCGAAGGACGCTAATATCTAGGCACGTGATCTCTAAATAATGAAGAGACAGAAATGCTTTGTGCTTTCTTTTTGTTCGTCAGGTAAAGGTTACGTTCGTTTTGACGTCAGTTACAGCAGGTTTATGAAGCTGTATAGAGGAATAATATTTGCGGTGTAAAAATGCTATGAAATTTTATCGGTTGTGGCTGAAATGGGAAATTTTCCTCTGGTAAATTTTTCTATGTGGAGTTTTTGTCCATGTACTTGATTCTGTGGAAAGAGTTCTTGTAATACCTGACTGAAGAAGGAGTATTTCGTTAAGTACAGTGGAGCCAAGTTAATCCGGTTCCCGTTTATCCGGATCTCCCGTTTATCCGGATAGAAGTTGTTAAAAAATGTATATTCACTTTAATAATCCTTTTAAATGAATGTCCCAGAATGAGACTATTAATAAGCCAAACAGTCGGTTTTTGTTTTTATTATGCGTACAACTCCTGCATAGAACGTACAATAAAGTATAGCACTAATTAAACTAACAATACGGTGTACTTGGAGCGTCAGCCCGACTCCACCGCAGCTCAACTATAAATGATAAAGTATTTACGAGAAACGGTACTATGTAGTTTGTTGCACAGCATTGTTTTTTACTGTAATAAGAGATGTCTGCTTATTTAAGAATATGTTTTGCTTATTAACCAGATTTTCGCTTATACGGATTGTCTTTGGTCCTTCGTCCGGATAAACTAGGTTGTACTGAGGTTCTCATAATCCAAGCTAGAGCATCAGACATTTTGTTTCACGGATTGCTATTTACCAGTGCTTGTTTGTTAAGATTCAAATCCTTTCAAGACTTCTGACAAACGCCTGAAAGTGTTTTAACAAATATGAGCAATTCCACTTTAACAGACGTATCTATGTTTCACAAAACAGCTTACAATGACTCCAAATATGTTAGATTCTTGTTTCCATGCATTTATTAATAAAGAACATGTATGTTCACTTAACACTTCTATATAATGCAGTTATTATTTATTTTATTTTCCAGGAACAATATTAAAATAATATTTGCCCAGTAACGGGCGTATCTCATAAGATATGCTCGTTGCTGAGTTAAAAAGCATAATGTTAATATTGTTTGTAGAAATGTTCAAAATTTGATTGGAATATATAGAGGTCGAGTTCATACCCTTCATAATATTCCTATAACGAAACAAGGATATAATATGAACCACAACCACATTTATCTGGACTAAATGGGACCTTGCTGATAAACGGTCATCCAAATAATCCGGTTTATAAGCAAAACGTTCTTAAATCAGTAGTGCTCGACCGACGCATCGGCTCCGATGGTTCAAAAATTTAGCCATCGGCATCTTCCGCCGATGCTAACTTGGAGAAAACATCGGTCCATAGGCCCTGAAAAGCATCTGAATGCCGATGTATTGCCGATGTTTTTCGGAAAAAGGAAAAAAAATATCTGTCTCGTATTTGTGTCTATTTTCTACTACATAATTAAAGTTAAGAACAGCATGGGGCCCGAAATCGGGCAACAACGTGACCAACACCAGTTTTGAACTTCGGAAATATGTCGAGTTTCTGATCACTACCGATATTTTCACAACACGGCAGCCACTAAACAAACACTCACTTTGATGAAAGTGTTGAGCATTTTATGCTCTAAAATTAAGATAAATACAGTCTGTTTTTCCACGTTAATCGAGGAATTTAGTTCAAAAAACGAGGCACAAATTTGAGGGATCAATCAATGTCGCGGGACAAAATCCCAGAAATTTTTTCTTCCCGACCTGAAATCGATAGTTTCCCGATTTTAGCTTGCTCTTTTTAATTTAACAATAAACAAATAAACATTTTTTTTTTTTCAGTAAGTTACACCCTATAGCCAGGGCTAAGGCAGAAATACATGAAATACACCGCCAGTTCAGTCATTACAGCCAAGGACTGCAGTTTCGTGCTTTACTGAGGACTGCAGTTTCGTACTTTACTGAGGACTGCAGTTTCGTGCTTTACTGAGGACTGCAGTTTCGTGCTTTACTGATAGGACTGCAGTTTCGTGTACCTTACTGAAAATACCATGTCTTGCCTTCAATCTTCGAGTTGAACCGAACCATTGCTTTGGTCACTCGTCTGGGTCAGTACTATTATTATTTAAGTAAATGTTAATTTTTTTAATTCTACAAATTTGATCCGGATAAACTGGAGATCCAGATGAATGGGGAGTCTTTATAGTGTTTTGTGCAACAATCGATGCTTATATCAAAGTGGAATCGCCCAAACATGAATCCAAACCTCGTTTGAGTGTGCAACGGATATAGTAAAACTCGTTTATAATGAACTCTTCAATCAGTTCTAACTCTACTCCTCTATTAGTGAACCTATGTTGCTTGAAGTTTTGTTTTTACTTCCTCCTAAAGATTTGTGCTTCCTTAAAATCGAATTAATTAGATAATCTTGTCCCTGCCGCATCATTGTATTTTATCAGAAAAAGAATTAAATGTTTTAGTTTTCTATTCATTGTATAAAAATTCTATTCAATTAAAAAAAATTTTTTTAAAGCTCTACAGTTTTGTAATTTTGATGCAGTTGTAAAAATATTTTACAAAACCTATAGCTTGAATTAGTTTGTTCATTACTTAGCTGTATTTTTCAGAACATCGCAATAGATGTGAATATATAACAGTTGAGCAAGTACAACAGACTTCATGCAGGGTTTGATTGGCCGATCTTTTCACGGACGGTATGTAGTCGAAGAGTTGACGCGGATCTTATACGTCCGCGTCAACAAGAATGTTTAGCCGAATTTCTTCGTCAAAAATACGTTTTATATTTATATATATCTCATATTTGTAGCAGCATTTGGAACTTGATATCTCTTCGTGGAAAAAAAGAAATTTCTTCAGCATGATTCGTGGGTCGCAGAATCTTGTCATCCATAGATAACTTCGCAGATAATCGGGACTGTTATGGAGACTTTTAAATGAGTAATTTCTCTCAAACTATTCGAGCAAAGGTCTTGAAATAATTTCGTAAATAAAGAATGGTAAACCATTGGTTAAACTAATGGTTAATTTCTCGGGAAGACACCAGGCATTATTGTAGAGACTTAAATCATCTCTAATGTATTGAAACATTAGTCAGAAAACTACGCTAATTAAAAAACATAATTTGAAATAACAGTTCATAGAGACAAGGGCACCCCGATGGTGGGTCACGAGAGGTCACTAGGGCCTTCAAAAAATTTCCTTATTTGCCAAAATTTGTCTGACGATTCGGCAAAATAATCATCATTCGGCGAAATGTGGAGTTCCATTCTGCAAATTGAGAATTTCCGCCCCCCCCCCCAAAATTAAGTCAGGGGCGCTCCTGCGCGTAGAGGTATCTAAGGAAAAGTTTCGAATGATATTGAACCCACAAAATTTGAGAGTTGAGAGGATGAAATGTCTCTCTTTTTCTTTTATTAACCGAAGTGATTTTTTTTTTCAATATTGGTTGAGGGGGTGGGGCAAAGAATAAGGTTTTTTATTGAATCATCGATGAAAAATAAATTTATGAAGATAACATTATCATATTTATGGGGATTGCTAGGGAGAAAAGTATCTGCTTTCACAAAAATATTCAGTGTGACACGCCTGTTGATCGTATGAACTGTTGAATAAACGCATTGGATCTGTCGACCAGGATGTGTCTGCAGACGAATCGATTGTCGCATCAAAAAGCAGCCAAGACATACATGAAAAGCGTCAGTCAAAACATTCTCGCTGAAAAGAAAAGTTCACCGCAACCGCATTCATGTTAATCAAGTTAAACTAAATTGAAGATATATAATTAATAATTTACGTTGGAAATGATACTAAAGATTTAATTAATATATCTTGTTATTATGATGGTTAAAACATTTATAACCAACATAAAAAATACCATTATTTCATTTTTATAACTTTCCACCATGAACTACATCCCTTTTGGACTTTCAATTATTTAAAATTGCGCATGAATCTTCAAAAAGCCATTACTTGATATGAACCCTTTATCCACTCGTGCATTCCCTTTGGACAGAGTTCTAAAAGTTCCATTTGGCTATCACTACCCATCAAAAACGATTCGTTAAATTACCGCTCACCATTCGTCACGCTGAATGGTCGTCAGATGGACAGTAGAAATACAATGGACGTGTTACAGTGGAATATCCACACCTTGGCTACTACATTTGACCTCCAAATAACCTCTGTATTTTAAGAACCTTAAAAAACAATGACCGTTATATCGGATGACCTGAATCTGATAAACTCGGAGGACAAGATTTAAAGCGATGTACTCTGGCTTTCGCTGGAAAGGTATCATTAGAAGGGATTAATTCTTTGGTGTTATAAAACCGTGAAGGAGATGCCGTTTGAGATTTATGACAAAGTTTAGTTGCATCGGCAGCTGATCATACTTTTATTTTTATCTGATCTTATTTAAGCCCGTTCGTGTAAATATATAACTTTATTCCTGTAGGAGATTGCACATGATTTGAAATTTTATTTGATTTAAAGAATAAATATCAAATTATGGCAAACTTTCATGGATAAAATTGCATATTTTAAGGTTTCTGCGTTTACATAATTTGTAACTATTTTTAGAGTATAAAACCAAATATTTTATTTCCTGAACCAACGAAAACCAACAGACAATATGGACAGGAGTGCCCCGTTGGAAGGTCGCGGGAGGTCATTGTGATTTTCCAAAAATGTCCTTATTCGGCAAGTTTTGTCTGACGATTTGGTAAAATTTGGAGTTCCATTCGGCAAATTCAGAACTTCCGTCCTCCTAAAAGTTTAAGTTCGGGGCGCCCCTGAGTATTGAAATCATAACCCAATTCAAAATAAATATCTCTGTCTATTGTAATTTAATTTTTAAAATTAAAACATTGATGAATTAAAGAAAGAAGCCCTTTTTTAATCCCTCCATTTTATTTCCTGAATTTGATCGAAAATGGAAACATTTAACACCCAGCAATAGTGACAACACTCGACTCTTTCCCAGGTTTTTTTCTTTCTTTTTCTTTTTTCTTTTTGATGTCCTGAGAAAATCCGTGTATACTAATGGTGAATGACGCACTTAAAATCTATCGTGGTCACAATGTCATATAAGTTCTCATGGAAATATGCAGTTTTTTTTCTTAGGGTGCTGAATCCGGAGTAGCTCAGCTCCTGTTCTGGATCAAAAAATAAAGCTAGCTTAAGGTTCTCCATTCAACAGGCTACATCCATAGATATAATATAACTGGATACAGAACTTCATACTCGCAATCACCGATCGCCATTGAACGCTTGAATCTTGAAGTAAACTACCAAAAGCGCGTAGCCTTCAAGATCAGTGACGAGGATGGCTACTGCAAAAGATGTTTGCGCGCATGTGCTTTTTGAACGCTTGCCCGTCTGCTTGATGGTATCGGATGCCCATGTAACTGACTTCTCATTGTGTGTTTTTTTAATACTACATCTATGGTTAAACCACGTACAGTGTTAGGTACGAGAGACCTTGGAGTGCAGTTAAGTGCAGTGCCCTGAGCAAATAAATGTTTTACCCAACTTGCTGTTGGTACCCGGAATTTCTGGAAAATAGTCGAAATTTGAATTGAGGGCATAATGTTTTGTGCTCCTGGAACAGTTTGCCTTTTTGTTGTTCTGCATCATGTTCTCAACGATTGAGGGGATGAACTGTGTAGACCGCACCCATTTCCAAAAGCTTGGTCAAGATCTCTTTCTTGCAGCTTTTCTTTTCTTTTTTTTTTTTTTTTGAAGCTGTTGAGAAATGTGATTCGAAGTATTTTTTGTTTCTGTGGACAATGTGGTTATTCTATCCCTCTCCTCCAAGGCAATATTAACTATTCTTTCTTTGCTTATGGTCTGAGCTTTTGGCATACAGTAGTTAGGATTTGGCACAGAGCTTGACCACGGAGAGAGGGCGGAAATAGAACACTGCATTTTGTAGTAGGTATTATCACTTGATCAGCGAGATCGTGTATGTAATAAAAACTTTTCTGCTTGCACGTGCTCGCTGATCCGACCTATTACAAAATGAGGTGTTATGTTTCCGCTTTCAGTTCATTAGCCATCTCTCTGTGATCAAGTTATGCCACTGTGTGCCAAAAGCCGCAGCAGATGGTGTTTGGAGGTGGCGAGCAAAGCTAGCACGGGGACCTAGCCCCTTAAAAAAAGCAATTAAGAGATGAAAGGGGCAATTCAAAATAGAAATCGTTTCTCAAGAGTTTTATTGAGTGATTGCACGTACGAACAAATTCGAAAATCTAGACTAATATTATTGATCAGAATTTTTAACCATCAAAACATTGACCAAAACAATGCATGGCGGTCCGTTACCTACACACAGTAGGTTTCACTAACTGATTCTAAATCTTTTTTGTTTCGGTTACTATCACAAAGCAAGTCGTGCGCTCTGAGTTCCAGCTACGTTCGATTTAAGATTTATCGCCGAGATCTAAGGCTTTTGTTCTTTGATGGAAGAAAGTGGCCCTTCCGGTCATAGAGAAGAACGGAAAGCTCATCAGTAGGAGAATAGAAAAAGGCCCTTACTGAGATTGATATAAATTAGTTCATGAAAGGTTTGGATCCATATTGTTCCGCCTGAAACAATGACAAATCGAGATACAAAAGTATCGAAAGTTTCACAATGTACTGCATTTATCCTGATGCTTCGACTTTGGGGCCATTCCATTCCGTGAAACGGGACATTTTTCAGTATATTTTGTTTTATAAACAAACTAGTGGTACCCGCACGGCTTTGCCCGTAATAGAAAAATTAAAAGGTTTTTTGGTTCGCCTGTATATTTACAAATAATGTATGGTAAATCTTCTCGCCAATTGGCTTGTACCCATGTTACGGTTCCACGCTATGATCATTTCGTATCTCGCCAATTGGCTTGTGCCCATGTTACGGTTCCAGGTCATGATAATTTCGCAATTTACTCGTCCATCTTATATTTTTGTTCTTAAAATTGAAATAGAAAAAGAACCACATCGAATTTTTGAAAAATCGCTTCGAGGTGCACACCCCCATGCTACAAACTAACTTTGTGCCAAATTTCATGAAAACCGACAGAACGGTCTAGGCGCTTCACAGACATCCTACAGATATCCTACAGACATCCAGACATCCTCCGGACAGAGAGACTTTCAGCTTTATTATTAGTAAAGGAGATAAAACAAGCTAGAATTTAATTTTTGATAGCAACAGTAAGGATTTGTCATAAGAATTTCGTAGAACATCCAACTTATCGTTTTTCAATAAAATAATTGATGAATACGTAATAACTGCCCGTGGCGGATCGGGACTCGTATGGGTCCCGTTCCGTCACTGCATTTTTTTATTGCATGTCGTTCAATTATTTTCTTCAAATTGACTTTTGATGTTCTACATAGTTCTTATGACAAATGTTTACTGTTGCTGTCAAAAAATAACTTTCTAGCTTGGATTATTTGTTTATGAAACAAAATCTAGTGACAAAACTACTCAAAATGTCCGTACCGTCACATGGAATGTCCCTTTGCTGTGTTGGAACCCGCTTTTAATCCCTCAACTGTGGTCAAGGGTGGATCCAGAACTTTTTCCAGGAGGGCGCAATATATATTTTTTAACTTCTCTCTTACTTCGTACCTGATTTACACATGCTTGGAGGGTGGGGCTGACACATAATTTCTGAGTTTCGGAGGGGAGGATAGATCCCCAAATCCCTCCCCGCCCCCAGTAAAGCTCTAGACTAAGAATTCTGAATATTAGCTGCTGGGTACCAGAGTCACAAAAAATTGTAGTCACTTTTGACTCTCGGTAGCATTTTTTTTTTCTTTTAAATAAATTCAGCGCAAAAAAAAGGTAGTTTGTTCTGAATAACGTTGCTAAGGTAGAGTCAACTGATGCGCTGAACGTCTCAGTATTGGAAGCGTGTTGTTGTAGCCCGATATACAGTATGATTTTTAATGAATATAGAAACATATGGTCGCTTGTTTTTCTGGTAGGCATTTTCAATAAAGTGATCACCCATTTGCGGCTAACGACTACTAATATTGAGTTTAACCCTCTGCATACGCGACAGACTGTGGTTCATGTATGTGATAACCACAACTTACAACGCCCATATTTTATCTGTACCGTGGAATAACATTAGTTAAATTTGGTCAAACTCTGTCATAAAATAATGTTAAATATCTCTGTCCACGAAATACAGTCAAGCCTCCATATATCGAACTTCCACACATCGAAATTTTCTATATATCGAGATCCCAGCAAATTTCAATGTTCATTACATAGAAAAATTGTTTCTATATATCGAAAAAATCTCTATATATCGAAAAAATTTTCGAGATATTCGTAGATTTTTTTTTTATTTTAGACTGTTTGTCTTATGAAAAATGAAGGTTAGGGAAGAAAATTATGTTTACTAAAGGTTGCTAAGAAACTCATAAGAAATTTGGGTTTGAGGAGTGTGTAGATAGGTTGTTCCGTTCTGGACTTCTTAAATTCCCTCAAGTTTATTTGAAATCTTAGTTGTAACCAGTAACACTGTAAAATCAGTTTCAAGTTATTCTTTTTGTTTGTTGATTATCATTCCTAGTCTTTTTAGCTTCAGTAAAAATAATTCAAATTAAGTAGATTGATTTTTCACTTTTCTCTCGATTACATTGTCAAAACAAAAATCCCCTCATGCTGCGAATCAGGTTGAATTGCCGAAGAATGAAGATGTATGAAGGCACAAAAATGTAATTTCTGTTAATTTTTCAGTTATTAACTTTCATTTAATCCAATGCTCGTATAAATCAGAAATAGGGTTTCATGCACGAAAATTAGCTTTAATATTAATGTTTTAGAGAGCTTTATGATAAAATAAGATCGTTTCTATACATCGAAATTTCCATATATCGAATTTTTTTCCGGCAATTTGCTACTTCGATATATGGAGGTCCGACTTAGTTAACTTTTCATTGTAACTACAACCAGTGTCACTCAACGCCCTAGTATTGAGTTATAGCAATCACATTCACCTCAAGCCTGTAACCATTATTTTTCAACAATCAGTACTTTTATTTAGAGCTCAAACAAGCAATTTCACTTGTAATTCAAGTATTAAAAAATAGTTTAAAATTATATATACGTTTCTAACGTAGCATGAGACAATCTCCTGAAAAGTTCAGTATTTCGCTCGGTAAGGCGTGAAAGTTAAACAGTGCCAGAAAGAATTAAGAAGCTGCATGACAACATTTTGAAAAATTGATATTTTTGATATTGGCAATTAATAAGCAGTAACTTACCGCCCCTAAGTCAGGGCTAAGGCAGAACTACCTGCACTATACCGACAGCCCGGTCATCACTTAAGAGACTAGCAGTTTCGTCCTTGTTACGGATTCATCAATCTGGAATAGGGAAATGTAGTCGGGCGTGCACAGGGGGAGGTGGGAGGGAGAAGAGACGCCAGTTGGCTCAGGTCCCGAGCATGAAGGGGGCCGAGATTTTTACAATGAGGCATTAAATATGTATAGGGATGAGCTTCATCCATAAGCTCATTTCTTTTGCATTGAAAAAGGCGTTCCTTGTAACGCCGAAACACGTGTCTGTAGTAATCTGCAATTTGTGCTTTTTGACGTTGTTATTTCTTTCCTTACCCTCTCGTGTTTCAGGTACAAAATAATTTTTTTAAACAAGTGGTCACATCAGTATGAAATAATTTTAAATAGGAAAATGAATTTAAATGATAAACTACTAAAATCTATTGTTATTTTTTAGTTATTTTAAATTGTTTTAAAACAATGCTACTTTTTTATATGAAAAAATCATACAATACAGAGAAACTCTTACGTTTCTAAAAGGGACTGCGCTAGAAATCCTAAAATACAGGAAAACGTAAAATGTGAGAAATACACAGAAAGTAAAAATCAAATGAAAAAAAAAAAAAAAAAGAAACTTAACTGTAGTAAAGATGATTCTTTCAAAAGATATATTATCTATATTCCACGAAAAGGACAATATACATGCCATTCAGATCATTTTAAAACATTTAGTTGTGAATCCTGGCGGTTAGGTTAAAAATTGGTCCGTTCTAGTGGAATGTGTTTTTGTTATTGAAATCAAAGAAAATTCATTTTGGCTGCTAGTGTTAGAAAAATTGCTGTCGCTATACCTTAAATAAGTTTGAAAAAAAAAATCTCGAAATTGTGTAAACTTTATATTAATTAAATTGTGTAAAACTTTTTCGTGTTATTTCAGTTACGCATTAGAATATCCCACGGAGAAAAAAGAATTTTTTTTTCAACAAAGCGAAATTAAAAAAAAAAACTCTTTTACGCTCCGCTGCAACATTCCATTTCTGAAAACCGAATTCGATTTTCATGTCTGCTTCATCTCGAATGCGCAAATCGGCTGCCGGTTTTCCCCTCTGAACTTACTTTCACGGTAAGCGCCTCGCCTTGCCGGCGCAGACGATGCTCGTTCAATCGTTCGCGGAAGACGTTCCGAAAGCGCTCTCCACCCGGCTTCTGTGCAAATTTCGGAATGTTGCAACAGATTCTCGTGTTGTGAAAACAGATCACTTCGGTACGTGTTTTTCTTTATGTTGGTGTTTGTTTGTTGCGCTTTTTTGATTTCGACTGTCTTGAATTTGAGTTTATGGCATGTCTTCAGCAGCTTTATGTTTTTAAAGTTTAAATTATTGAACCATTCAAATTCTTTCCTGATATGAATAGATGCGATGAATATATGCCGTTCTTGCTGAAAAGTAAAAAATAGAAACAACGATAATTTAATTTCTACAACATGCTTTTTTTTTTGCAAATTTTGTACTGTCTTTTTATTTTTTCAGTGTAATTAATTATACAACTCACCACCCTCTCCAACTAGAATCCACTGTGTAATTTCAGCATCACCCTTCATTTTGAGTGAAAGGTGTGACTTATTAACGGTCTTTTGTTTAGAATTTTTGAGCAATATTATGTCTTCAATTTTCCAGGGTTTTTTTTTTTTTTTTTTTTGTGAGTTCAGTTTGCTATTTAATTTGGAGACTCTTTTTGATTTTTAACATTGTTTTGTGGGCTTTTCATGTTATTTTAAAGTTTCAAGTAAATTTGTTATATAACTGTCGGCAGCATTATTATAGTTAATGAAATGTCAATGTTTAAAATATTAGTTTTCTGTGTCGTATTTATGTAATTAATTAAAAATATGTCAATTGTCCCTATATTTTTAGGGGGGGGGATTTTTTGCTACACTATGTAGGGTCTGGTGGGGTAAAGTGGTCATAAAATCGCAGGTTTTCAACTTACGTGGATAATAAATACAACAAATTCTTTAAACACTTAAATTTTTTTTATTCTTATTTTACATTGCATTATGAAAGAACACGGTACATTGAATTTTAGGAAGCAAAACATTGATTTTAGTAGTTTTATAGCACTTTCCTTTCCCTATGTTTTTATGACCACTTTACCCCATGGGGTGGGGGAAAGTGGTCATAGCATGGGGTAAAGTGGTCATGGTTAAAAATAGATGCAAAACCATTTTAAATAACCCTAAAACTTGTATATTTCGGTTGTTTTTATAGTTATAAGTATATTCACGAGTACATGCGTGTATACACGAATAGATTCGTGTCGTGTTATACACGAGTAAACACGTTCCTATATGAGCAGATACATGTATACACCAGATATATGCATGCACGTGCCTACTCAAGTATATGCGTGTATATACGAGTATATAAGCATATATACGAGTACATAAGCATGTATACGTGATTACCTACAGGAGTGTATACGTGTCACGTGTATATACGTGTCACGTGTATACACGTGTCATGTGTATACGAGTATATGCGCGTATAAACGAACATCATATGCGCGTATGCACTTGTATCTCGAGAAAATACGTGCATACTGGAGTATATATGCGTATAGTAGACGTTTATACTAAATATGTGTACATACATACATATACGGGTATACACGAGTTAATTCGTGGATACATCCAGTGCGTCTTTGGTATGTATCTACTCACGTATATATAATATGGAAGCACAAGTATTTTTGCATGTAAACTCGTAAACACGATCATATACCTGTATAGACGTATAACGTACATTTACATGCATACACCAGTACATGTATGTATGTACGGAGAGATATCCCGTATCTCATGGCGAGCAAGGTTCGCACATTAAGGGGTAAACTCCCAGCTGGACTGACGCCCAGCACGGGCACCTTTCCCGGCGCAATATGCACCAAGACCGTCCGTGGCCTAGACGACTATCGACCGTCGCACCCAGCCGTGCGGGGGGCCCGCTACGCGGACCCCCCGGACGGTGGAACCTAAGGCTTACAGCTAAGTGGTGGGGTGTGTGCGGAGAAAAGTACATGTATGTATACACAAGAATATACGCTCATATACATGTCGGAATACAGAGTGAATTTAAGCTCTTGGGCAAAAATCAAAGGGGTGTGAGATGAAAGGATAAGAAGCTAAGAATCATAAGGAAGTTATAATCACTGACGCACTACATGCACAAAAAGCCAGAAACTGATGGATGCAAAGCAGGGCAGAAATTTGTTGCACAAATTTTAATTTACCTAATAGTTTTGTTTTTAAGAATATTTAGAGCAGTTAAAAGTTACGGCCTGTAGTAACATCGCAACAAAGGCGCAGCGGCTGATGAAAGTTTTTCAAAAGTCTCGTTATTGCAACAGAGAGTGCTTTGTGATTGCGACGCACATGTATTACAGCTGCAGGCCGCAAATTTCATCATTCTCTTGAAAACTTTCTTGAGACCTAAAATGTTGTGTAAAATTGTCTTTGTGTAATAAATTTGTGACTTTTTTTGCATCCATCAGTTTCTGGCTTTGCGTGCATGTAGCGCGTCAGCATTGTGTTTGTGACCATATGTTCCTTATGATTCTTGCTTCTTATCCTCCCTTCTAACACCTTTTAATAATTTGCACAAGAGTTTAAACTCACCCTGTATACTTGTATTTCTTATGCTTGTATGTAAGTGTCTACTCGAGTACGACCGCGTATATTACATGTCTACCTGAGTATATAAGTTTTCATGTATATACGAGTATAAGCGAATATATAAGTGTATAGTAGAATGTTAATGCTGTGTGAATAAAAAAAATATTTGGACATACCCATATACGCATTTATTGGCGCATTTATGTGAATACGCCTATGTACGTGCCTACACGAGTATTTATGCGTATATATACGCATATACTCGTATATTTAACCCCGTTTACTGTAAAAACAATAAATATTTAAGTAAAACTAATATTTAATCTGTATCTGCCTCATACTTAAAGATTAAGTGACATTAGAAGAACAATATTCGTTAAGCCTAATATTATGACCACTTTACCCCATCTTACTTAAATTGTTCTAAAAAATTACCTAAAATAGATTCAGCTAACTACTAATGAGTAAGAGTTCTTGAGACATGTAGAAAGCTTCCTGTGCAGTCAATCTGTTCCTAATTCTAACAAACAAAATTTCCCAAGGAAGTTAAAATAGGTGTTTAGATTTAAAAAAATTTCATATTCACGCGAAATATATTTTTTAACCAAATAAAATTTTGCCAGTTGTAAAATTTTGTATTCAAAATGTAGTTTCTAACTGCCCTACTCTAAAATAAAATTTTTACATTCATTCGAACATTTATTTCCAAGCTATAGCCATTTATTTGACGTATGACCACTTTACCCCATTGACCACTTTCCCCCACCAGACCCTACTGTTTTTTAATTTTCACTTGATATTATAGTGTTCACGTAAACTGTTTCACTAAAATAAAAGCTATATGAGAGATACGTTAAGCGCAGGACAAGCAATATGGTGGGGTAGCTCATAATGGTAAATGGATTTAGTCGAGCATCGTAAGGACCTATTTGATTTTGTAGATACCATTAACGTCCTAAATTTATTTACATTAAGTATTAAAATTAATCTGAAATAAATAAATGACATCATTCCCATGTGTGACGAAAGCAATTTATTATGGTAAATGGCTAATTTATCAGGAATTCTGTACAACTTTTTATTTCTTTCTTGATCTAAGATTTTGATAAATCATGATAACATGCAATGTTATAAATAAATTATCTTGTATTATTTATGAAAACTCAAGGTGCTTTAAATATCAAGACAATTTATGAAAGTGATTTTCTGCTATTTTAGTCACCTTAGTAACTGAACAATTCACAATAGAAACTGATGATTTAACATCCGAGTGTTTTCTCTAAAATTAAAATTAGTACTTTGAATGAGACAGTATTAATAAGTAAAAATTTGAATTCATTTTGTACTATGGTAACACACTATAACTTTTATTCATTGTATAAAAAATGAGTTTGTTTACCAATTGTCAAACATATAAATTTGTTTACTATTCTGTTGCCGAATGATAAAGTATTCGGCTGAACCGAATATACGGTTTATCTGCCGAATATGCAGCATACCGAATGCCACCCAAATATTCGATGCATTTCTACCATTAGCAAATATTACGAGACTTAAAAAAAAAAAAGTTTCATTTTTGAAATAAAAGTTAACAAAGTATTGACACAATATGAACGATCTGGATACATTCTCAGAATATTATTTTAAAAAAGTATTCCTAAATTATAGTTGTTTAATTTAAGTTATAGTGTTTAAAGTTTTTGAAATGTTCCTGTTAAACAACATCGTAAATTTAAGGGTTTTTTTTTTTTGCGCATTTCTTTATTTAAGTCCAGCAAACTACCTCAAAATTTATCTTGATTATGTTGATATCTGAGAAAATTGTGTGTGTGTGTTCTAGATTAAGTGTTTGAGAACTCTTGCTCCAAACGCGTATGGAGACCTAAATACGTCTTCTTGCGCATTTATATATGTTTCGGTGTTATATTTTGAATTATCACCATGACACTGACACTTTACCATACATAAGACCATGCCCATAATTTTTATTTCGACTGTTGGTGTCCTTTCCTCTTTGTAATTGGAGGTTTGCAAGGTTGACTAAGTTTCGGACACTACTTTGAAAACCATGATTTTGACGGCCTCATCCAAAACTGTATTTTTAATAAAATCGCAATATGTGAGCAGATATCAAAAGCAGAATAAATAAAATACATTGAAGTAATGTTTTATTAACATTAAAATTTAATTGAAAGCAAAAGTTATTTTTTACCAAAAATTATCAAGTTCCTGTTTTTTTTTTTTTTTTTTTTTTTTTTTTTTACTGTAGTTACAGAATATATTATATCTTTACTATAAAGCTGAAAGTCTCTCTGTCTGTCAGGATCTCTCTCTGTCCGGATCTCTGTCTGTCAGGATCTCTGTGACGCGCATAGCACCTAGACCGTTTGGCCGATTTTCATGAAATTTGGCACGAAGTTAGTTTATAGCATGGGGGTGTGCACCTCGAAGCGATTTTTGGAAAATTCGATGTTGTTCTTTTTCTATTCTAATTTCAAGAACAACATTATCATAAGATGGACGAGTAAATTACGAAATTATCGCAACGTGGAACCGTAACATGGGCACAAGCCAATTGGCGAGAAAACTCACCATACATTATTTGTAAATATACAGGCGAACCAAAAAGACCTTTTAATTTTCTATTACGGGCAAAGCCGTGCGGGTACTACTAGTTAAAAATATGGATCAAAGTTTAAAATTTAGTTTTAAAATATAAGTGCCTGAATGTCATCATCAATTTATTGTTCTTCAATCTAGGATTTTTAAGAAGTTTTTGACCATGAAGTGTTTTACCATGCAAAACATGAGCAAAAGAAACCAATTTTTTTTTTTTTTTTTGAGAAGCTTTTTTCCTTCTAAATTTTACACATTAATATAACTTCTTTGAGTTATGAACGGAACTGAAATTAGTTACTTTAATAGTGAATTTTTTTCCATCACACTAATAACTTTCACTGGAAGAAGTTTCTATGTAACTGAGTTATTGACAAATTTGTTTATTTTTTAACGTAAAATATATAAACTAATTTATTTAGGTATCGTAATTAACGTTCCTGAAAAAAAAATTAAAATATTTATTTACGACTAATTGATACAGTCGAGCACGCTTATTAGAATATCGGTTAAAATAATATCCTGCTTAAAATAATACATTTTCAATTGTGTTCTTTTGATCCTGTTTAATGGAATATCCCGCTTATTAGAATAGTTTTTCGTGACAAAATGGCTATTCTACTAAGCGGGCCGTACTATATTTATATTTATGCATTTCTAATATTCCAGTAAATGCAAAGTGATTAGATTTGACTCCTTTAGTTTTAGCATGCTTCTGGACCGTTTAAGACACTTTCGAACAATTTTAGCCAACTTTGAACGGTTAAAATAATCTTTCTTGTCTAAAATCAGTTTCGGACGTCCAAAACCCCAACCCTGTGAATTGTATAGATGAAAGATACTTTTGCCAGTTCAACTAAGAAAAACTTTTGGAACCTTTTTAAAAACAAATACGAAATGTTCGTTACATAGTCGAACCCTCAGTAGTTATTAGCTTCAAGCAGTAGATATAATCTGAAAAAAATATTTTATTATCCTGACAACATTTTTTCCTTCAAAATCTAATTTAATCCTTCTCAGAATTTCAGCCTGGCGCTGTGCCTAATTTACATATATTAAGCGAACTAAAAATAAGTTCAGAACACGAGACTAAATATAATTTTATTTGATTCATTATCACATTTTAAGTGGAGTTGTTTTATGCTTAAGGAGGTGTTTATTTTAGATTTAGAAATAATGCCACCTCCCGATCACAGAAGTGAAACAGCATTAAAATGTGAAAAAAAAAAGTGCTTTATTGGCACAAAACTAGCACTAAGTTATATTCAGTAAGTTACACCCTATAGCCAGGGCTAAGGCAGAAATACATGAAATACACCACCAGCTCAGTCAATTCCAGCCGAGGACTGCAGTTTCGTGCTTATTAGCACTCATCAGCCCGGCATAGGACTAACTGAGCTGGAGGGAAAACCTCTTAAGGAAGCCAAGAGTGCCAAACAAACTGGTAGCTAATACATAGAAGTATGTATTTCTGCCTTAGCCCTGGCTATAGGGCGGTAATTTACTGAATATACCTGCCTTGCCTGCAATATTCGAGTTGAACCGAACTATTGTTTCGGTCACTCGTCTGGTCAGTGCTAATTCTATATTAGCTACCAGTTTGTTTGGCACTCTTGGCTTCCTTAAGAGGTTTTCCACCTCCAGCTCAGTTAATCCTATGCCGAGCTGATGAGTACTAATAAGCACGAAACTGCAGTCCTCGGCTGGAATTGACTGAGCTGGCGGTGTATTTCATGTAGCACTAAGTTAGTTCACATAAGGCATCTGGGGTGTCGTATAAACATTATAATGAATGTACACTAGGGTGATTCAAAGAAAACATTTTTTCAGCTAGAGTCCAGGACATCCCCTATTTTTTTTTTTTTTATACTTACTAATTGTATTATGCTGTAAAAGTTTTAGCTTCGATCTCAAATTTTAAGAAGGTGCTCAATGTCCCCTTAATTTAACACTGGCCGTAGCATAGAAAATGCCACAAATTTAGAAACATTTAATTTCCCCAGCTGATTTTTTTCTTTTTTTTGTAAATAATTATTTTATTGCAATGTCTCTGCATATTACTAGTGTATATGATAATATGTAGCATTGTTTTTTTTTCAGTTCAATGTAGTTTTTAATTCCCCTCCCCATACTTATGATGTTGTTCGGAGGGGTTGAGCACCCTCTTTCGGTTGAAATAGGAAGCTAAAATTCTTCCAGTATATTACTATCCAAGTCTAAAAATATTGAGGGGTGTTCAGTTATCTAGGAGAAACTTTTTTTTTAATATGTATTTTTGAACCACCCTAATGCACATGTACTTAAAATTTCATAATTTCGAAAAAAAAAATGCTCAAAGTTGTGGTACGCTCATTAAATTTTGACTAAAAAAAACCAACCAATATACACAACGTCATAAACGTTTGATACGTACTGTAGTGTTTGAGAAAAGTAATATAAAGCGTAAAACCTTAATTTTCTCCACGTGCCGGTTTTTTTTTTTTTTTTTTTTAGTTTGATTCTTTTTGTTGCGTTGATGCGATACGACTTCATACGTTATTCGTTTATTTAAAAATGTAATTTAAAAGAACTGAACTTTACACCAATTTTAAGATTATATAGTTCATTATAGATGAACTGTTTCAAATAAAAAAAATTCTGTTTCGCTATACTTTGGTAACAATTACTTTGTGCTGAGAAATTTCACGTTTTCGGTTTAATGTTATGTCTTCATTTGAAATATTTTCTCAAACATTCAGTTATAGTTCATCTCACGATCGTTGGCTCCCGACAAAAAAAAAAAAAAAAAATCAGTTATTTTTTCAACACGCCGTTTGCAAAATTGTCAGTAAATAACGTAAAATTCGCGAGAAAAACTTGTTTCGACTATGCTTGATTTTAGTTTTCTTTTCTGAAAAACACAAGAAGCTTCTTCACAATGCTTCCAACTTTTATTTTGAATATGAATGAAGAAAATGATGATTTATGATCTTTTATTTGCTTGTCGACGTTTTTTTTTTTTTTTCAATCGTTCTGTACTGAGTTATGTAGATTTTAGCATTTCCGCCAGAGATATGAGGCATTCAGAGTTGAGGTAAATCAAGTTCATTATGACTTAACCCATTTTAGCTCCAAGCGCCAAATTTATGAACATAACATTCCGGTAGCCAAAATCTACTACGTTTTGAGCTTAAGTGGATAAATTTGAGATGGACTTGCTCCGATTTAGCTATGACTGCCTCGTACCCTGGCAGTTAAAGTGACACAATTCAAAATTTGAAGGGGAAAAAACGTATACTAGGGATTGACCCAAAATTTAAAATTAATTCTCTTTCTTGCCACAAAACTCGCACAAAGCTAACCTACATAGTTGGAGCGTGGTGGCATAAAGGCGATATAGTCAACAGACAGTAAAAACTAACCAGTAAACATTACATTTGGGGGGGGGGGCGCTATTGAAATATTTGAAATTAAATAGCTTAAAGCGCCTATTGCGTAAAACCTCTATTTCCTCCACTGCTGTTTTTTTTTTTTTTTTTTCTAGTTGTGTCACCTCCTTCGCGGGGGTACGATATAATACCCATACTTGGATGGCATTTTCAAAGGAGTCTCATAAAGGAATGGTTGCTAGGTCAACCGTCTGCAAATAGTAAGGTGCCAATGAGCAGCCCCATGAGAAATAACATTATTTTATGTACGAAAATTAGACAAAAGTTTTTTTTTTTGAGAAAATATGTTTTATTTGTCAAGAATAAGTTAAGCCCGGGGCCGAGAAGTTGAAAGGGAAAGGACAGACTTTTGACTCCCGGAATTTGAAAGCCTCCGATTCCAAAACTCTAAAGTTCAGTCCGACTCCGTAGCCTGGTTAAACCTCGCGAATGAATGAAGTTCACTTGCCTCATACCAATGTCAAAATTTAAGACCTGAGGGCTTAGTACTGAATTATTTTTCTGAAGTTTTATGTCTATTTCTTTTAGCTACAGTGTTAACTTAATTCTAATGTTCAACTCTGAAATATTTCTTCAAAGCTATTGTAAATAATTTTCAAGTCTCATAGAGTCTGTCACATTGAATGGCACGTTCCAGCTGCATCCGAAAGTATTAAAATCAAATATGTATTAGATGACATAAAAAAATGCATTTGTTCGTTGGAAGGTTTCAACAAAAAGAAATATACTCGCGCAAATACATGTGAGAAAAGAGCATTCACGTCAAATGCTCTGTAGCTGTTTTCGGAACGTGTTTGTTAGGAACGTTTGTTTGTTGACAGGACTTTCAGTCCGCGATGTGGCGAAAACATTTTTATCGAGGGAATTTCGTTCACCTTTACACCCACGGAGATAGAAAAAAAAAGATATAAACATATAGAAAGATATATATAGATATATTGCATAAAAGTTCAAATATATACATATAAATAGATGGATATATACAAGAACTAGAGTTTAATTAAAAAAAAAAACCGACCCCAATTATTGGCCTCATGTAAAGATGAACTTCTGGGGTCAGAACGCATAAAAAATTGAAATACATTTACTTTTTTTCCAGATAACTTTTCTATGGGAAAACCACGGAAAAGAAAATGTAATCACAATTACTAAGTTTTGTTAATAGCAAAAGCAGAAACAAGAGGAAAGATTGGAAATTGTTTTAAAAGCCTTTTTTTTTTTTTTTGATAAAATCAATTACAAATATTTTATAAGTGCTAACAAATATATACTGACAACAGATAAAATTTTAAATAATTGAGCTTTCCTTTCTTATCTGGTCAACAATGAAATTGTTCCCTATTGTGTAAATAAAGGTTTAAAGTTGTGTTATAAATTTGCTAGAAAGGGTTATTACTCATGTCTGTGTAACTTGAAAGTTCCAAACAAATTCCATTATGCGCATAAAAGTTCGTTCTTTCGATTGGTGCTAATATTTTAAAATGTGAGCATTCTAAACAGTGAATGAAAACATACTTTGCTTCTGAGAAACCGCGTCAAATCAAGTCGTAAACACCGTTACCTATGGAATTTCTAAAACATCCTTGATATTTAGTATTGTTTTAGTTTTCAGTATCTTTTGAACTTCGATTATTGTAGTTAAAACCAGAGCGTCGGGGTTGAGCTGATTTTGGGATAAAAAAAAATAGGAGTCGGCCATTTTTCTCAAACTCCGCAACTCTGCCAATGGTATGGAGTAGGAGTCAGACAAATTTTAGCGTAAAGGAATCAGAGTCGAAGGCTCTAAAATTCTCGGAGTCGGTCCTTTTAACTCAGGCTTTGAAACCTTAGTCAAAACTTTCCAATGTCGCAAAATCTGGCTGCATTTCAGTCATTCTTTTGTTTTACTAGTTTTGTTGCATTGAAACATTATTCCGAAAGAGTTTTTAAAAAATGTTTTTCTATATTCATAAATAATTTTTAGGCAGTATTACGTATTTGAAAAAGGTTGTTTTTAAATGAAGTAAAACAAATTTCAAAACTTATGAGAAACAAAAAGAAAACGCTTCTTCAATTAAAAACTTGTTCATTACATTTTTAAACGAAACTAAAAATTAACGCGAAACATATCCGCAAATGAAAAAAAACACTGACTTAAGCTACCGAAATACACGAAGAATCATAAAGGAACAACTCTTTAATTATGGATGGCATCTTGTGTTCTGAATAGGCATTAGCTTCGCTCCACTGTGTTTAGTAAATCTTCACGTGATCTTATTAGAAGCCTTTGTCACACGCGATCTGTAATTTGCTGCTTGTATGCGGAAGTGCCAAAATGAACGCCTTCTCAGCCTCCCCACCTCTTCCTCATCAGTGTCTCCAGCTGCTATTTGAAATGTTTAGCGGGTAGGATTATCAGCAGACGAAAACTTTGTGGCGAAAAGCTCCATGTATCTATATTTGACTTAAGAATTTTAAAAAGTACGGAGATAGGAGAGAGGAGTGATAGAAGAAAATACGAGTGAATTGAGGTTTTCATCGATTTTTTTTGCGCGTTTTGCAGTTTTAAGAGTAAAAATCGTTCAACAGGCAGCCATAGATTTCATTGTCAAGTCAAGTTAAGCTTGTGCTAATTGTCAGTTGGTAAAAATATTTATGGAATATTTTTCGCTAACATCGGATTGCTTTCAGAACTGCGTTTAAAATAAATTTATAGTTCAAAAAAGAAGGATGTTTTTAAGCAATAATTAATCTGCTGTGAAGAAAAATAATCATAATGTTCAAACATTTATATGTTTCTTGAAACTGTTCTTGATTTTTTGTTTACAAAAAAAAAAAAAAAAAAACTTAAATCTATATATATATAAAAATGGATGTATGTTTGTGGGTATGTGTGTATGTTCCTTATACAAATCCAGAGTTTTCGTCGGATTTTTTCCAAATTTGGCACAAAGGTAAATTGTTGCTCAGGAATTCATATAGGCGGGTTTTTGGAATTTTAAAAACACCCAGAGAGGTCTAATTTCATATTTTGAGTCATAAAATTGCTCTTTTCTGCACGAACTAATTTTTGTATAGTTATGAATTTAGTCTAAATGAAAAGTCCGTAAAAAACTGCCCTAGATGAAGTTTCTTCAAAGATTGACTTTAATCGTTAAATTTGTGAACCTTGGTTCAAAGCAAATGAAAACGGTTATCAACATATAACCACCAGGAGCTATTTTAAGTGCAATCAACACAAAACGTATCCTAAACGATGGCCGTCAATGCCGTTTAGCGATGAGCGTTGAAGCATGTTTGACGAGAAAGCCGTAAATATAATAAATGATACTGTACATCGTTTCTTAAACTGCGACCTACGAGGTCCCAGGGGTCCATTGATGCTACTCATGGTGCTACTTAATTTGAATGCTACTGTTTAATTATAATTTTTAAATATTGTTTAATTATAAAATCCACAACAGTAAGGCTTCGTGTAATTTTTGATCAGTGTTTATCCCGTTAATAGCAGGAAAATACAAACATGAGTAAAGTAATAGTATTTATTGCATTCAATATTGACGTACAATCTTCGACTGTTTCAACATTAGACTACTTTTAATAAAACCACATCTATTTCATCCTTGCAACAGAAATTTTATTTAATGTTCTATGATCCTTATCAAACCAATTTACAATTTGTAAATTTTCTTTATACTATTGCTTGATTTACGTCAAATCTTTAAGTAATTCGGTTCAATTTCGGTATTTGTGAACCTTGGTTCAAAGCAAATGAAAATGGTTAACAACATGTAACCACCAAAAGATATTTTAAATGCAATCAACACAAAAAGTATTCTCAACAATGGCTGTTAATGTCGATTAGCGACAAACGTATAGCATGTTTGGCAAGAAAGCCGAACGAAAAAGAAATGCTGTCTTTCAGTAGTTCTTAAATTGCACCCTGCAAAGACACAGGGATGCATTGAAATCAGCATCGGTGGTGCTTCTTCAATTTGCTTGCAAATTTCGCTGATAAGTTTTCAAGTAATAATACCGTAACAGTAAACGAAATTTAGATCTGTATTTTCTATACATAAACAGCACAGAAAATACCGAAATGAGATAGGTATTATCGAAATAAAATCTTCAAGAGTTTTACAATTAGAATACTAAATTTATATTAAAAGACATCATTGCATCGGAAGTATAATTTAGTATTGTATTATCCTTAAACAAATCAATATGTATATGCTATTTATACAATTCCATGATTTACCTAATTCAGTTCACTTAAGTTTCACAGAAATCGCTCCAGGTTATCGGAGACCAGGGGTAAAAATACTAATATGGCTAATGAATTGCAAAATAATCATTTTTGTGCGTAGTAGCGTAGATTGAATTTATCTTCCAAGGGGGAGGGGGATAGTCATTTGGTTCATTACATGTACATAAACTATCATACTAGGATTGCTAATGTGTGGTAGAGTAAAAGGCTGTGCACCTTTATACTCGAAACCACACGAAAATTTAATATGGCGGAATTCATAGTTTTAGAAGGGTAAAAGTTTAAAGTTTGAAAAATGTAAAAAAATATTAATTTACATTTAAACTTTTAAAATGCATAAAATGTCTCCATTTTTTACGTGAACAAATTTCTTAATCGTTTAAAATTTTACATTACTTTAACGCTCGAAGCAATAGTACACCTGAAGGAGCATCTTCGCTGACTAGCAATAATTTTAAACCAGTTCGCGGGCATGAGGCAACTTTTGACACGAAGAGATTGCTACTGAAATGGGCATGATGAAATATTACCCTACGTTATAAAGTTTTTTCGTTTTAGTCTTCATCGTGAAATTAATTGAGCAAAGCTCCATTTCCAGTTACAAGACTCTCAGTTCGATAACTTTTATTGAAACAATCGGAAAATATTACTGTTTGTAACTACCACTAAGTAATTCAACCGTCATTGAAAAAATTCTGTAAGATAAAAATGGATACGTATCAGTGTTATAGAAACAACTCTGTTCACAGTGGAGGGATAAGGTGAAACAATTTGTATCTCACGTATATCCGCTAATCGCAATACATCATTCTTTAAACTTCAAGAAATTAAAATCTCCAGTGAGACTTAAGTTCTGTATCACGATCAATAAGTCAGAAGGGCCAGGCGATTAAGTACTTTAAATGCATGTGAAATTTACCTATTTCCCATATGGATAATTTTATGTTGCATGCTTAAGGTTGGGTTCATTCAAAAATGTATTTCATTTTGCTGCTGGAAGGGGGACTAAAAATTCTATTTAGGAGCAAGATTTGAGTTAAATTTAAGAATTAGAAAATTTTAAATAATTTTACCTTTTTAGTTCTTGGATTACGTTTCTAAACGCGGAAATACATTTCCTTCGTTTTGAAGCTGCGGATATGGGGAACAGAATGTGCAACAAGCTTTTGTAAAACATAAACAAAAGAATTGTCTATTATACAGTTGTAAGTAGAAACAAGACGGTTTTTTTCTTTCTTTTAATTTCTTGGCCTGCAAATAATCAAAAAAAAAAAAACGACGCGGATAGTGACCAAAATGTGCACGCCTATTTCTTTTTCTATAAGGCAGTTCAATTGACGGGTTTTATATAGTTCGTTCCATAAGTTCGCGTCCACGTACTCCATTTTTAATGCTTTATGTATCTTAAAATAATAACTGTAACTGTTTCTATGGCAACTATTATTCAGTGGAACCATTCCTACCCCTAATGATGACTGTGTCTCTGCAAATTAAAATTTCGATATTCTCAAAGAAGTACTTCAGAGCAGCAAACTCAAATAAGTGCTCTTACTACCGGCATCAGTTTGAGTTATCATGTACAACATTTACGACAAGTGTGAGGTTTTAAAAATTTGAAATAAAATTTTAATCTAGACAAATTTTGAATCGTTGCAAGACGCCAATATTAATATCTAACTGTCATTTTTACCTACGAAAATAGAAATTTGAAATAAATAAAGGAAATAAAATGTAGTTGACGTACGTCTTTTTATACAATTTACACTTATCTAATATTACTCCACGGCATGCTACTAAATCACCACGGAAAGGGCAAACAGACACATTTTGTGAAGTTATTTATACTAAGTGAACGTTTTCTACGGAATGTGCTTACATTCCTGAACACTTACAAAAAATTATAAAATGAGTCTACCGAACACGTGAAACCTTGAAAGTAAAAACACCGCCAATTATCCGTAAAACGAAATGTTAACGGCTATTAATAACAGAGACCGAATTCCTTATTTTCTGAACAGTAGACTATCTGTTTAGCTTTTGGGCCATTGAGGATGATTTTCATATCTGAAAATATTGTAACGGTGGCACATTTTGCATATTTGTAACTGATAAAAGCCATTGAATTTATTCACGACTCTTTCTAGGAAAACACCCCATGATTTTTTTCCCCAGAATAATAGGTATGTGAAGAGTACTATAGCATGCTTTAATGTCTTGAGGTATACAAAACCGTCAAAGGCAGCACAACGGTTTTCGTATTCGAAGCACCACGCAAAAGGTTGTCCCACAAGATATGAAACACAATCATTTGTCTCTGCATTAAGACATTGGATGTACCGCCCGTCTGATTCAACCGCAGACAACGTGCCAGTGGACACGGCAGAACCAAAGAATATCGTTGACAGAACCCCGATAACATGTCTCATGCTTTTTCGTTTTTACTTGATGCTATTTTTCCTGCAAATGCTCAATTTTCTGTGCTATTTACAGTCTTTTGAAAATTTGAGCCTAGAGTGGTGTGAATGCAGTTTTTTACTGTCATTTAGATAGAATTCATCCATTTAATTATGTAAATGATATGTTGCATTGAGAAGCACCCGGGCAACGCCGGGTAATAAGCTAGTAGTTAATAAATTACTGTTACATAAGTCAAGATTTTTATTGTGATTTAATTTCATTAGTATAAATGTTGTTCAATAGTAATTTTTGTCATTGCTATACATAAGCAAATAAACCGTTTGAGATAAAACACAAAACATTGTAAAAGGAATCTCAAATGTAACTCGTATAAAATATTATTAATATCACTTATTGAATATGAAATTTTTTTTAACACAAGCAGGTAAAAATCTCAGAAAACCGACCAAATTTTACCGCGCATTAGCTGTTGAAAATCCCTGGTTAAGAGATCCTAGTGTAAATAATACTTTTACGTTTTCTGTACTTAATTTTTTTTAGTATATTTTTGTCAGTAATTAAATTTAATAGTAATGAAAACTCAATATGCAACACCTAAAAGCAACGCAGTCGTGTTTTTTAGCGCAAAGTGGGGGATCATTATGCAAATTTATGTGTCCGTTCATTATAAAGAAGAGGGAAAGAAGGCAGCCTTTTTTTTTCTTGCGTGCTTGCAGAGAGCTACCTCACGCAAAAGCGCGCACAGACAATGACTCGGAACAACAGTCTGAAATTTCGCTTACAGGTGTTGTGTAAGGAAATGGGAAAAAAATCGATTCCTTTCCTTCTTTTCCTTCCTTATAGGTGTAACAGTTTTTCGCGTTTTTCCCTTTTTTGTTCTTCAAGTTCACGAATTTTACTTCGCTATTCCTTGTAGAATATAGCACGTGTATTACGATCTTTGCCACAAAGGGCATTCAGCCAGCACATGATTGAAGCAAAATTATTAATTAAGTATTTTCATCAACGACTTACTGTTTTAATCGGAGATATATTTAACACCTCTACAGGTGTATTTCACTCAATGAAAACCGAAAATACTCCTTGAAAGTGCAGTCAAGCGTATTTTCACCCTTTGTTTTTTGAATGAAAATTTAGCATCGTGAAAAAAGGGGGGGGGGAGAAGCAATTAGATTTTTTTAATATTGTATTTGACTGTTTCATAATTTTTTTTTAAGTTCAAACATTCTTATGGTTAAAAATCAAAATGGGACTATTCCCCTTTTTTGGTGTTTTTTTTCTCATTTGATTCTTTGAAAACTAGTTTTTATATGGAATTGATCACGCGTCAGGTCTTCGCTATTTTTAAATGCGAATAACATTACGTTACAACTTCTTTTTTTTTTTTTTTTCATTTTCAAAGGGGCTACTCACAGATTTTTAGACTACTAAAACTTCTTTTCAGGCTGCCCTCCCCCCCCAACCCCCCCACACACACATTTTCGTCACTTTCATCTTTTTTTTTTCCTTGAGAAATGTCGGATGGGCTCATAAATGTTCTAAAGTATTATATTTAAAAGCTACCTCTACGACATAAGTTTACCTTTATTACATAAGAACTTTTTACAATCATACACATATTACATAAAATTACGTCGGAACTTTTGTCACATAGGAAGTTAGCTTCTCCTTAAGTGTATGAAACATCCTTTTTGATATTAAAGAAAAGTTTTTGGTGTTTCTACAAATTTATAGTCTTGAAAATTTGTGTGCATTTTCTTGCAATAGGTTCTTATATAATGTAACTCTTAAGAATCTGTTTTCAAAGTTTTTTTTTCTCATTATTTCAAAACCGAGTAAAAACATAACACTATTATTTACTTTTACTTAATTCTTTCTTGAACATTTCTAAGTTCTCATTCAAACAAATATTTTTATTCTAATTGTACTCCGCTAAAAAGCTGACTACATTTTGCCGAATTTTCGTTATTAACTATTCTGCCTATCGAATATTCAGCAGAAATACCAGATAGGCCGAAAGCCTAAACGCAACCAAATATTCGTTACATCGCTGACTACTTTGTTAAAACAATGGTTTCTAGTTGTTATTCATCGTAAAAATATCATTAAATCCAATCTTATAAAACATTTTTAACGGCATTTTAATGGACACGTGCTTAAAATGACACCTTTACTTTAGTATAAAGCCTTGTCAAATTATTTGTCTTTAGTGGCAGAAGCGTTGGAATCATTTTTGTTTTTCAAAAATTCTTAGGGTTTAGAAAATTTTAACAATGGCAATTGTGTATACTTTGAGCTAGATCGCGTGATTTAGTAAGTTCAACAGTAGTTCAACAGTAACGAACTTAACTTACCCACATTTATGAAGTCCTCTTTCGTGTGCTACATACAGTAAAGGGATTTGCGTTCCTGGCTTAGAATTACTGCTTTTGTTTTTCTATAACACACTACGGATTCTTCTTTCATATTATGCTACAATTAAGTACGCTATTTGACTCTGTCATGAAACAAACCTACTTTTCCATATCAAAACTGAGGAATGTGCTTTCTCATCCCACAATTCAGAACTCGGTGGTTAAACTTTTTAAATATAATATTTAAAAGAATTGCTAAATTTTCGTGGGAATGGGAACATGTTATTTTATTTGCTTTGTTCATTACAAACGCTTCTTGCTCTTCATAAACATTCTTCTTTTTCTTTTTTTTCCTTTAATAGCAAAGAAGAAAAAATAATTAAATTTATCATTTTAATTATTTTTATTAATCATTTTCTATTATTTATTCTTCTTTAATTAATAATTAAAGAAGAATAAATAATAGAAAATGATTAATTTTTCTAACAAAGCTTTTGAGGTGATAGAACCCCAAGTTAAAGAAATCTTTTGGAAATAAACGTAAGCGCTTAAGAAAGATATAAGTAACATAAAAAATGAGAAGGCAAAACAATTAAATTCTTTAAATTAACTATACAGAGTGTTCCGGAAGTGAGCGTACTCCTCTTTTACTTTCAACACTGTCAGTTATGGTTAAATTTTTGTTGTACATTGTTACTTAGAAGTCTTAATAGTCATAAAAATCGGCAGAAGACCATCCAGTGCCATAACACAGCTGAATTCCGGACCCTTCGAGCACACTTCTGGAACACTTTGTTAAAGGTGTAGTTTTTCTTGGTTCTGAGAGGGTCAAGAAGAGGCACTGAAAAAGTTATGCATTTGATTGTTACAAATTCGCTTACTTTTCATAACCATAAATAACATCTTTGTCAATTAAATTCCTCAATTATCATTTTTATTTTTTGGTAGCTAGAATTTAACGAAATCCATTTTATTATTATGCGTACATTGTTTTAAAAAGGAGGAACGCGTGACGTAAAAACTTTCATCTTTACCTTATGTACAAATTCACCTAAAATAAAGTAAATACTGTTTCCAAAAAATAGAAATCAAGACACATCTTATATACTTTCGCAGCACGACTTTCGACGAGTTTTCCTTTTTAAAAACGTATTCCAGCCCGAAAACGAATCCATTTCGAAACTTACATTATATGGTTGTAATGCGCGTGTTATGTGATTTTTTAAAAATGTAACTGGATATGTACTAACGTACTCCTAAAAGCTGTGTACTGGAAACTCACCAGTTACAGAATCGGCAAGTAGTATATATTTTTTAATACATACAAATGACGCATTGAGCAAGTCACGGAAACTATTCGCCATTACTATCATTTTATTTCCAGGAAGTTAGGTTATTTAACTTTAAAATGTGTGTGTGTGTATTTTCATTCTGATTCAGCTATTGCGTTTTATCTTACTCTGCTTCAATATTGTGCTACTACACACACCTTTAATTTATTGTCCATATTTCAAAAGTACAAAACAAAGCTTTTCGTAACTTAAAAAGCCATTAAATAAGAGCTTGGAGATATTTCAGTGAAAATTATTGCACCCTAAAGAACTCAAAGCTTTATCTAGAAAGTAAAGCAATTACTCAAAATCGTAAACGAATCACAATATGGCAGACGATTATTTTTTAATCTAGGGTCATTCCATGTCAAGTGATCCAAAGTTTTTCCCTCACTTTTTTGTATTTCTTTGAAATTTAGCTCCCTTCGAGTTAATCAAAAGTCCAAATTTTTAGATTTTTATCGATTTCATTTTTTTATTTATGAGACTTTGATTTTTCGAAAAACTCTTTTTTTTCACGGATGCTTGAACATAAAATGGACGATAACTCAGCACCAAATATAGATAGAAAGATTTAGTAAGAAGCATTTTAAAGTACATTGGTTGTTGTTTAATAGGATATGCCACATGACTAATTTCAAATAATTTTCATTTAAAAAAATTAAATTTAAATTTTAAATTTGAATTTCTCAGAAAACGTATAGTGATTTTCTTTAAAAAAAATTCTCAATTTTTGTGTATTTTATCTTCATTTGTGCAAAGTTTCAAGTTCAGATCTCAATGGGATCATATTTTTATGAATTTTTAAATAAAATTTGACTGATGAAATAATGACATTTTTCAGATTCTAACAAGTTAAATATGGGGTTCTCTTACTGGGGATGGTCTAGTAAGTAGTAATTGATCATGCTTGAAATGAGCTGACATGAATTTTTAGACTGGTACCCCCCCACCGCACCCTCCGCCGCACGACCACATTTTATCTTTTTCCCCCCTTCAAAACTGTATTAAAAAAAAAAAAAAAAAAAGCTGGCTCGTAAAAGTATAATCATAATAAACTGAGACGTACGCTGCTAAACATCAGTAGTGACTAAGGCTTGTAAATAGGGGGAGGGGGGGGGGGGTTCAGTAAAAATAAAAGTCAGAAAGACTTTAAAAAACAAATAGAACCACTCATTTGCAGCTTTTTTTTTTCTTTCGGAAAGTGGGACGGTAGGGTGAGGAGGAAGGGGGGCGGCAATTTGGAATGAAGCTTAACAACATGAAAGGTTATGCTCAAACTAGCAAAATTTGTTTGATCTATAACTGCTTTTAATATATGTATAAATAGATCTCGCTGCATTACTCTCTTTTACAACTGAAATAAAAA
Source organism: Uloborus diversus (assembly GCF_026930045.1). NCBI lineage: Eukaryota > Metazoa > Arthropoda > Arachnida > Araneae > Uloboridae > Uloborus > Uloborus diversus. The sequence continues at coordinate 82,843,087 of NC_072734.1, read as the reverse complement.
AAATTAGCATTAAAGAAAAGAAAAAAAAACAGCTGCACTCCTAATGTTGTAGAAAGACAGTTTTATGTGGACAGAAATATGATCGGATACTTAGATTTATTTTTAGTTTAATGTGAAAAGAATGGAAAAACACTGAAACAACACAGGGCGGGGGGGGGGGGGGGGGGGGGGGGGGGGGGGGAATCTACTATATTAATATGATCTTGGGGCAAACTAATTCTTTCCTCCCTTCAAAATTGAAGGTTGGGGTAGGGATGAAATGAATCATAACTTTCCTATCAGATAGTGAATTAATCAAGTACACTTTGTGAAGTTCGGATTAAAAAAGAAACACTTGGTCTGGAAAAAAAAGGCATCAGGTGAGATGTGATACTAGTATAGTGTTAATCGTATGTTTGAGTGGGGGTGGGGTAATGTAATACTTTGTCTTGCTTTAAAGAACATTTACCAACTTTTAATACATTTTCCATTCATTTTGTTTTATTTTATTCTTTTATTTATTAAATTTTAAAAACAGTTTTAAAAAAAATAGAAGAGATGGTGAGGGGGGAGGGGCTTTTTCTTGCTTTAAAGAAGAACATTTATCAACTTTTAATAAGTTTACTATTCATTTTTTTACTTACTTATTTTTTTAATTTTACGTTAAAAATAAATAGCTGCTGTACTTATTTCTTTAAGGATGCCATAGAGATGAAATAAGAATTTTATTTTCAACTGGAGATGAAACGCACTGAGATATTTATAAAGATATGTAAATACATAACATTTTAGCATTTTGCTAAAACTTGTCCCACAATTTTAGCTTTTATGCTAAAGAACTTTTGAACCCAGCTTAAACACTGGTGTTCACACACATGCATAATAAAATTTGTTTGTGTGTGTGTGTGATTTTCTTCAAGTTGGATGTTACTCAATAGTTCACAACAGGATCGAAAACAAAATTGCAAAAAATAGAAGAACAAGCATTGCTACAAACTAAAATAATAAGTAGAAAATAAATGCATATCAAAGTCAAATTTAAAAGAGAAAAAAATGAAATGTTTTTTTTTTTTTTTTGTTGAGCTTCAGTCAATTTCTAAAAAACTTTTAAAATGGGATTAGTGGAACAAAATAGCGCAAACTGTTGCTCAAATTTCTCACATTTTTAGTCTTACATTTATGCGTATAACACTAAATCAGCAGTCAAATAAAGAATGATCTTGAAAAATACCTTCCAAAGAACTTTTTCAGATTAACTAAAGGATTTTTTTTCTTCTAGAAAAGTAAAAAATTATCTGAATTTATCTATTCTTTTAAACGACTCCTAGTCCAGCTGTTTGAAAAGGATATACTGGGCTACATTAATCATTTGAGAGCTAAAAATTTTCTTGTCCTTGTACTAAATGCGCGGAATAAAATGCATATATTGAAAAATAATATAAATGCCTATAATTAAACTGTAATTATTACACAAAAGATAATTTTTACGAACAGAAATATTTTTCAACTTACTTATTACAAGAGAACTTGAATTCATTTCTTAATTAGCGCAAATTAAGTTGTATGGTTAAATTTCGTTGATTTTTTTTTTTTTTACTGCGAACCTCACACTTCTGCAAGCTTCACCCAGGAAAGTTTTCTAAAGTAATTTATTTTCTCATTCTTCCTATCGTATTTTTGAGTTACTTGCCATTTTTGTCTGCTTCAACAATAAAGCTTGAAATAAATTGTAGCCTATGCAGTGTGAAAATTGTAGCAATAAACGACAGCACACTTCTGCACGTTTTCGGCACATTATAAAAGAAGCACAATAGCTCTTTGTTGCACTCAAATGATAAAGAAACTAAATATCTAATGTTCATTAAAGATGTTTCAGACGCTCAAATCTGCTTCATGTAATGTTTCCATCATGTTTAACTGAATTTTTCATCAAAAGATTCTGAGAAAAAAAAACAAAAAATTCATATTTTTTCATTTGAATACATTGTATTCCCAAGTGGAACGTTTTCGCCATGGCTTCTATTTTCTATAATTCTTAATGAATGTAGTAAAACTCGCGCTTTGTAACGACACATTTAATTCTGTAAACGTAAAATTAGTCAAAATTTTCATGCAAAAGTATCAAATGTGCGACAGACCAATGAATAAATGAAAAAAAAACCCGCTTGAACTTAAGACTTCATCTCAAACAAGTTTGTTAAAATTCCGCCTTTACAATATTATTTTCGCGAACCCTTCTTTATACCTCTCGCGAACCCCCAGGGGTTCGCAAACCACCTGTTGGGAACCGCTGCTTTAAAAGAAAATGACCAACTCCGACTCCGGGAATATTAACCCCTTCGACTCCAACTCCGAATCTTTTACCCCATAATCAGTCAGACTCCGACTTCACTAGCACTGGCAGAGTTGGGCAGTTCAAAAGAAGGCAAACTCCGAGTCTTGAAATTTCAAACCTTCGACTCCTAACGCCGACTCCAACTCCTTTATCCCAAAATCAGACCGACTCCGGCACTTCTGTGACACCCCCACTGGTGTTACAAGTGTTTCACCCTGAAAGGTGCCACATGCATTATGCAATCCAGTTTCAACAGTGAACGATGTATGAAAATATGAACAGTGCGCGATAGAACATTCAAAGATTCCACAAAGGTGAAGCTTCTAAACTTCAAGCATGTTGAGTAAGACATCATATTAATAGGCATACGATCTTTAGTCAGGGATGATTGCACGGGATGCGCTTCACAACCCAAACGTTTTATTACATCCAAGGAACAACATTCATTTCCTTAATCCAGTCGTTCTTACATGTATCATATTGACATGTTTAATTGCGCATGAAGGCTTGTGCGCATTTGGATTCTGATGGAGCTTTTGAATACATTCGATAGATGACGGCTTTCAGAAAGCTGCTCCGTATGAAGCAAAATCTCTCAAGAATAAAAGACTCATTTCATTCATCAGAATTTCTCTTCTGTCAAAGTTTTTAAATTTTTATTGCTCAGAAATCGTCAACAAATAATGACAGCATTGAAGTATCGTTCACGAAGAATCCACTTCTGGATGGCAGTTCTGTCAAATTACCCAAACGTCTCAAAGTACTATACATTCCCACCTTTTATCACATAGAGCTTATACAGTAGAGTGCGTGCTCGTTTATCTGTAAGGCAGGAACTGTGTCTGTTAACTTGAGAAAATGTGAAACAAGAAGGGAGGAGGGTGCCACAACTGATAACATTCTTGCCTCATCGGGATTAAAGTCCTCGGGATGAAGGTAAGCTACGAGTTCAGCTAAGTTTGTGCGCTGGTAGCTAGACCGTTGGGATCGTCAAACAGTGTTGGTCAATACCGATTCATCCTTACAGCCGAAAAATAACCTTATCATGCGTTCTAGCTCTATTCTTACTCAGCGTTCCAGCATAACGCCTTAAATTTTACATTACACCTGACGATAGTTGGCATTCGTCCCTTGACGACGAGTCCACTTCAAAGTCGGTTAAAAACAATTGAAGAGGGGAAAAACTATATTCAAGCGTTGGCTAAACAAGTTTTTTTCGTGAAGCATCTTTGTTCGTTTACAATAAGAAATAAATTTCAACTAAAAACGTGCGAAAAACTCTCCAATGATGTGCACATTGTAGAAGTTTTGATTGGCCGGTTGCGTTTACCCTCCTCCCAATCTCCTGCGAATTCTTTGTTTTTCATTGTTCCACCGAGTGTCAACAATAATGAGGAGGACATGTAGTGGGTCTGCATGGCTGGGAGTGGAGGCCGTTTATAGTCTAGGTGGCACATTTGCACCGCATAGGGCGTTAGCCCACTATAGAGGTAACCCTTTATGTGAGAACCTGACGGTTTGGGGTCAAAATGTCGCCACCGAAATGTCGCGGGACAAAATGTCGCGGCCAAAATGTCGCCGGTCCAAAATGTCGCCGGGCCGAAATGTCGCTTGTCCAAAATGTCGCCGGTCCAAAATGTCGCTTGTCCAAAATGTCGCCGATCCAAAATGTCGCCGGGCCGAAATGTCGCCGGCCCAAAATGTCGCCTGTCCAAAATGTCGCCGATCCAAAATGTCGCCGGCCCAAAATGTCGCCGGCCCAAAATGTCGCCGGTCCAAAATGTCGCCGGTCCAAAATGTCGCCGGGCCAAAATGTCGCCGGGCCAAAATGTCGCCGGGCCAAAATGTCGCCGGGCCAAAATGTCGCCTGTCCAAAATGTCGCCGGGCCAAAATATCGCCTGTCCAAAATGTCGTAGAACCAAAATTCGCTCATTCAGTTGGTAAGAAAAATGCAAATGTACAAAAATGCTGTTTAACACCAAATTTGCAGAATAAATGATTACTGCCTTTAATGAATGTCTTCGTTAAAAATGGGACTGAACTAACTGAGTTTCTTGATGAATTCTAAAAAGATTATTCCGTTTTGATTGGCAACTCTCGGCTGTTTTTCAGCAAACAAATAGAATACAAGCGTTACGTTATCTTATTTCTTGTGACTCGCTATCTACCAACTGTAAAACGTTCTGACGGCGTTCAGTTCTGACGTTCGATAAATTTTTTAAAACTTTTCTTTAAGAATAGTGTGCGTTTGTATGTGACCGATTTTTTGGGGCCATTCTACGTCAAAACCTGTGGTAAGAATTCGAACGATACCCGCAAGTACCCATATATGATTTAGGGCTGCGTGGTTTTTTTGCGTCAATTCGTTCAAGATAGTGGAGTAACTAAACGTTTTCATCGATATGCGTGACTGTCATTGCTCAAAAAATGATGAACTGAATCAAATAAAATGTTAGGAAGCAGCAGGGGGACAGATTTTGGGGCCAATAACACCAGAGGGTGGAGCAATCGAATGTTTTTTTTCCTTTCTTTTTTTTTTTTATCTGTGACTGATATATCTCAAAAAGTAATACAGTAGACCCTCGTTTTCAGCAGGTTTATTTTACGCGGTTTCGATTATACGCGGTTGAAGATTTGACACCTTTATTTTATTTACGCAGATGAGTTTCGGTTTTACGCTGATGCGGCAATGCAGACAGGTAACATTTTCCTCTCTTTCAAAACCCAAGCTTCTATAGATTGCAGATCACTCGTAACTAACTGCATTTTGGCGTGCTAATAATCGAACTTGGGTCCTTGGAGACATTTTATGCGATTGGTTCCAGAGCTTTTTCCATTATAGAAGTAAAGTGATTAAACTCACACAGTTCAGAACTCACTGGAAGAAGAGCTTTTAGGAGTGACAAAGGAGGTCAAAACCAACGAGGATACCGACTCCGGTGACACACAACCAAAAACGCTCACATTGAAAATTTTGAACCATTCGTAGACAATAGAAATAATCTTTTTTCTGATTTGTTAGTAAAGGAAGATTTTATCAAGGAAATGACGCAAGTGGTCATGGATGCGTTAATGCTCAGCAAAGAATTAGAGGAAAAATTCTTAATGACTACCAAAAGACTATCATAGCCAGCTCTTCTTCATAAACAGAACACGAAATTAGTTTGTTTTCTTTATGCATATTATGCATAAAAATCGATATAAGTACACATTAAACTTTTCATACAATTAGTCATCACTAGAATGAAGTATTTTTTTTATCTACGGAACCTAATCCCTATTTTGAACCCATTCCCTATTTTTGATATTAGGTCTCAATTTACGCGGTTTCGATTTACGCAGCATTTCCGTGGAACATAACACCCGCGTAAAACGAGGGTCTACTGTACAAGGGTTAAGACAAAATTTGGTCTACAAGTATATCTTAAAGGGCGAGTTGCTCATTTATTTTTGGCTTCAGTCATCCCAAAAGGATGGATCACCGAATATTTTTAATCGTTTTATGTGACTGCTATATCTCAAGAAGTAATACGAGGATTCATACAAAAATGTAGTATGCAAGTGAAATTAAACGAAAACAAGCCTTATTTTCGTTCTAAGTTGAGTTTCGTAATCGTTTACGTGAGTCAGTGTAATTAAATAAACAATGAAAAATATACTGAATTTAAATATGAGAGGTTGAGCAAGATATCAATAAAATCTAAATTAGCCGTGTATTCCTCTCATTTTTGTAGCACTTTAACTAGCGTGGGTGTTAAATAAAAACTGAGTTTGCATTCTTATACAATTTGCGTAGTAAAAATTCAATAATTAAAACAGCATTTTTTTCTGAGAGGGAAAAACTTATTTGTTTATTATTATTATTATCAGTATTCTTTTCTTTCTGAATTACCAAGCTATATTGAGCTAGAACTATTACTTTTTGAAACTCATTTTAAAAATAAGTCTAGGTCAAAACTGATCTGAATAATCTCATTGATATCAGTTATTTCACCCTACATTGTGAAATTTTTTCTTTTCTATTTAAAATTGGAAAATGTGATTCAGCTGACGCTACTTCGCAAGCATGAAAGTATCCTCTTGAAAACCTCTAATAAAATAGCTGTTCTGAAATTGTCCCCCTTGATGTTCTATCGAATATATAAATTTCATGAATGTTGAGAATTGAAAATATTTGTCATTGCGTAGAGTCGTTTTTCAAAAATCTGAGTGAAAGACACCTGTTTTAGCGATTACGGGTTTTATTGATTTCAAAAGATTTGACGGTGAAGATTTCGACGTAATTTCAGAATTTTACTCATAAGACAGAGTTTCCACGGCAATAATCTGTCATCTCTGTTAAACATTTGTTTTGCTGTCCCTAAATCCCGGTCGCAAAGGACATACAAATGTCCTCTCAGAGGAAGGTCTCGAGCAGTCTTGTTCAACTTCTTCAGTTTCATTTCCAGAAAAAGTCTCAGAACAGTTTTGATCTTACTTTAACCAACGTATATCTCACTGAAAACGTACAGTTTTTTTTTTACAGTTCTTAGGGTGATGTTAAAAAATCTATGAGAAAATTAAATTTCATTAAGATACCTTTCTACTTGATTTCCACCCTGGCCCGTGATTTCGAATTTTTCTAGTGAAAGGGGAGAGGGAGTATAACGGGCATATAACCAATGCAAATTTCATAGGATTGCTATAAAAAGCACTTCCACTTGTATATATATAAAAAAATTCAAAGTCGGGGGCCATTCCGCCTGATCCCCTAAATTACTGACTTGTCGCTAAGGTAATAATATGCTAGAGTGAAGGAGTTATTTGTTTTTACTTCATTACGCCAAAAAATACAAACCGCCTATTCTCTTGCCATATTCACATAGCGCCTCACTATTCTTTCATTCGCCTTTAGAACAGTTTAGTTTTACTTCCATACCAATTTTTTGTCTGAATCCTTGCGTTACATCTTGATCCTTTGCTTTACATCTTGAGTATTATTATTAATTAGATTAAACGAGAAAGAGAAATCCGTTGCAGCAGCCTTTCGCATGTTTACGTTCTTAATAGTATACAGAAAAACGTATGTTTTTCTGAAAACTATTAATTTTCTGGAATACATCTGATGCTTACGAATTAAGACAGGAGAAAACGTTTGGAATTTTTGAAGGAACTTACTTTGAAAGGCAATTAATATTCTTTCGCAACTTTTATGCTTAAAAGCATCGATGTACATTTAAATTTTTCGTACCAATTGAACTAGCGAATTTTGGGCCGGCGACATTTTGGACCGGCGACATTTTGGACTGGCGACATTTTGAACCGGCGATATTTTGGACTGGCGACATTTTGGGCCGGCGACATTGTGGACTGGCGACATTTTGGACTGGCGACATTTTGGGACGGCGACATTTTGGGACGGCGACATTTTGGGACGGCGACATTTTGGGACGGCGACATTTTGGACCGGCGACATTTCGGGACGGCGACATTTTGGACCGGCGACATTTTGGGACGGCGACATTTTGGACCGGCGACATTTTGGGACGGCGACATTTTGGCCGCGACATTTTGGTCCGCGACATTTTGGCCGCGACATTTTGGGCGTATACCGAACCGGACACACCGTGGTACGTGATATTGATCATGTATCGTTGATGTGCCACGGCATTTCTTCTGGACCTAGTTGATTGAGATTTCGAAAAATTATAAGAAAGTCGTGTTATATTTGTGGACAAAAAACTTTTTTTTTATGAAAGAACAAATGCCTCTGCACGAGTCAGTATGAGACGAGAGCGCAGTTTAAAGTCAAAAATATAAAAATGCAGTTCGATTGACCAAGGGGGAAAAAATCTAAAGTCAAAGTGGGAAAACAACATGATAGCAGAGGAAATAATGATGGCTAAGGGAAAATTATGATCAACGAGAAAATAGTAATGAGAAAGGTTAAAATCCTAATGACTAATAGAAATGGGTCATGTACTGGAGTTAAAGTTACTGAAGGGAAAAATCAAATGCGTAAAGGAACAACCTTAGAGCAATGGAAAATAATGAGAACTTTTTAAATGACCCACATAGTGATATAGTTAACAAATTAAAAAATTTTGCTTAAATAAGAAAAAAATCTTCGTAAATCAGAATTGATTTGCAATTAAATGCAGGGAAAGAGTTTTATCGAGGACGCAGGTTTAAAATGGTGGAATACATTTAGATATGTCTTCATACATCTGCGTAAGTAAATAATTATCCATTTATTTTTTTCATTCTGCTCGTTTTTAAGTTTTTCCTTTATTTATACATTTACCTTTGTCATTTATTCTGCCTAGATCATAACTCTTTTTTGATACATAAAGCTCTGATTTCTCAGAAACGAAGAGCAGTTTTAAAAAAAAGTATATTTGTTTTTAGTTTTTATGCTGAAATTCATTTCAATCCTCAATTTTTTTCCGGTCTTTTAATCCTTTAATCTCATTAATTCTTGGAAATTTATCTGTATGGTAGTTAATCGGGCTTATTCTTTATTGCTGTTTTGAAAGTGTCGCAGAAAAGTTAGTCTTGTAAGTAGATTTAACTCATTACTTTCCGGGCGAAAAAGAGATCGCAGCTCCGTCATACCAGCAAGTAAAAAACTAATTGCAAAATGGCGAACAAATTCATGCAGCCAAGATTTTTCAGAGGATTGATCCTACATTTAATGGAAGGTCCTTAAAAATTCGATATTTAGTGCAACAGAAACCGTCTACGTTTCCACTAGGTGATGGAATATTCTGTGCAGTTAAATTTTCTTTATTTGTGCGGAATGCAATATTCAAAGAATCTTTTATCTATGTTTTAAAACAACTTTGTACATAAACTATGACTTGGTAAGTTTTCTTTCCGTTTATAGGGCTCGACCGATGGCATTTTTTGGCCGATGGGCCGATGCCGATTGTTGGCCGATTGTTCAAAGATGGCCGATGGCCGATGGCCGATTGTTTTCCTCCAAATGGCCGATGGCCGATGGCCGATGCCGTTGGCCGATGGCAAAAAAAAAAAAAAAATCAAACAGAAATAAATTGATAAGATTGTCAGGGATTTAAAGGATCATTGATTCATTTCACTTTACTTCCTTTCTACGAACAAGAAATTGTAATCACAAAAAAAAAAAAAATCAGATTTCGACCTAAATTTCTATTTTACGATCACCCAATTTACACTTCACAAGTTTTTTCGGCACATCTGTACACACATATGTACCTAAGAATATATAGACAACAATATCCATATTGAACGCCTTCTCAGTTAATTATCGCAAATTCTCTTGTGATGTCTTCATGTGCGTAAACTTGCGTCACTCAAAAACGTTATGAAATAGTAAGTTGAAAACTCATACGTACGTAGTATGATCTAAAAGTTCGAGGTCAAGTTGTATAAAACCTTACCCTGAATAGTTCACATTACCGAAGCATATATCTATCTAAAAAATAGTCACCTTGAACGATTATGCACTTCTGCCAACGTTCGTATAGCTTTTAGAAGCACTGCTGGAAGACATTTTTTGCAAATTCCTGTAAGGCCTCTTGCGCTGCTGCTTTAACTTCATCGTGGGGAAGAAGGCGATTTTCATGTTGAGGATGCACGGTTCAATTGGTCAATACTCTGATATCACAAGCAAATAACATAACGCTTGCAGAGCAGTCTAGCAAAGTAAAAATTATGAAAATGGAAGCTACGCACGCTCTTGCATTGTGGATTAATAAAAAGATCAGGTAGAGGAGATGTAGCCACAAATTGAAACGTTTTAAATAAAAGGTGAAGCGTATTTAAAAAACGTATTAAATAAGAATAACGATCTGATCTTGGAGCATAAATCATCACTAGTATCCTCATTTTTTAACTCGTAAATATTGCTACTGTATCTACTGTACAGTACTATTTTGTGCATCATTTTAATTTTCCTGCATGCAGTATGCACCGTGTTGTTTTATTTTATATCTTTTATTCCCGTTGGTCATTCATTTTGTGCATCTTAAGGATTTCATGTTAAATAACAGTTTTTTATTTTTAAATACAGTAAAAGTCCAGTTCTTTATGGAAGTTAAGGAATGCTTTACAGCAGTTTCAGGGGTGTTTATAAGTGCCTAAAAGTATTTGGCATGCTTTAAAAAATTTGTATGCGTATATTTTTCCTCAACGCGAAATTTCAACTTACGCGAGGAGTCTTGGAACGCATCCCTCGCGTAAGTCGGGACTCGACTGTATCGAAAAATTAAAAATTACTGTCGGTTCAACGGGAATCTAACAAATTTAAACAAAACTGGTTTCGCCATCTCATATTTGTTTTTATAGTCCCCAATTAAGCAATATATCACCAAATGATCGTCAGTCTGAGATGCTATATTAGTTTTCCATTGAAATAAGTAATTCATAGCCACAAAAAATGAGTAAATAGGATTTTTAGAACACCCGATCGAAAGCGAAAAGGGAAGTGCACAACTAGAACGTACGCAAATCCCACATGCGAAAATTTATAGCCTTCTACAGCTTACCATTTTTGAGTTATGACTTATGAGAGATACATACGTAATCCAGCCGCAAGAAACAACGCATCAATTAAATTGTTTGGTACCTGAATGCAGTATTAAAAACTCTTTCAGGGGTGACTAAAATAGAAATTCATACTGAAATTTAAGTAAAAAATTTTATACGAAAACAGTAGCTCCCTTTACTTGTATTAAAAAGTAAAACAGCAAAGGTTCTTTTTTTTCAAAAACATCGGCCAATTCCATCGGCTTTTCGGTGTTTTTTAAGGCCGATGGGCCGATGTTTCCCGCAAGTTAGCATCGGCCGCCGATGCCGATGGCTAACTTGTTGAACCATCGGCGCCGATGCATCGGCCAGGCCGATTAATCGGTCGAGTCTTATCCGCTTAGTTTTTTTTTTTTTTTTCAGCAAACGTATTTCACGTGCAGTTTCTTTTTCGCTCGATTAGTTTGCATATTATGGAAATTGCTATTGCTTTCTACTAGAATTTATAATGTATATAAATGATAAAAACATGATTTAATGGCATCTACTTTCTTGTGTGCTTTATTATATGAGCCGTTTATTTTGAAAGTTTGACAAGTCCTTTTTGAAAAAATGAAGATAATAATAATTTTATAGATAAAACTAAAGGTGAGATTTTTTTTTTTTTTAATGTGCGACAGTTTAAAGCCAAAAAACTTTCAGAATCCTAATATTTGAATTCCTCCCTAAAATAATTTTAAAATCGTCAAAACCGATCTTTTTTTTGTAGAGGTTTGTTTTACAAAGTTTTCACTTCGTTTTTGGCATAAAACCAGAGTATTTAGGACTCACGCCCATGAGCCTCCATGAGCGAAGAAATTTTCATGTTGTAAAAAAATAAATGAATTTATAAATAATGCATTCGCATTTTGCATAGTCAGAGTTGCGCTGTAAATTTTCAGAAAAGAACTTTCCCGTATTATTTAACTTTCACTCACAGACATAATTAAGATTAAATGAGCTTAAGTATGTTTATAGTATAGCATTATTGAAAATATATATTCTTGGACATTCACTGCCCCCATTGTCTTTATCTATATCGAGAAGCGATTAACAATGTAGACAGTGTATCCCCAAAAATATAAATATACTAGGGGCTCGTCCCGAACTTGTTCGGGTTAAAAAATTATCTGTCTTAAATAAATATTATGCAGACATTTTTTTGGTCTGAAATATCATGGTTTACAACATTTTTGTTTCGATTTTATAAGGTTTTGAAAGAAATTGGTGCACTTCATTTCCTAATCAAGAGAGACCAACCTTTACTTTCCCGTGAACAATATAATCTTCCAAAAACGAACGTTGTACGTTTGACTTTCAGTTTTGATGATGGTGATGGCATAAGAAATTTTCTTTGGAAATTGTAATTACTTATATTGGAAATGGAAATGTGCATTTTCTTAAAATATTCTAACTGACCTGCTGCTGGTCCAGTAAGAATAATACAGTAAATCATATTAGACCATATTAATTTTACTTGGGGTCCAGTTCCATTACATACATAAAACAAATTAAAGTTTCGAAACGAAATTATTGGAATAACGCCTTTAATTTTAATATAATGAATATGGGCTCTTAAAAGTGTTCTTAAGATGCAGAGATCGTACAAAGTTCCTAAAAGAAGACGACTTAAAAACAGGCTTAAAGTATATCTGCATGCGTTCATCAAGGGGACCACAGGAATAGTTTGGTAAGAGTCACCGGGGGGGGGGGGGGCAAATGCGAAGATGATACCTCTCTCAATGCTGTCTTATTCTCTCAGTTCTTTTAGAATGCATGACTTCTTATATTCAAATAGTGGCTCATAGAACATCCTTAATACATTATAGGGCAGACCTTTTTGAAGAAGCTTTCCGAATGGCTTATTTTTTTTTCTTATTAAAATGTACTTCTTTACTTCTTTTTACTTTTATTTACTTCTTTACGAAGTCTTTCTGAAGGGTTTAAATCTGGATTGGTCAGCTTTTCGACATCTAAGAAAAATTGCTGCAATTAAATAAAAATTAAACACACACACACATTTTCTGTCTGCCTGTTGATTTTGGTTAAATTTCATTAACTCTTTGCAGTTCCACCTGGTATGCCGGTAAACATTAATTTCCGTTCTGGTATCATAGGCGGGTAGCTGATCAGTTACTAATTTGGTTGCGTGATAGAAAACGCAGGGTCAGGTGAGGTGGAATGGGTAGTTTATTAATCTTTGAGTTGCAGGAAAAAAAATCCAACGCTTTTAAAAAATAAAAATACTCATCTTATTTACAACAGCTTGACTTTATTTTGGTACAAGAAAAAACTGAATGGAAACAGTCCGTTTAGTGGCAGCCTTCTTGAAAGTTACATTGTATAAATCAAAACTGATATCTTTGAAACTTTGTTTTCAGGATTTTGTTTGAATTTAGATAGCATTTTATTACTGATATTTTCATTTAAGGATGTCTCCTTTGTCAACTAAAAAAATCAGAAAAGAAAAATTCCATACATTTTAAGAAATATGTTAAAAAAAATTAAGTGGTGTGGAATGGGTATACTATTAGGCTTAATGATATAGGCTGTGGAATTAACATTTTTCTCATTAAAAGTATTTCTTTGAGGTAAGTCGTTCATTTTATCGAAAGTTTTATATTCTGAAATCCTTATGTTATGGAGTTGCTTATGGTTGCACTAAATCTGATTGGATGTAAGACACAATCTTTGAAGAATGGTTCAAACTTTTCGCAAAGCATCTGAAAAGACATGCAAGCCATCTGACATATGAAACTGCAAAGCATGCTATCGATAAAGAAATTATCATTTGCCTACCGCCCAATACGAGTCATGCCCAGCAACCACTAGACAAAGCCAGAGCTGACTGAATAAATTGAAAACCAGTCTGATCAAATTTCTATTCCACTAAGCTCATGCACAATATCTACAGGAGATTAGGTGCTAGTTGAATACATTGCTAAGAAATTTAAAGAGTATTTTATTGCTCAGGTTATAGAATCTTTAAATACTTGTGCTTATGTTGCAAAAATTCTTAAGAATTTTCCACTTTCCCCAGTAATGTAAAAATGGAGATTGAAGAAGAACAGCTCATCAAAAAACTAAGTCAGACAATCCTCAATAATTGTGGACATTATACCTTTAATTGCAGTGAAATTACAGACTATATTGTTCAATAGATTTTTACCCTTATATAAAAAAACATACTAAATAAAATCATGTTTTCACTCTGAAATTTAATTAAAAATAATACTACCGATTTCACCCCACCCCATGGGGTGGAATAGGTATAAAAACATACTTTGAAATAACAGCTTTCTCACTAGATAATAAAATTATTTCAGTAGTAATAACTATGGATATGTGAAGTGTATTGTTAAAATGTTAAAACTCAGTCATGATTTTTTAATTGTTGGATATCAGATTTGAATAGTTTGATAATTATTTAAAAAATACCTGTTTTATACCCATTCCACCCCACCTGACCGTACTCATTCAGTAGCTTGCAATAATGTATCAACGTTGTCCGTAACATATAAACATACAAAAACCGCTCTCTTTTTTTTTTAATAATATGAGTATAGATGGCACTGTGCAAGTTTGTGCTTTTCATGCAAAGAAGACATTTTTTTGATTAGGTGCAGTGGTTCCAGATATTACCAGAAACATATAAACATGCGAAATAAACCCTCTTTTTGTGTAACATTAGTATAGATAAAAAAACTCAAAGGGTAGCCCGAAATGCATGCAAAATTACAACTTCTAGAAAAACGGATTAATATCATCTATCTGCACTACTTGAATTCAAAAACTAATTTACTCGAAGCGAAACCCAGTTATAATTATTTAGAATAAATTTTGATACATTAACATTCTTCGACTCTAAATGGTTCGCAATGTCCAAGGCTAATAGAATGCTATATACCTTATCCTCTGCATCCTCAAATGCATGGAAAGGTTTTGACGGTTTTTATGTCACCATCGTGATTTTTTTTCCTTGATTATATTCCTAAGCATTCAGTTCACAGGAGACCTTCAACTATTTTGACACTGCAAGAGCAGGACAATCAGCGCTTGTGTTTACGTAGATAACAATAGATCAGTACGAAACATAAACTGGTAGCGAAGACAAACTATTGGTTTTAAAAAATAGTATAAGTACATATATGCATAATTTATAGCCTATGTCACTCACTAAGAATACACTTTTCATGTAATGAAAGAATTTTTCAAATCGCGGCAATGGTTCCAGAGATTACCTCGAACATATAAACATACAAAAATCCGCCCTCTCTCTTTATAATAATATAGATACATGAATGCTACTTTATAAGCACACCCAAGTTCAATTTTGATCATAATTTCATAATTATATCTCGGAATGTAAGTTAAATTATACTGGAAGGTTCTTCGCTGAAGATCTGGGATGCGACTCTGTGACTTTACAAAATGCGATGCTTCCATTTTCATTTTTTTTTTTAATTTTAAACCATGATTTTTTTTTTACATGGGGCTCATAGAAGTGAGCCCTATACTCTAGGTGAATGCCGAAAAATAGGTGAAAAAATTGTAAAACAAGCCATAAAAAAAAGATCGGTTTTGATGATTTTAAAAACATTTTAGCGAGTAATACCCCTATTAGTTTTCCAACTTGCTCCAAATGTTCATTCTTTCAAACATTGCACTTTTTAGCCCCTAAGAACAGTGTTAATGGCTAATATCGCTCTTTTACCCAAAGATAAAAATAATGGCTATAAAACAGTCGAAAACTAGGGGGAAAATGGGGGGGGTCATTTCCTGAAAAAGGGACGTGATAAGAAAAAACAGTATTGATATATAGATTCTGGGAGTCCATTTTACAAAAAGAAGGGCAAAAATTAAGTCAGAGGCATTTTGAAGGTATTTTTTGCCACAGTGTTATCAGGCTCAATTGATTTGTTCAGGGTACCTCAGTGGCCTTGTTCCAGGATATCATTGCTGAAGTTATAAAACATTCTGTTAAACTTGATCTGGAACACAGCCGTTCGATCGAAACGAAGTAAAACTGCAAGTATTACACAAAAGCGGAATATTAGATCGCCTCTACTCGTTGATATTCAGCCTTCACCAAGGTTGTTTTAAAATGCAGCCATGGGGGAAGCTGGAAGAAGATGAAGAAAAAAAAAAAATGGGTTGTTCGTATCACGGCCCGGGCTGCAAGTTGACCTCCACGAGTGAAAATGTCTTCCAGATTGAGTTGTTATGCGAAGGTCGTGTTCGAACTTTTTCGGAGAAATCATCTCTTTGGGCAAGGAGAGTGAATGTGTGATTTTGAAACGTAACCGTTCGAGGGCGTCGAATTGTTGGGTATTTGTTACGATCCATTTTTATTATTTCATAAACTAAAAATGCGACTGTTTGCACAGGGCAAACACATGTGGAATACACATTTTATTTTGATAAACCATTGTTTGTTACAAGTTTTTCAAATATTATTAGTTGAAGGAAATAATGTTGTATATGCAAAGTTCTATAATGTGCAAAATAGATTCAAAAAATAAAATAAATTGTTGAATGATAGTCAGGCTAATGTGTTATCGGTTTTGAAGTGATTACTCCTTATAGGAAGGTAAACCGAATTGGGACATAACGCGCGTAACCGCGCAACTCTCGTCTGGCATTCCTTTCGTTCGCGCATACGACAGAAGCGTGCATGGTCTGGGAAATTTTGTTTCTTTACTCTTTGGGTCAGCTTTAAACGTTAAGTGATAGTAGAAAAAGTAATGAAACTAACAGAAGATGGATGATCGTCGCAACATAACGCAATCTCCTAACGAAAGATGAGTTTAATAATACAATATGATACCAGTAACATTGTAAACAATATATATTCAAAACAGCATTTAATATTTGAATTTATTTTCAAAACAAAAACATTTTTGCAATTAGTTATACTAAAAATATCTCGCTTCATTTAGGTTTTTGAACTGTGATAAGGTGTACACATTTTAAACGAACTTCATCCTCGCAGACTCCTTAACGCAGGGGTTGGGGACGGCCGAGAAAGCAAAAATAATAAATCAACATTTAATTTGTTCATCACAGAGTAAAATCTAAAATGTTTCGTAAGTTTGAGTGTTTTTTTCTGATAAACGAAATATTTAGAAACGACGCGTCATTTAATCTATTGTTTTTGCGCCGACATCAAAACTTATCTTTAAAAGTAGTCTGAATGGTAATCAAAGAATAAAATTATTTTTCATTTAGAGCAATTTTAAAATCGGTTCTTTTTTTTTTTTTTTTCATTTTTTTTTTTTTTTGAATAAAAATCTAAGCAGCAAGCACCTTTCTGACTCTCTTACGTATTCAAACGTTCAATATTTATTTACAAATCATTATTTTAGAGCTATTCAAATGGAAGTCGTTGCAGATGTGCATCAACATCAGAGCAACAGACGCAACAACACTCGCAACGAAATATACAATCAACCCAAACGATCTTCAAATGCTGAACGGAACTGTACTTGATGCAGTCTTTGCAAGATTTTAAGATACTATATAATGCAAAAATTTCGTTGCTTATTATAGCTAGCATAGGCCAATTGTTACTTTCATAGGATTAAATAATGATAATAATTTAATCCTATGAAAGTTATCACTTCTGCCAAGCGTCCCGTGAAGCACTTTTTTTTTTAAATCTAAGCAGTATTGAAGTTTTGAGGTGCAGTGCTTCTCAGCATTGTTGGTGCTCGGCGGAAGAGTCAAAAACATCGAGCGGGGGAGAGCAGAAATGCGATAAAAAATCATGACCTCCTCAATGTGCAACTTAACACATAATGTAGCGGCGAGTTTTCGATTAAAGTTTATTGTGGTAGAAATAAAATAATAATAAAAAAAAGCGACACTTTTCAAAAAACATTTGCTTTGTCAACGCTTGACCAAGGTATCCCATGCTTCTCTTGTTTTCAATGCGGTCTTTATGTGGATCCATCCTAATATCTACCTCGAAAAACTCCATCAAAAACAATTCTCAGGTGCCACTACAGTAACTAGAAAACAAATCTGTCGAACACTTATTTACACTCTCAAAAAATGCATCGCTCACTTTGAAAGATTGTTCAATCGTCAAATTTCGTCATTTACGACGATTCTTTCATCTCGCTGGGTCAGAAACTCATTCGCAAACCTCAATTTTCGTCTATTAAACGTAAAGAGAATAAGAGTATTTTTCATAAAGCCATTTCGTCAAATACGATACAAATTTTGTGAGATTTGAGGATGCATTTCGGAAAGTGTAGACAAGCCTGTAGCTGAATTTCTTTCAACAGTCTGCGACACAAATAATGATAATAATAATAAAACCACACACAAAAATAGTCTCCTACGTAAACCTCATTAGATTAGTCGTAACCTCGTAACGTTTGTTACTAATCATTACCAAGGAAAGACTTCAAATAGGTTGCTTTACGAATAAAATGCAGGATAAAATCTTCCAAATAAAATGTTAAGCTTAGGCACAGGCAGCTGCAAGAGCAAGTGCTTTTGACTTCACAGTCATTGAGCACTCCAGCATAGATTAAGGTCTTTTTTCTCTTTTTCTTTCTTAAATTCAACAGATTCTTGCAGAAAGCGGAAAACAATTTTTTTTTTTTTTAAATTAATGTTCAGAAATAATCAAGACTTCCTCAAGAATTTGCGACGGGCGTTGCAGCGTCGCTCTGTTTCAGCTACCGGGTGTACAGGGACCAAAACATTTAACACATTTTAACTGCTACCTGCCTGTCCTACCGCACTTTGACGGAGATAAAAAGCATCAATAATACAGTAGCAAATGTTTAACTAATAAAAAGTACGATTTAAATAAGATGAACTGCAGAGATAAAGAAAAAATGTCAGCTATTCAATAAATATGATTGGCGCCGTTATAGCCTATTAAGGCACTTGCGTCAGAAAACCCAATCAAACCAACCAATAAATGATGAACAATGAATAACATACGTAATATAACGTACGCTTATGGAACGGAAACAAACTCGGCGTTGGATTGAAAATGTTCCATTTATTTCGAGAGTGTTATTTCATTGAAATCTTGAACACCTGCATATTAAGAAACGCCTGTTCAAACACATAAATGTGTATGTAATTTTCTTACTGTGGAATTGTAACTTCCGTTGTAACAAGCCAAAAACTTCTGAGAACACAATCTATCTCTTGAAAAAAATAGCTTTTTCAGAAGAAACATGTAAAATCAGTGGATTTCCTTTTTCTTTATTTTCAGCAAAATCTTACGCTCTTATGTAGCAAGGACGGATGCAGAAAGTTTTAAAGAAGGGGAGTGGTTGATTTTTTAACTAACCTCTTTTCATGCGTATTTGATTAAAGCATGCTTGGGGGGGGGGGGATGCCGTAGGATTTTTATCTAAAGCAACTAAAATATGAAGTTTAGCCAAGGAGTTTCTCGAAAGTACTCCTTTCTTTTTCTGTTGAAAGAGGTATTCTAAAATAGCATTTTAGGACTTCAATTTCTTAATAGTTAAAGGCAAACGTTTCGAAGCCCTCTAACATCGCGGTAGTTCGTCTAAAATTTGCTCTTTTGTGAAACTTCAGTTTCGAAAAACTAACACAGCATAGTCACTGAACCCATTCTTTCCCCTAACATTTCCTGAGGTATCTAAAATCGCCTCTTTATCTAGTCATTTTACAAAATGCTCGGGGGGGGGGGGGGTTAGGTTTCCAAACTTTTTCTCCTAACATCGCCAAATATCGTCTAAAATTACCTTTATGAAACCTCAATGCCGAAAAGTTTCAGGAGAGGAGATTTGAATCCTATTCCTTTTCTTAACATCGTCATAAATGGCCTACACTTACATTTTAAGACTTCAATTCATTAAAATTTGCCGGTGCAGGTTCCCTCAAGAAAAGGGCGATCGGCCCTCCCTTGTATCCGTCCTTAGCTTTTAGTTTAGACTATAGCTGGTAAAATATTTTGAGTACGTACATGTATTTTAAGGAATGACCTCATAAATTCTGTATTGACCTGGAAAGCATTTTTAATCAAAAAATTAATGTATGCAAAAAAAAAAATAAATAAATAAATAAATAAATTAAAAATAAACTGAGTTTAAATTTGGTTCAGAACAACAAATTAAAACAAAATTTTTCTCATGGATTTCTTGGTAAGGAGACGAGTGGTAAATTTTGTCTGAACACAACGTATTATGGTAGAAAGTTACGAAAAAAAAAAAAAACTACTTACCATCAACTTTTATGTGAGAAATATTCTCTCACAGGTGACAATAGGGGCATATCTTAAGAAAATAGCATATTTAAATTAAGATAAGATAGATAAGATTTACTAACAAAAACACACACATACATAGCAAACAGTAAGCAAAATAAAATAAAATAAAGTTACACCTACAACGCAAATTACAAGATAATCACAAACATTACGAAATTCTAAATTATAGTTCAACACGAGTTAACAGTAAGTCAACTCTAAAATCTATTAAGTTTAGCTGAGTTATTCTCAGCTGCTATGATATCTTCAAAAAAGAAAAAAAAAATAATTTGAATTTTGACATCTTGAATTCAAATTATGTTTTTCGCAATCACGAGTGTGTGTGTGTATGTAGGCGTGTGTTTGTGTGGGGGGGGGTATGTGTGTTTGTGTGTAGGGGGTATGTGTATGTGTGTGTAGGCATGTGTGTTTGTATCTGTGTGCAGGCATGAGTGTGTGGGTAGTTGTGTGTATGAGTGTTTGTGTGCGTGGGGGCGGGATATGTGTGTGTAGGTATATGTGTTTGTGTCTGTGTGCATGCATGAATATGTGGGTAGTTGTGTGTATGTGTTTGTGTGTGTAGGTGTCTGTATGTGTGCGTGTGTGTATGTGTTGGTGCGTGTGTATGTGTAGATGTCTGTATGTATGCGTGTGTGTATGTATTGGTGCGTGTGTATGTGTAGATGTCTGCGTGTAGGTGTATGTGTGTGTATGGTTTGTGTGTATGTATGTATGCGCGTGTGTGTAGGACATGAACGCAACCAGAAGACGGTTTTCGCTATAGGAGCAGCATCGTGAGCAGCCGGTCGACGGTGGTGCTGGCAGAAGGTGCTTGCGGGAAAATAAAATGATAGCACATCAAAACAGTCAAGTAAAAGCAATAAGCAATCGTGATTGTTCAAAAAAAAAAAAAAAAAAAAAAATCAGGGTGTCCGGAAAAAGTCTTGACACAATTTAAAAATCCATAAAAAAGTAACATTGTCCTATCAAAATGTGGTTTGCTCCATAATCTTTCACGGGTTTAAGAATTTCTTTATGATATCGTAAAAAACAAAATAAAAAAAAAGGAAGAAAAGTAAAAGAAAGTAAGAAAAAGAGAGAGAAAGGTGCAAATATAAGTAATTTACATTGAAGGCTATATCGTCACAATTAGAAACAAATTTTTACTGTGACGATTCAGCTTCTAGTATATAAGTTATAATTTTTCTCCCCCCCCCCTTTTTACGATGGTAAAATTATGGCGCAAACCGCATATTGATATGATAATTCGTTGCATTTCTATTAATTTTTAAAATGTGTCAAGGACTTTTCGGACACCCTGTATTATGATTATTGGTTGGCTTGTGTGATCAGAATAACTAATGTATCGCATTAAACAAATTGAAATAAACGAAGTCACAAATCAAAAATGCTGGGAAATGATATAGAATTTTAAAGAAAATTGCATCAAAGAAATGGAGCCAGAATATTTGCTATGCATGCGATAAAATAACTAATTCGGAGATGAAAATTGCGAACAAAAACGTAATGTGGTACACATTTGCTCTAAAAGTTGAATGAAAATAATTTATTACTGTACAAATTGTCAATAGAAATTGTGTATAAGCAAAGCATTGTTGTTTAATTTTGAACAAAAGTTGTGTTAAGAAAAATTGTTATGTATGAAAACAACGTTTGACGATGCAGATTTGTAACAAAATTTGCATGAAATCAGTATAATAAAGTCAAAAAAAAAAAATTCAAAAACTGGAATAAAAGTAGTATGTTAAGTTTCAAGGACAATTTTGTAAAATCAGTGTGTCAAGAATTAGGTTCAGGATAAAAGTTATACTTTCATTATGTGTATTAAAATAGTGCTTTATTAAGGCACAAATTTGCGGTAAAGTTTGCAACCGTAATTTCCTTTTTTAATCACATTATACGAAATGAAATATTAAACTACTGCCAGTAGCCTCTAAGTAAAATATTTTTTTCAAAACAATAACTGCAAATTTGTGAAAAAGGTTTAGAATTTGAGAGTTATGCTTTTGAACTTGGGGGAAAAAATCTTCATGTGATGATGTTATCACTTCTGTTGTATTATTTCGTCAAAGAAAAGTACATTTCAATTCTTTGAGAGGTTTTAATATTTTAGGCACATACAACAAAAGAAAAGAAGAAAAATGACAAAAAAAAGAAAAATTCTGTCATCATTTTAAAATGTTAAAATATTAAGAAAATTGACGTTGACAAAACCCACACACACAGAGACAATTCAGTGACAGAAAATAGATACCAGTGCATTGTCTTTTTTTCCCCAATTTTTAATTGCTAAATGAAGTTGTAGCAGTGAAACTAATGTAGCGTTGGAATGTTTCAAATGCTTAGAAATACCCTCAGAAAAGTCTCTATGCATCTGTTTAACACTATCCTGAGGGAAAAGCGACTGGTTGCTTGAAAATCGGGTTCCTCAAACATTTTTTATTCTGAACTGGTTCCGTCAAGTTGGCGATTTGACCTTTCGTAATAATTTTTCAAGTCGCAGAACATGACGCCATCATGACTTGAAATAAATAGTGGCCTTACTGTCTGAGTTAATTGACTGCTGTAATTGCTAGTAGACGCGTAATGAAGAATGAATGTCAGTTCAATGGTAAGACTAAAAGCAGTTTCCAGCATATTCGGGCAAGGTTTTCGCAATATTAAGTTGCAGTTACAGTTCCTCTTGATGTCTTCAATTGGTTTTAAAATTATTTTAAAGTAATTGTTGATTTTTATGTGAGTAATTAATTATAAGTCATAATTGAGGATGGCAATGGTCGGGAAAAAAACCGGAAATTTTGGGGAAAATCTGTTTTTTTCAGTTTTTTCCGAAGAAATATATTTCAACTTAGAAAAAATTGAACATTTTGAAATTTCTAGCACAAAATTATGCGTTAAAAAATTTATACCACTAGCACTTAAATGTTTTTTTTTTTTTTTTTTTTCAAATGTTTTTTTTTTTTTTTTTTTTTTTGTTAAGGACCTTTTATGAAAACATTAACTTTGTTGATGAAAGTTCTAAGATATCTTCATTTCCCTTCATACCAAAGTATTATTTGCTACTTTTCTCATCGACACTGTAAATGTATACCCAAAACAGACTTCGCATACATTAAAAATATCAGTTGGTGGAAAAGTTGTAAGTGAAAACTTTAATACAGTTTCATTTAATGTATGTGCTTTCTTTTAACAGTAAAAATTTTGTGAGGATTTGTGTTTAAAAAAAGAAATAGTTACATGGATTCCATACATCTTTTATTTCTCCATTATTATTTTCTTTTCTAAGAAAATATAGCAATTAAATACCGTTTGATTCGGAAAAAAAATCAATTTTTAAATTTTCTTCTCATTTTTTCCAGAAATTTCTTTTTTTCCCCCGACGCCTCAAAATTTCCGGAAGTTTTACTTCTCTAGTCATAATATCTGTTTTCTGCGAATTACGTGAAGCCACCTCAGGCGTTTTTAGGAATTCAGTTGTGCAAATGTGACGTTTTTACGCACCTATTTCTACTTTATTCTCGGAACTTTTAACTTATTTTTTTAACTGTGATGCATTCAAATATAAATAGGCTTGCCAGACGTCCCGGTTTGACCGGGACAGTCCCGGATTTTAGGCAAAATCTCGTTGTCCCGGCCGGTTTACTTCAGGTCCCGGAAAAAGATCAATTTGATTAGATGACCAAAAAAGTCTTAAAATAATTTACTGGGAAGGATTTTTTTGGATAATTACTTTGTCATTTGAAACATAGACTTGTAAAATTAATATCGAATCAGCTTGTGAGGATTTTTACAACAGCATTAAAACCAAAAAAGAGTTTCTAAAAAAAAGTCCTAGAGAATGAAAACTACATGTAAATATTGTCCAAGTTTTTATTCCTCATTCGAAGTGTTTCTTGTTACTGAAGTTACTAACAAATATTAACCCGTAAGAAATAAAATGCTTAAATTTATCTGCTTGTGTCATTCATTATTTTTCCTGGTAAAGGTTCATAATTAGTATTTTTTCATAGCATTGAGAATGAACTACCATCTAAAACACGCTAAAAACTAGCCTAGGGTGTGTTCCCTTCAAGGGTGTTTGTGTTCCGCAGTTTCCAAAATTTTGGACCGACAACACAATTTAAAACTGAAAAATTATTTAAGAAAAAAAAACTTCTAAAATTTTTATTTGCAATAGTTTTTGTTAGCATATTTCAAAAGTTTTTACGGGGAGGGGAGCCGAGCTTTCTCATAGTTTCTGAAAATTTCATTATCTTTAGAAAATTTTACTTGTTTCCACTACTACCCCTGGTTCTTTTTGAATCGCTACGAGGGGGGGGGTATCCCCGTGTCCCGGTTGAACATTTTAGAAACCTGGCAAGCCTAAATATAAGTAACCATTATGTATCATACGATGAAATAGGGTAACGACAAGTAACAGACTTGCTTAAGACATCGCTCTCAGGTTAACTCAATTTTCTGAGCCTTTTAATCTATTTAGAATTTTAAAACTAATTTTCTCTCATGCAACTACATCTCATCTAACGTTTGGCTGCTTCTGGATCCTCTGAATTAGTTAATTCTATATTTATTTGCGCAATTTCGAAAAAAAGGTTCGACCCCCAGTAACAGAAACCGAAAATTTTGATGATACCCTGCAACAGATAGGATGAGGAAAGGTTGAGTAATAGACAAAATTCCCCTTTTCTCTTCAAAATTTGCAAAAGCTCTTTATTTTTAGAACTAAAGCATTATTTAATTCAAATGAACATTAAACACCAGCTGATCTCGTGGTGGCTGTTCATAACCTTCCACTACTGTCTCGTAAATACCAACTGGTTCATAAATTTCACTTTGATAACACAAGATGGTTGCACCGTATTCAAGGGACGCAGCAACATCAGTTTTACCCGCTTAAAGTTCTTATTATTTAATCCAAACTTATGACTGCCTGTTACTGGATCCCTGTCTGTTACTGGTGCCGTTACCCTATCGACGTTCTAAAAAACATTTTGTAATTGAAAAATAGTGCTTTATACGTAGCATAAGGTCACCCCCACAACACGTACAAATTATTATTTTTTAAATACGAGAAAACTTTTTAGGGAGTTCTTACTTCATATCGTCGCCTCAGATCAACAAGATATCTAAATCTGAGAACAATAGTAAGCTATCTTACACTGTAGCTCTGAGGCGACAATTATACAGGGTGTCGAAAAGTCCTCGACACATTTTAAAAATTCATTGAAAAACAACAAATTGTCATATCAATATGCGGTTTGTGCCATAATACTTCACAACTTCAAGATTTTTTAATACATCGTATAAAAAGGGGGAAAAAGGAAAAAAAAAAAGAGACGATACAGCCATCAATGTTAATTATAAGTAATTAACACTGATGGCTGTATCGTCACAGTAAGAATCAATTTGTCTTCTGTGACGATACAGCGATTACTTATAACTATATTTTTTCCCTTTTCCCCCCATTTTTACGATGTCATAAAAATTTTTTAAACCGAAGTATTAGGCGCAAACCGCATATTCATACATTTTTTTTTCTCTGTGAATTTTTAAAATGTGCTGAGGTATTTTCGGACAGCCTGTATTTTGAAGAAAAAATATTATTCACAGATTATAAATGGGTTTTGAGTGTGTTTTTCCGCAAAAATTTCAAGTTAAATGCCTTGTAAATTAAGTAAAATATTTTTTATTCATTTCTTTATCAGTGTTTTTTTCAAATAAAACACATTAAATATTAAAATTATTTTAAATGATACGTATCACTTAAGATTCAAAAATACCTTAAACAGTTTTTTAAAAATAAAATACGAATGAAGTTCAATGATTCAACGATATCAATTACAATAGACATATCGAACAGACAGAAAAAAAAAGCGGAAAAAATTCGAACAATTAACAATAGGAGTTTATCAGCAAAACTGGGTTTGGATATGGAGGCATTCGACTGTTTTTTTTTTTTTTCACATTTTTTAATTTTTTATTGTGTTTTTGATTTTCTCACCGAAAATGGAAAGATTAATTTATAGCTCTTGTATGACAAACGGTATTGTTAATGGTGATATTAAAAGCGGGTCAACGTGACCTGATAATTTTATTTTTATCTGCGTTTTTATTTTTATCTGTTTGGCCATTTTGGGGCCGTGCTTTTGAGCTGTTTATCTGGAAGTCTTCCAGGAAAGATTCGAAGAAGTTTGGTGAAAAAAAATATATTGATAAGCGGATGTAAGATGATTGTTTGTTGCTGTTTATCCAAAAATAGTCCCATCGTTACCGTTTCACAGAGAAACGACTTTTATTTTTAAAGTTCTGTAAAGAAGACTTTATGCCGTGCTTTTTGTTGAATCGAAAGGAAAATATCCTAATGTGTGACGGAGGATTTCTCATTGAAGGTATTTAAATTTAATTTAAAAATGACAATAGTATAAGCATATGGTATTTTATATTATGCATCTTTAATCTTGATTTAATATTACATTTGAATGCTTGCACTTATTTTCTTTTAATTTAAAAGAACAAAAATTTAAAAGGTTAAAAACCCAAAAAAGTACACATCTCTTCTTTCCCCCCTGAAATCTTCCATTTCAATCTTCATTTAAATTATCTACCCTTGTGGAATTTATTTTGGGCTTCGCTGCTTTCGTTATCGTTAATTCCTCCAAGATGAAGTTGACTCCTGTAAAAAATGTCAAGGACTATTTCATGCTTTGAAGAAAAAAAAACTCCATTCGGGGGTGAGCTGACTGGAATGGTGTTGCGGTACTGCTTTTATGAAAAACTAATTCCCTTTACAGGCGTCCATCGTATAACACGGTACTTGTACAACACGGTATCGATAAAACACGGTACCAAATTTGCGATTATTATAACACGGTTTCGATACACGGTACAAAACTTGATTTTAAATACTATTCTGTTTTAATGCAACACGAGTTTTAAAAGAAGAAATTTAATTTTTGTTCATTACACTGTTAAAAAACGTATGGTAATAATTATAATACGTTTTTACTTTGTTTTCATGAAACTTTTACAAAACATTATCTGTCTTCGGTTCAAAAGTTTCGTTTCCACGTATAACACTAACTTTTAAATACATACTTTATTTTTCTCATCAGTGTTCTAATAAGAGCAAAAAATATTAATATTATTTTGTTTCCAATGCATTGTAAGAAAATAACATTAGGATTAAACGTAAGCAAAATTTGGCAAAGGATGAATAAAAAATGAAGCCGAAACAAAATATGAAATAATATAAATAAAATAATTCTATTTATTTTATTTTATATTTTGTTTTGTTGTTGTTGTTCAGACGAACTTTATTGCTGTAGAAAAGCACAGATTTTTTACTTCTTTTTACAAAAAAGGAAGTATTGTATTCGCAAAAAAATTTTCACTCAAAAATCGACCTTAATTTCCATTTTGCTCACCCCCGAATGAATGTTGAGTTTTTTTTTTTTTTTTTCAACTCGACCACACGCGGATAAGTGCCTAAGAACGTATAGACACTCGAAATATCCATTTTGACGATTCCCAAATTAATTACAACAAATTTTCTCGTGACGTCTGTATGTACGTATGTATGTATGTGCGCATGCGTGTCGCATAACTCAAAAACTGTCCAAGTGAGAACAATAAGCAATCGTGATTGCTCAATAAACATATGCAGTTACTGCCCTTTACCTGGACATGGCACTATATACGTACAAACGGACGTCACGAGAAAATTCGTTGTAATCAACTCGGGGGTCGTCAAAATGGATATTTCGGGTGTCTGTACGTTCTTAGGCATATATCCACGAGACATCGGGTCGAAAAAAAAACTCAACATTCATTCGGGGGTGAGAAAAATTTAAATTAAGGCCGATTTTTGAGTGAAAATTTTTTCGCGAATACAATACTTCCTTTTTTCTAAAAGGAAGTAAAAATCGCTGAAAATTTTTACTAGATAGTGACGCCCTCATAACATCTCGTAAAACTTATTTGCATCTAAAGGTGACATCGAATATGATAATTTCAGCTATTTATTCTTTCAATTCTGTATCTGGAGTGTGGTACTGGGAAATAAATGTGTCGAATTTGAAGTAGATCATCGTGCAGTTGGCTCTTCGAGAGAAATGCTTCGTTAAGCCGTTAAATTGGGCTTTCATTTTCTGTATCCCAGAGTTCAGATTTTGCTGTTAAAGTACACGTTTGGCTTCCTGTAAGTTGAAAGAAATAGATTATTTTTGAATATGTACCGTTTTCGGAATATGTACCGTCATTGTAGGGAGCATTGCCCCCTTTACAAAAGCCTGATTCTAAGAAGATTGCTTTTTTTTGTTCGTTAAAGTTACTAAAGCAAACCTTAATGAAATTTTTATATTTGTTTAACAAAAAGTATAGATGAAATATTAACTTCTCCATCCTTGTTGAAATAGAAGATGCTCTGAAATTCGACTCATGTTTTATACTTTTTTACTTTCTTCTCTATCTAATATATAGAAGAAAGTACTATTGGATTCGTGCAAATTTTCGAATTTCGAATTTTGACGGACTCGAACGTTTTGAGGTGTACTGAGTCTATTTCGACTATTTTTGGAAAATGTCTGCCTGTATGTGTGTGTGTGTCACGTCTGTGTGTGACCAGTTTTTTGTGGCCGCTCTACAGCAAAAACTACCGCATGAAATCGAACGAAATTTGGTACACATATGTGCCGCTATGTGAACTTGTGCCCATTGGTTTTTGGCGCGAATTCCTCCAAGGGGGGTGGAGCAATGGGACGTTTTTTGAGTTACGCGTACTTGCTATTCCTCAGGAAGTAACTGGCGGAATCAAACAAAATTTGGTCCATATGTTGCCATTAACAGGAACAAGTGCTGATTCAATTTTGGTGTCAATAACTCAAACGGGGATTGAGCTATAGAACGTTTTTTGTCGTCAATTGTGACTGCTGTATCTCAAGAAATAATGAACGGAATGAAAGAAAAATTTATCGACAAGTAGCCCTTAGTGGGTATAAGAGCTGATTTTATTTTGGTGTCAACAGCTAAAAAGGGGATAGCGCAATTACCCGTTCTTTTTTTCCATTGTGAGTGCCCTATCTCAAAAAGTAATTCTACGTTCTGGTTGAAATTTGGAATATATGTGAATCCATATGTAAACAGGCTTCGGTTCAGTTTTGACGCCAATCGCTCCAAGAGGTGTTGATTTTTTTTTTTTTGCGAATAAAAATAGCTTTATTAATGCAACAATAAGAAAGATAAATCGTAATAGATTGTCGTCTGCGTATTTCTCGTGATTTTAATTGTATGGAAATGATCGGAAATATTATCTCAATGATTTAAAATTTTTAACTGTTGCCGTCTTATGTTTGCTAACAAATAAAATATTTGTAATTAATTCAAGCAAGGCTTTTAAAGTAACTTTCAGTTTTCGCTCTTTGCTTTGCTTTTGCAATAATTCAGACATTGGGATGGTGTCAAGTTTTTGCATGTGTAATTTTGTTTTTGTTGGGAATATTGCTTCCTCGTCAAGCATGGGGAGGGATCAGAAAAAAAAATATATATAGAAGAAAGTTTCGTGATGGCCACAACATACTAGTTCTGAGTTATGTTAGGGTATTAAAACAATGAAATGTACTATTACTCCTAGGTCATAAATGCTAAAATCACGAAACAGCTTATTCTTTTTCACACAATGAAAAATGTCTCAAAAGATCTTCGCCAATTTTTCCATTCGTTTTAAATCATAAAATTGACAGAATCTCTTTCAATTATTTATTTACGTATTTGTGTACTTAAACTGTCGAATGAAACCATGTAATGTAAGATTATTTCAATAATATAGTCCAATAATAGGAAAAATTAAAGTTTTAAATATTTTAAAAATCTTACGTACAAAGGAAAAAAGCATTGTATTTAGGGTTAGGATTTCTCAAAGGAGGAAGTATACTCCTACAATGCGCTATATCAGAAAATGATGCATATTATAATGTATTTCCCTCCATTTTTAAGAACGCAAACGTCTACTTCCGGTAGCAGAAACAGCGCGACGTGCGTGGAACATTCTTAAGAAAGTCAGCAAATTATTTCTCACTTGGGGGAGAAACATTCTAATAGTTTTTAAGAAAAAAAGATTGAATTTCAATGAACGAAGCGTTGCACCGTGTTTTCCGGGATATAATGGTAGCATCTACTTTTTTTTTTTTAGAATGGTTCAAAAATACATGTAAAGAAAAAAGTTTCTCCTAGATAACAGGACGCCCCTCAATATTTTTAGACTTGTGGATAAGTAATATCCTGGGGAATTTTAGCTTCCTATTTCAACTGAAAGAAGGTGCTCAACTCCCTGCCCCAAACTTCATAAGTATGGGAAGAGGTTTAAAAACACATTGAACTGAAAAAACAATGCTACATATTATAATATACACGAGTAATATGCACACAAACATTGCAATAAAATAATTATTTACAAAAAAAAAAAAAAAACAACAGCTGGGGAAAATATTTTTAAATTTGTGACATTTTTTATGCTACAGCGAATGTTAAATGAAGGGGTCATTGAGCACTCTCCGAAATTTGAGTAAGAAGCTGAAACTTTTACAGCATTATTCTATTAGTAAGTCTAAAAAAAATAGGGGGTGCCCTGGACTCTAACTGAAAAAAAGTTTTTTGAACAACTCTAAGGTACTTGTAGTGCTTAATTTCAGCACTTTATTTTTAAGTATTTCTCGGAGCCGATTTAGATATCACGAACAATTCAATGAATTATTCTGTAGACCAACTTTGGATTTTCAATCTGCGTTGCAGACTGCTAGAGAAAATTTTGCTGCTGGACGTGTACTTTGACTACCAATTACGAATTCAGGATAACAAAAACCGAAAGCACAATTCTTAATTTTCTTCACTGTTCTAATGAAGCACGGGCTTAAATAGGCTATTATGCATTTTTAAAAAGTCATCTGCACTTCCTTTTTTTCTGTTTGAATTCTGCTTTCAATGTATTTTACGTATTTTTACGTATTTTGCTTTGTTTTTTACCCAGTCCCTTGAGAAACCTAAAATCAGAGTTTCACTGTATATGAAACTGAGAAACAAATATTTTTCTTCCTTTTACATAAGTTTAAATACAATGTTTTAACCTAGTTGTACGGTGACACGCTCGTATCTCTGTAACTGCAACTATGTCATTTGGAAAGACGACTGGTATTTAAATCATAATTATTGATGTTTCTGCGTCCGCCCTCCGTAAGAAGAACTTGCCTAAACATTCAGTTGATCACCCGTCATTTTGACCTTGTCCTGTCAAGGTCAAAAATGAATGTCGAACGGAAAAAAGGGAATTAAATTAAACGTCTGGAGAAACAACGAACTCAATGAAGCCTCATTTAGGAGAGGAAAATATTAGTCCTCTGTCACCATGATAAGAAGCCTCAAAACAACTTCAATGTATTCGTTTCTGTGTTACGAAACAATTTGGTCTTAATTCGGAGCGATTGAATTAGTCTTTGTGCTAATTTTAAATTCGCGTTTTTGCATATTTCAGCTACCTTATGAGCATTCACGAACTGCTTATTATTGTAACTTGATCAAAGTTGATGTTGCTCTGGTTTTCCATGTTGCCATGACGAAGAGAATAAGCTAACTCGTTGTTTTAATATTCATTAAGAGGATAAATTTTCGTCACCAGGGTTAAATTGTTTGCGTTCATTCAAGGCTCAACTAAAGCAGATTTTACTTTTGAAAAGGGAGGGGGTGTAAAATTACATTGTTTTTAGGAAAAACATCAATACAGATGAACTTAAAAGCAAAACTTCACCGAAGTACAAAAACTTCCAGATTACTAATTCTCACCATTTAAGATTGATAAGAAAAAAAAACCCATAAAGGTATACATTGTAAATTTAATCTTCTTGATGAGTTTACGGGAGCCAGTTAGCCTTAATAACCAGATCTTTATTACCGCATCCTAATGACCACTTCTTTTCATTTTTGGTTATGCCTCATCTTACACCCAATCTAGAAAATCACCAGTCATAGTATGAAGGCTGCGAGAGATCTCCTCTTAAGGTTTGGTGGAGTGTCATTAAGAAAAAAGGTATTTTTGAAACAATTCACATTACTTTTGTATTTTTTCAATAAAAAACCAAATATTTCGGAAGTTGACGTCCCACCCCCCTCAACTGCAACGCAACGAGAACAAAAGAGTTATGAAGATGTTAGATTTTATAAAACACGCAATAGTTGCTTAAGTATTGAGGAAGCAAAAAAAAAAAAGTTGAGAAATATTTATAACACTGAGATTAACCATGCTAAAATGAAAGTTTTCTTTTTTGATTTTAATGCAACAACTGAACTATGTTTCAAAATCCTGCAATGAGTTTAGATGATTTATTCTTGGAAATTTGAATAAAAATTGGCCCGTGGAGAAAAAAAAAAGTATTTCAAAAACGACATTATCTGGCTCATGAAGCGATCCAATCCACGATGTAGCACATCGCTTTAATCAATTGCGATCAGGTCTCGGGTCTCTGGCTGCTATATATTAGCGCAATGCGTTATTTATTTATTTATTTTTAAAGATCCTCTACATGAAATACACCGCCGGCTCAGTCAATTCCAGCCGAGGACCGCAGTTTCGTGCTTATTAGCACTCATGAGCCCGGCTGATTGACTGAGCTGGAGGTGAAAAACCTCCTAAGGAAGCCAAGAGGCCAAACAAACTGGTAGCTGATACAAAATTAGCACTGACCAGACGAGTGACCGAACCAATGGTTCGGTTCAGCTCGAATATTGAGGGCAAGAAAGGTATATTCAGTAAGTTACCGCCCTATAGCCAGGGCTAAGGCAGAAATACATGAAATACACTATTAGTGATAATAAGTACGAAACTGCAGTCCTCGGCTGGAATTGACTGAGCTGGCGGTGTATTTCATGTATTTCTGCTTTATCCCTGGCTATAGGGTGGTAACTTGCTGAAAATCCTCTTTTTTTTAAAAATATTTTTAAAAACATTTTTGCAATTTATTATGTTTTAGTAAATGTTGAAAAGCGTGTCCTACTAGCCCGGAAACACGTGCCTACAATCATTTGAAAATTTTGACCTTTTATAACGTTGTCGTTATTCTTTATACCAAAAACATTATTGATAAAAGATTTGACTGAAGATTAGTTGATTCCCTCTTTTATAGAAAGTATCGATTAACGATGAGTTCCTTTTTTCAACAAACGGAAAAGATTGACGTGTTTTGTCAATCCCAGTCGAAAGACGATATGTCAGACTGCAATTACGTTTCTTTGATTGAACCATATCACGCAACTTTGGAAATGACGAACATTCTAGAATTTCGGAAGCAATTGCTGTATTTATTTTCCTAGACTCATGTATGGTATTGTCTGTCGCAGAAATCCAATACCATTTTTTCTTTAGAATATGTAGCAAAAAAGCAAAAGTCATAAGCTGAAGTTATAATAGTTTTTTCAGACAGTTTTCATTTCTAATCTTTTTTTTTTTTTTTTTAATGGCTAATCTATTTTACAATTGGATGATTTTTCCCCATCAACTTTCAATTAGGTGTATTATACTCAATGATCAAATATGCAACATGGATTGCGAATTCATTTTATGTTTGTTCTCAAATGATTATAATTTTATTAAAATTCATTTATGAAATTAAACGTTTTCATTTGATATTAATATCTTTGAATATCGCTTACTGTTTTGTTTATATTTTATCGATCGTAATTATGTGTTTTAATACCAACGCGTTATAATGCAGTGATCCAAGCTATTTCAATGTATATCTGAACAGTTTCATAGGACAATCAGTAAAATGTCACGGAGAAACGCATTTCCTTTAAATAGCGTGTTTTTAACGAGGAAATTTAAAGAACAAAACAAGGTTTGTGTTATTTTGTGTCAATTTTTCACGTGTCGATTAGAAATAATTCGTTTGTGGATTGATGTAAATAATGCTTGACATTGAAATTTGGCCATGACCTAGTAAAGAGTCCTTCTGAGAGCGAATAATCAGTCGGTTAATTCAACCGGAAAATTTCTCCTCTCCCCTAAAATCTGCTTTTAACGTTTTTATGTGAAATGAGTCGAAACAGTTTGCCAGTATTAATTACATCATTCATTCCAAATTAAATGTCCTTTAAATCAGATCAGAAAGAATGGGATTGTTTCCTCCTGTCAAAAGTACTATTTTTAGTCACTGAAATAGATAGAATTAACAAAAAATTAAAAAATTAATTTGAATTCTGAAATTTTGAATTCAAATTATGTTTTTCGCAATCACGAACTGAGACAGGACCCTACTCATTGGAGTTATTGTTTCTAGAAACGGCTCCTGTCCCCCCCCCCCCCCCCGCAAGTCTGCCTCTCCTCCTAGGCGGTTACTTGTGCATAGTTGTGTGTGTGCGTAGACCTGTGTGTATGCACGTAGGCGTGTGTGAGTGTATGTGTGTAAAGTCGTGTATGTGTGTGAGCGTGCATGTGTGTGGGACATGGACGCCTCCGAACAGGAGAAGCGGATAGCTCAAAACGGAGCAGCCGCGCCGCGCCGCCAGCAGAGGACGGTGGGCGGTGGTGCTGCAAAGGCTTCTGGTCCAAGTTGAAAAAGGCACGGACACCAAAAACGGTCAAATGAGAACAATAAGCAATCGTGATTGCTCAAAAAAAATTATGGGGCCAGATTTTTTTTTTTTTTAATTTCCCAATAGTTTTTTTTTTTTTAAATTTTTTAAGTGCCCGATTTTGGAAATAAGGCGTGGTCTTTATGACGTCACAAGCGCTACTCCATTGCTGTGTTAAATGTTTACGCTTTGCTGTCAACTGCGTTGTTAGGTTATAATATAATCTGCGCTGTGCGCTAATGGCTTCAGTGAATGGCATTTCATCACTTGTGATGTCATGAGCAGAACCGTAAAAAATGAATTTCAATCCGCCCACCAAATTAAATAATTGTTAAAAAATGCTAAACTTTGTCAAATTATTTAAAAAACGGTTAAATCATAATTATTTAATTAAATCATAATAATTTAATTTAATTATTATAATAAATTTAAGCATGCATTTTTCAGAAAAAGATACTTTTAAAATTTCGGAAAAACCCCATTATCAATTGACTAATCTCCCAGTGGATGCAATGGATAGTTTTTTCACATTGATTATTTTTATCAAAATCAGGAATTGTTTTTTGAAAAGTAACTATGTAACCCTCTATAAATAAGTCTTCAGAACTTATTTATTTTCAGGCGTAAATAATCTGAATTCTTATCCACTGTAAAAAATTCACACAAAATTGAAAAGAAGTAGTGAAACTGAGTGTAGTTATTTTTATTTATTCGTAGAAAATAAGATAACTTTAAATAGTGCTTCATAAATTCATCCTCGTCTTGAAATTGATTTTGAAGGAACGAAAATTACTATAAAATGCTTGTGGCAACGCTGATTTCAAAAGAAGTCCAAAAACTTTAGATTCTGTTCAGAAATACTGTAAAATCACTTATTTTTGCAAAAATGAAGGAGTTGGAGATTTCGCGGGCTGAAAATTTTGCAAATTTTATATAAACTTAACTTCAAGTTGATTTTATATGCAAAGTTGAAACATTTCTCCATTTTTATGAATGAATATCAAATTAAGTTCAACTATATGACTGAATTTTATGAAAAGGACCGCCAAATGTTTTCTCCTTGTCAAATGTAAACCATTATTAATTAATCTGCTCTTCGCAAGAAAATTCATCCTAATTAAAAAAAAAAATCTTTCTAACTGTTAAAGCAGTTGGATATCATATAATTACAATTTATTGCAGAGTCGTTATGCAAATCGACGGTGAACATATATTCTCATTTATTAAAGGAAAATAAGAAAAATTATCCCTGGCACAGAAAATTATTTAAAATTTTCCTGTTAAATTAGCTTATCCAGCTGTAAACTTTCCCCCCATATAATGTTTTTAAAGTACGTGCAATAAAGTATAAGATATTGTCTCTCCAGCAAACCAAGCGTTTTTCAGTCACTAACTTCTTTCTTTTGTTCATTTACTAGTGGTACCCGCTCGGCTTTGCTCGTAGTAGGAAATTAAAATGTCATTTGGTTCGCCTGTATATTTACAAATACGGGATGATGAATTTCTCGCCAATTCGCTATGTTCATTTGCTTGCCCCTGTTACTGTTCCACGTTATGATAATTTGATAATTTACTGGTTCACGTTGTGATAATTTGCTCTGTAAAATTTTCTTAACTACAATAGAAAAAGAACAAAATTGAATTTTTGAAAAATCGTTTCGAGGTGCACACCCCATGCTATAAACTAATTCTGTGCCAGATATTATGAAAATCGGCCGAACGGGCTAGGCGCTATGCGCGTCATAGAGATCCTGACAGATATCCAGACAGAGATCCAGAGAGACTTTCAGCTTTATTATTAGTAAAGATTCCAATTCATAGATTCGAACATTCATGTATTCTTTTGAAAACTTACAATGAAGTAACTTATTTCTTAAATTAGTTTCCAAATCTTTCAGGTGATCTACTTATTACACGGAAAAGATTACACGGAAACTGTATCTTTCTGTTACATTATGTTTTTTAATCTTATAATGTAACGGAAACTATTTGAACCATATCAATAACAAAGATAAGGGAAAATCGATTTATTTTGCACATTTAACGTAACATCGTAGGTTTGTTTCTTGTAACGCTTGGCAACAAATGCCATTGTTAGAAATGGCGTGGGCTGTACATTTATCGAACTGTGCACTATGATATTTGCCGTTCAGTGTAAAAGTGGTATATCTCCTGGTAAGTGATTTTACTGCGCCTAACTACTAGAGATACACCTAACCATATTAGCCTAATACGGAATATTTGGTTAAAAATTTTAACCAAATATTCGGTATTTGGTCAAAACTTCCATGTTAATTCCCCGCTCTTTCAATTTAACAGTTCTCGTGGTAATGGTGTGCTTTTTTTTTTCTCCTAAAAAAAGTTTTTTTTTTGCAGAAATTTTATGAATAAAAAATTAATATAAACTGTAATAAAGTGGACAGACTGTAACAGTGAATTTTTGAATGCAGATAGTCTTTGCCCTGACCAGAGAATCAATTATCTCGTTCTTGCAGCACAGCTATACATCTGTGGGCAAATATACGGCAGTAACTGATTTTTTTTGAGCAATCACGATTGCTTATTGCTTTCATTTGACTGTTTTGGCGTGCTATGATTTTATTTTCCCACCAGCACCTTCTGCAGCACCACCGTCGACCGGGTGTCGCACCTCACAATGCTGCTCCTCTAGCGAAAACCGTCGCCAGGTTGCGTCCATATCCTACACTTACACGCATACATACACGCACGTACACACAAACATATACATACGCCTACACACACACACAAACACACACGCATACATACAGACACCTACACACATACATATGCCTACACACAACTACCCACACACTCATACCTGCACGCAGACACACACACATGCCTACACATACACATACCCCCTACACACAAACACACATACCCCCCCCCCCCACACACACACACTCGTGATTGCGAAAAACATAACTTGAATTCAAGATGTCAAAATTCAAATTAATTTTTCTTTTTTACTTATTTATTTGCATTTTTGTCATCAACCGTATTTTAGCTTTAGTGTACAAGCTTGCTTATTTGGTTTCCGCTAAAATAAAATTGCAAAGAAACGTTTAATTCCAAAATTTCTCTGTATTGTTATTATTGAATCCGAAACCATTGCTTCACTATTTCAAAAACTCATTTCTGCAGATTCACACATTTTAATAAACAGCTGTTTTTACAGTCAAAAACAATCTTTTTTTTTTTCTTTAAAAAGTGACTCTTGGTAAAACATTTAATATATTATGAAATAAACAAATTTGTCTTAAAATTTCACTTTAGTAGACAGTTCCATATTTCTTGAAAGCATTGAAAATTGTAAGTATCTTTCAGTAAAAATTTTTGAGAAAAAGGTAAATAAAAGTTTTGCAATTTAACATTACGTGTAAACAGGGTACCAACTCCCTTAAAGCTGGTGAATCGTAATTTGAACATTTGTTAGTCAAATCAAAACTTTTGCTTTCAGTACAACATACAATAATGAATAATTTAAAAACAAATTATGAATGAAAACTGCTTATTGTTTTCCACTTAAAAAAACTGCAATTGTTCAAAACTTTTCGAATTTGTTTGGATTATCCGGAAGTCATGGAGAAAACAAAATTGCGTTTTTCAAATGAGCAACGGAAACTTTCAGATTATTAAATAGTACTTGGTGGCGGTTGGATTTTGTTTATTTATTTATTTATTTTTTTAGGAATGAAAAATAGCAGCAGAAATAGTTTAAAACGGTCATTTCTGGACCGCCGTGAAGGCGAATTTCGGGTGCAACGACCTCTTAATAATTGAGCGGAGACCGGCACGATGCCTCTCTCGATTTTCTTTAAGCGTTTGTCCGCTTGTCTCCGCGATCAATTACGAGAGACTTGTTGGGCTGGATCCTTTTAGTTGCCACTGGCGTTGAGAGCAATAAGAGTTTGAAAAAAAAAGGGAGATGAAAAAGGAAGAACGCCGGATGATTGCACTTGGACATGAATATGAATAGGAAATAGTTCGTAATGTATTCGTATGAATATTAAATAGTTCTTTATGTATTCGTTTTAAATATTCTGAAATTTTATGAATCTGGTTTAACGCATCGAGCTCCGAAACTTTCCGTTGAAAATTTGGAAAAGAAAATGCACACATTTTCTTTTTAGGGCGTTGAATGTATTAAAGACATTGACAGGTTTTGGAGAAGGAGTCTCCTGAAAAGAAAGTTGATTTTTGATGCATAAATTGCTCCCTTTTTATGAGTTAATTGTTTAAGT
This sequence comes from Uloborus diversus, assembly GCF_026930045.1. NCBI lineage: Eukaryota > Metazoa > Arthropoda > Arachnida > Araneae > Uloboridae > Uloborus > Uloborus diversus. The sequence continues at coordinate 82,804,106 of NC_072734.1, read as the reverse complement.
TTTAGGAGCTTAAAAATTCAGACACTTGCGATCTTTAGAATAAGAGATGAACTTACAAATTTATTTAGCAATATATATGCTGCCCTGAAAAACCGAAATTGGAAAATGTCGACTTTCACCGGTGAATCACCGGGAAATATTCGGTCTTACGCCGATGTCTTTTGGTATGTGAAAGTAAGCATTCACCGGCTATTGTCAAAATGTCTCAGATTACATTCACCGTAGCATATACGAAAAAAGACTAGGAAGACTCTCGCTACAAAAATAAAATTAATTTTTCAGTATAGATCGCATCAAACAATAAGTAATTTAAGTTATGTTAAGTTTTGCCCTTTACACAACTCTAATAAAGTATTATGAAGCGCGATTATTGAACAAAGAATTAATTTCTCGTTGCATGTTCATCAAATGCACTAAGTCCCCCCCCCCCCTCTTCTTTTCCAGCTGGAGTGGGAGTGATTTTTGTAAGAATATTCCCATTTAGTAAACACCTCGTACAAAATTTTAATTCAACGTTAGATTATTTGTTTCATTTTATGGTGTCGGGTTTTGAAAGTTAGTGGATGTATTCTAATTCCAAGTTCAAAACCCTTGCAAAGGGGGGGGGGGAGAGACAAGTTTATTTCTTATGAAAATGAACCTCTGGAACACAGAAACATCACGTATTGCTTGGTACATTTTTAAACAATAATGAAGGAGTGCCGCAAGAAATTATATGAAAGATAAAGATAAGCTTTCATTGTGAAAAATGTGAGATTATTCACATTTACACCACGAGAGGCATTTTGTTTTCTCACTGAGTTTATGAAGCACAATAAAATATGCAAATAAATAGGTAAGAACAAATCTTCAATCGCTGATTCGTTTTTGTCGTTTGAAAGAGAAGGGAAAAGTTTTAGATCTTAAGCAATAAATTTTTTAATTTTGCAAAAATTTTACGGAAAAACTAAGATTTTCTCGATTATTTCTTACTGTCTTTTCTAACTGGTTTTTCTGCTCCGTTCTTTTTCTTTCCCAATTCATTGTGGGAGTGGGAGGCTGTGCACTCCGACAAGCATTGCGTGAGGCTCTCGAGCACCACACCACCCACGAAGTCGGCGCCTCAGTTTTCAAAATAAGTTTACTATATATTTTATTTCTTAGTAGTTGTCTTCTATGCATTTAAAGAGACATCTTGAAAAGTTCGCGGGTGTTTCTACTAAATCTGTATCACTGAGTGTTGACAGTTACAAGAGAACGGTAAACGGCTACTTACAACATTTTTATAACAAACATAATTGATAGAAATAAAATCGCTAAAAATATATAGCATTGGAGATTCAGGATATTTTTAACGAAACAAGCCTATTATTTCACTCTCTAAAAATCGAAAATTCACCTCAAAAATTCAGTGAAGCCTATTTCACGCTTTATATTTTGAGTTTTAAAAAAATAATTGGTGAGGAATCTTTTTTTTTTCAAATTTAAGGTTTCTAATATTTTGAAGCGTTAAGAATTAAGTGCATATCTTGTCTTTCTCTGTCATCAAATCATCATCCTTTCCCTTCTTAGAAAAGGAGTTTTTTTTCTTCAAATGGAGTTAATTGCTACTTTTCGCCTTTAGTTTTGGGATTTTTGTGATCTGAAAATTTTGGGTTGCCGTTTCCAAAAATTTTGGACTGACAAAACATTCTAAAACTGAGAGATTATTTGAAAAAAAAAACTTTTGAAAATGATTTTTGTCAGTGATTTCAAAGAGTTTTTTAATGCATATTTGAAATTTGAAGAGTTTTTACAGGAAAGGGGGTGAGGGGGAGCTTCCGAAAATTTTGCTTGAGTGAACTATCACCCCTGCTTAAGTTTACTACCTGTTGAGTGTTATTTAAGTGTATATCTATCTGCTAAGTTTCATTTTAAGTGACTAAACATCTAGTTTCATTCAAGATGAATAGCTATCGGATGACACGCATTCAAAACATGAGCTACTGAGATTCGTTTAATGCGCATGTCTTCTCTGCTGATGTTCATTACAGCAACTAACTGTCCGTTGAGTCAAATTTAAAGTGGCTAGCTATCTTCTGAAACTTATTTAGACACCGTTTACTTTGCCTAACTAGCCGGCGCATTGGAAGTTTTCAATCGCGTTCAGAAAATTGCCTGTGCAGGGGAAAAAAGTGGATCATTTTAGGTAGAATTTTCGCTTACTGCTTGCCTAGTGGAAAGCGGGTTACTTCACATATTTATGATGGCATATAAACAGTTTTTTTTTTTTTCGGAATTCCTTGCTTTGAATTACCTACTGCTTACATAACTCGACTTATTGCATTTCTTTTGTGAACACGTGCTTTATGTGATTAGCTACTGTCCATTCAATGAAGGCAACTATCTGCTGTCATTAGACTTTTTCAATTTCAGCAGCAAAATTCTCTCGTTAGAGCCAGTTTACTTTTTTGCTTACATTCATTAATGAACTCCCCTTTACAACACAGAGTATGCTATTAGATGCAAACTGTTTTTTGACAGAAATTCAATTTCACAAATAAATTTAATCAAATAAATTATTTCGTTATTTTTTTCCGTTCACTGTCTGCTCATCATGTATTATAAACTTTCCAGTAGTTGGTTTTAATATAGATAGATAACTACCTACTGTCTGACCATCGATTACATGGAAAGGGTCCGGTTTATAGGCAGAAATTTACACATCTGTTAGTTTGCTGGGATGGGAGTTTGTTTGTCACAGATGTGCGCTTTTGCCTATTTAGACACAGTTTGTGCAAATGACAGTTCGTTCACCGAATCATTTCTTAAACCTAATCTATATACGATCTTTATCCGTACTACAAAAATTAATTGGTACATTTTAACAACATAATTTTGTGCATACCATTTTGATTCTACTTTTCCTGACGAAATGAAAACATTGTATTTTTTTTTTTTTTGTTGTTTCCATAGAAACTGTTCCCACTCTTTTTCAACTTAGAAAATGCAATAAATTAATTAGGCAATAGTGACATTATAAAACATGTGAATCAAAATCCCGTCGCTATTTTTCCTTGTCGCTGCTAGATCCATTCAGTTGGAATCGTCTTAACTTAGCCCATTGCCAAATTACATACAATCCGTGGTCAAACAGTATATAAGCATTTCAGCAAATACTTAGTAATAACTGTTGGGAACTGATCATCTTTTTTCAATGAAATCGACATAATTGGTCAATTTCTTACGTGTTTTAAGAACGTGGTTTTTAAGAGTCATTTTTTTAAAGCTTGGACACTTTTGATAGTTGATGTCTTCGATTTTCGTAAAAATTTCAGGATGTGTTAGTGGTACTATGATAAGAAAAAGTGAAGTTTATTTTTTTAAAAAACTGATTTGTTTGCCCTTGAGTAGAGGTCAAAGTTTAAGAACGTGAGAAAAAGAGCTTAATATATGATTGCTTTGCTTCAAAACCAATGGGTGTAGCAAGCCAATTTTTTTTATGTGGATACTACTTGATACTAGGTACATGCTAGCCGAAATATTTTGGTCGCTCATTCATGGCTTTGAGGGCAAAGGTCAATTGAAAATGCTATTTATTAAACTTTTTTTGCCCTGTTTGGGCCCGGATATCTGCTAAAGCCGTGAGTAACCCTCGAAAATAAGTATATACCTAACTACTCACCACAGTATAGTACTAAGAAAAACATGAAATAGCATGGGTTACTCTTTGCTTTAGCAGTTAAACGGTCTCAAAGTCGATGATTTTTTAAAAATAGCCAAGTTTAGACGTCAATAACTTTGATCGCGACGCATCAACAACTTTGGGACACAGCTGTAGTTATAGTCGAAGTGGTCTATTTTAAGGTCCAGGTTAGAAATCCATGGCAACTAATAAACTTTTTTAGTTACACGGTCTCAAAGTTGAAAATTTGATCTATAATTTCAACTTATTTTTTTTTCAATTACTCTATGACTGATGAGTTAGTAACTTCGAGAAACAGTTGTAATCATACCCTAAGTGATGTAGTTGATGTAGATGACGTCAAGACAGCGTGATTTTAAATTTTGTTTCGTTATGGTTAACTGTCGTTTATAAGTATTTAAAAATAGTTCTTTATTTTTCTTGAAGCCCAATCTATGTAGTTGAAGAATTAAAAAAACATAAATGCCGCTGTGAACCGTTGCTTTTTCCTTTGATTTTTTAACCTAGAAAAGCATATTTTTGCCCATCAAGGTCATGGTTAGCCTTATCAGCCCAGTGTCCTCACTAGGACACCGGGTGATGGGGTGGAGGATATGATCCTGTCTTGCCTACGCTAAACATATGTCTACGAACTGTGCTGAGTGACCAAAAATCATAAAATGCCAATTTATCAGTGTCTTAAATGTGACAATTGTACTTTCACCTTTCCGCTGAAGGAAATTTGATTTTTTTTACAAGTTTATTGAACGTGTCAAATGTGTTTTAATATGCTATCCTATTGGCAACAGAGAATGGTTTCTTTTCGGAGGTTTTTTTTTTCAGAGTTGGAGACCAATGTTCCTAGTTTAGCCAATTTGCCTTTCTTTTTTAGAACAGTGTAGGAAAACGTAATTGAAAATTATATTTTTTCCATGGAAATATGTTATCTAATGAATGTGCAAAAGTTGGAGTAGTCAATCCTAAATGAGGTCACGAACTTAGGATGGCCTTGTTTAGTGCACTATGCATATTTTTTGTACTTCTCATATGCAACTTAGGGGTAAAGTAAAATATCAGACCTGAACAATAGCGGTCCACTAATGCAGTGGTTTTTTTTCTGTTAAAAAAGAAAAAAAGTAAATCAACACGAAAATAGGTCTCAAACATTTTCTACCTTGATTCTTTGCCCACAATTTTCAGAAAATATTTTATTTGACTAACGAGAAAAAAATTATATTGATTATTTTTTGAAACTTGAATCAATTTTTGTCTACCTTACTTTCAATTGAACATATTTTGTTAAACTATATACAGTTTGTTACTAAACCACGTGTTAAGTCTCATTAAAATAGTACAACTATTTGAACACTAGTACTTGTAAACTACTTAAATGAAAAAATAGTTGGTTAACATAAAAAAAAAAAACAGTACCTTACCTTTACACAATATCTGGCCAACATTCTCTCTGCTAAAAATTTAAAAAAAGCTGGTTGTTGATAGATTTTGTTTTGAATGCTCCGCCTTTCAAAGCTTCGGTTCAGTGTTGTTTGTTTAAAATGGCTACATCAGCCACTCTACTATCCGGTTTTATAAGTTTTACATATAATTTAATGCTGCCATCTATAAAATAAAGTACGAAACTTTTAAAAAAATCAGAAATACATTTTGAAAAGGGAGAAAACTCAACACGTGCTTATTAACTATATTCAACAAGTAAAAGTTCGAATTAAAAATATATTTTTTTGAAATTTTAAAAGTGTCATGGGTATGAAGCAGATTCTAAAACTACATCACTTGGAGCACAATTACAGCTGTGTCTGAAAGTCTTGTTTTCGTGGATTAGCTTAGTTGAAACTTGACACTTTATGTTAAAATTATCATTTTTGTGAGACCGTTTAATTAACACTCCGTCGGGCGCATCTGATCTATTAGGCACGGCTCGAATTCTTTAGTTAGCCACGCCACCTCAATAGCTTCAATCAATGTATATTCATTTTCACAAATAAACTTATGTTACATTCGAAAATCATGGAAAACTTTTATTTCTATTCTTTGGTGTTTGTAGTTGACAATTTTTTCGTAAGAAAATGTGAACATGCGTAGAAAAGATCAAAGTGTGCTTCCCAGGCTCAATGCACCCGATCATGTTCTACAACATATTGCGCCCGACGGAGTGTTAAGCAAGATGATTAGATCCCAAAGTTTTCTGGCCTGAGTCTAAAACTATATCACTTTGAATGTAATTACAGATGTTTTTCTAAGTTACTAACTCACCAATCATAGAGTAATTGGAAAAAAAAATGAAATTATAGCTCAAATTTTCAACTTTGAGGCCGTATAACTAAAAAAGTTTATTAGTTGCCATGGGTTTCTAACCTGGACCTTAAAATAGACCACTTGGACTATAACTACAGCTGTGTCCCAAAGTTGTTGATGCGTCGCGATCAGAGTTATTGACGTCTAAACTTGGCTATTTTTAAAAAATCATCGACTTTGAGACCGTTTAACTACTAAAGCAAAGAGTAACCCATGATATTTCATGTTTTTCTTAGTACTATACTGTGGTGAGTAGTTAGGTATATACTTATTTCCGAGGGTTACTCACGGCTTTAGCAGATATCCGGGCCCAAACAAGGCAAAAAAAGTAAAAAAAATAGCATTTTCAATTGACCTTTGCCCTCAAAGCCATGAATGAGCGACCAAAATATTTCGGCTAGCATGTACCTAGTATCAAGTAGTATCCACAAAAAAAAAATTGGCTTGGTACACTCATTGGTTTTGAAGCAAAGGAATCATATATTAAGCTCTTTTTTCTCACGTCCTTAAACTTTGACCTCCACTGAATTGCCAACAAGTCAAATTTGAGAAGAAAGAAGCTACACTTTGTCTTATCACAATACTAGCAACATATTCTGAAAGTTTCAGGAAAATCGAAGGTGTCAACTATCAGGCTCCCATTCACTTTGTCCAGCTTTAAAAAAAATGACTCTTAAACACCCAGTTAAAAGAACAGAGCTGAACGACATTGCTCTGTGTGGTGCAACATCAAGAAGCTATGAATAAGAACACAGTCGAGTGTAGATAATCTCCTTCGGAATACATGCGATGAAAAATGTTTCATCATGCTAATATTTTGATGGCTCAATTGCCTTAGGCCGGAAATCACGGCAAGTGGACATATTCTTGAAAATATCATAGTTTCGAATATTTTATGTTAAGAAAATGTTCGAATGTTTCAGAGAGTTTACAATGTATTGTAGAACGAGTAATGTCTAGTAAATGTCATTGTATATGGCGTTTAGTATACAGGGTGTCTCAAACGGTTGTTGACAAACTTAACATGCTGGTGTCTCCATAAACAAGATTTACATAGTAACGTATGTTCGCAAACGCAATGCTGGCGCGTTACATGCAGACAAAACCAGACACAACATGTCGCATATTTATTACACAAAGATGATTTTACACAGCATTTTAGTTTTCAAGGAAGGTTTATAGCTGTTTTTGAAATTTGCTGCTTTTAGCTGACATACACCTGTCGCAACGACAACGTACCGATCGTCGCAATAACAATCCATTCTGACAAGATTTCACCGATCGCTGCGTTGTCGTTGCAGCGTGATTATGAGAGCTGGCGGGATGTAAACTTTATCAACTGCATTAGACTTTCCTTAAAAACTAAAATGTTGTGTAGAACCGTATTTGTGTAATAGATATGTGACATGTTGTGCATCCGTCAGTCAGTGTCTAAATTTGTGTGGGTGTAGTGCGCCCGCATTGCGTTTGCGAACACATGTTCCTGTGCAAATCGTGTTGATCATGAGATGACACACGAGCATGTTAAGTTTGTCAACAACCTTTCGAGACACCCTGTATATTCAATTCCAATTCCTAATAATTACAAAGCAAGTTTTTCGCACATTTATATCTTTATTTACGACCTTGTTTCGTTCAATGTTGTTACAACCCGCTTCCTGTTTAAAGGTGAGCGATGAAACTTTACTGCTTTTACATCTTAAACTGAACACATTCTGAAACATTACGTTTTTTTTATTTATTTTTTAAAATGAAATTCCTGTAATCAGTCACATTACTTTTATCTGCTCCAAAATTTGTTGTAATTTTCAAGAAATTAAAATCATTTAACGTAATAATTAATATTGCCCTTTCGACATAAAACAGATGTATATTGTTATCGGGTAGTTATTTCAAATGAAACTAGTATGTTGTGGCCATCACGAAACTTTCTTCTATATTTTTCTTTTTTTTTTCTGATCCCTCCCCATGCTTGACGAGGAAGTAATATTCCCAACAAAAACGAAATTACACATGCAAAAACTTGACGACCATCTCAATGTCTGAATTATTGCAAAAGCAAAGCAAAGAGCGAAAATTGAAAGTTATTTTAAAAGCCTTGCTTGAATTAATTACAAATATTTTATTTGTTAACAAACATAAGATGGCAACAGTTAAAAATTTTAAATCATTGAGATAATATTTCCGATCATTTCCATACAATTAAAATCACGAGAAATACGAAGACGACAATCTATTACGATTTATCTTTCTTATTGTTGCATTAATAAAGCTATTTTTATTCGCTAAAAAAATAATGATAATAAAAATAAATCAGCACCTCTTGGCGCGATTGGCGCCAAAATTGAACCAAAGCCTGTTTACATATGGATTCACATATATTCAAAATTTCAACCAGAACGTAGCATTACTTCTTAAGATAGGGCACTCACAATGGAAAAAAAGAACGGGCGATTACGCTACCCCCCTTTTTAGCTGTTGACACCAAAATAAAATCAGCTTTTATACCCACTAAGGGCTACTTGCCGATAAATTTTTCTTTCATTCCGTTCATTATTTTTTGAGATACAGCAGTCACAATTGACGACAAAAAACGTTCTATAGCTCAACCCCCGTTTGAGTTATTGAAACCAAAATTGAATCAGCACCTGTTCCTGTTGCTGGCAACATATGGACCAAATTTTGTTTGATTCCGCCAGTTACTTCCTGAGGAATAGCAATCACGCGTAACTCAAAAAACGTCCCGTTGCTCCACCCCCCTTGGATGAATTCGCGCCAAAAATCAATGGGCACAAGTTCACATAGGGGCACATATGTGAACCAAATTTCGTTCGATTTCGTGCGGTAGTTTTTGCTGTAGAGCGGCCACAAAAAACTGGTCACACACAGACGTGACACACACACACACACACACAGACAGGCAGACATTTTCCAAAAATAGTCGAAATGGACTCAGCACACCTCAAAACGTTCGAATCCTTCGAAATTCGAAAATTTGCACGAATCCAATACTTTCTTCTATATATTAGATATAGAAGAAAGTAATAAAGGAGTATTTGAAAAAATTTAAAACTAAGTTAATATAATGCATATGGAGAATAGGCTCGTTTATTTAAGTACAAATTCCCTCCTAATTTGCAGAACAAGCAAATGCGAATCGCATTTTCAGGCATCCTCCAAGTCAGGGGTTCTGAACTTTTCAAGCTCTGTCTCCCCCCCCCCCTCCTCTTTGAACACTGACATGTGGTCACGCCCTTCTCTCCGTACGTGGTTTATACAACAGGAAAATGGAACTGATTTGGATAGCTAAAGTTAGTTAAAAAGTAAAAGTTTCAGTTTACCACTAATACACAAAATTTGATTTTGAACATATTATTGCTAGAACATATGAAATTCAAGAAGCAAAGAAATAAATAGATTTTTTTGAAGTCATTTCGGATCAAGGTGAGGTTAGCGTGCCCTATTAGTCACTTTCACAAAATTTTATTTATTTAATGTTGTGACCACAAAATTGAATGAATGATTGTTTTATTTTTTATTTTATTTGATATAACCTCACCCATCCCCTTGAAATGATTTACGCCCTCCAGGTGTGCCCCACAAGTAGAGAACCGCTGCTTAAGTGATACGAAATCAGCGAAAATTTGATGTTAATCGAAAAGGGGACGACATGTATAGTTCAGTTCTTAAGTAGCATTGATGCTCCTGCTTCGTGAAAATTATTTGCTTGATAAAACTCGAAAATATAAAAATGTTAAATTGCTCAAGCATCAATTTCTTTTTGCAGGTGTCTGGAGGCGAAACGATGTGTGAGTATGCCCAGTGTCTCTCTAACTTCGTCCAGCAGCACTTCTCTACAACATCGATCCCGCCTACTACGTCTGCAGGACAGACGATTCAGGCATAGGTTCCCGGAAGTGCCGCAGGATGAGAAACTCCTCAACTGTGAGTATGCGTGGATAATCTTAGCCTATTATTGCTACTCAATATGTTCAATCTACGTACTTGTACTATTCAAACCGCTTGATATTGCCCATGTCATTAGTAGGGATTTATCACAAACCAATAACTTCTATTGAGGGAGGGACGGATACAAGGGACGGATGATGGAGGCGATCGCCCCTCCTTTGAGGACCCTGCATTGGCAATTTTTCCCATAAGCTTTAATTGATCTGACATAATTTAAATTTATTTTGAAATGCCATGCTTTAAATGTGTTGTTTCAATGCGACGAATAATGAAAAAGTATTGACAAACTAAACTGAGCGTCAGCTCATGAATTGCGTGTTACATTAAAAAAAGCAGCTCAATATAACTTTTATTTTGGCTACAGGTCAGACACAGCTCGTTTGAGAGGATTTTACCAGAAACGTTTTTCCTGTTTCCATCGACTTTGCATGCGCAACTAGCTTCTTTTAAATATTTTCCTCGTCTGCCGTTCAAGGAACTTGTGATTGCATACATTTCAGGTCATCCTTTTTCAGTCTTAATGACTTCAGTAATGTTTTATTTATTCTGTTTTGAGCTATTTTTTCCCGTCGAACATCTTGTCAATATTCATCTGCTTTGAAGTGTAAATTAATAAATTTACCAGATCTGTTTTTTCCCAACATTTGATAGGTTATAAAGGTAGGAAAGACGGTTGAATATAAAAATAATTTTATAACCAGTAGTAATGTACACTTCTCTCAACGTAATCACCTTGGCGATTAGGGAATTTGTCATATCTGTGAACAAGCTTGGTGATAGTCTACGCCAATGATTTGAAGCAAATTGAGACTTTTTTTGTGAGCTCCCAGTTATTTTGGAAGTCGTTTATTAGTCACTTCCTTTTGATTTTCCTTGATCACTTGTTCAACTCGTGGAACAAAGTATTCTGTGGCGACTGACTTGTATTGCGTCCTCCATCATGCACATTATATCGTTGCCGCCAATGATTTGAAGTGAGTTGTGTCGGTTTCTTTGAGCTTCTGCTCAGTTTGGAAGCGTTGCCCCGCAAGCCACTTTGTTCATCACTCATTCATTGATGGTGAACCTACCTTCAATTTATCTTAACCGTTTGGTCAACTGTTGAACAAAGTCGTTAGTACAGACAGGGTTCTTTTTTTTTTTTGACTGCTTTCATCTTGCTCATCAGTTTGACTATTTTCGAACCAGGCCCGTCATTTGGGCAATCATTGTTTTTAAAATCTAGGAAGAAGGAAGTCAAATGACCCCCTGGATTTTAAAAGCAAAATGTAATCATGTATTTCGATGCTTTTTTCCTATAAAATGCATTGAATATATTCGCTTTGTCCCCCCCCCCCCCGAAAAAACTTTGAAATGACGGGCCTGTATAAACTTTCACCTGTTCAGGAATAACAACATCAGTCGTGGAACTATACATATAGTCAAACCTTGATAGAAGGTCACCCCGCATGCTTATAAGGTCACTTTTCTAAAGTCCCGGCTCATTGAATAGGAATTCTATGTTATGTTTTATCAAATAAATGGTCAAGTCAGTACATCAATCGCTTATAAGGTCACTTCTGTCTAATTTCTTTAAATGATTTCAGTGCTTAATAGATTCACTTCCAAGAATTTTCCGCAATATACGATCATTAAAAAGTGAAAAGTCGTGTTCCTATTAACGTAGCATGTAGTGCACCGAATGCAGTAGAATGGGGAGTCTTACGACAGCGACACTAAAATATGAAGCAATAACGAGGGCACTCAGAGTGCACATATTGCACATTTTTACCAGTCATGAGAAGACGAAGCTTCAAATTTTCGGAAAACAATTAGAAAACCATTGTGTTTAAATTAAAGAAAAAACCTATCCCACCAAAAACATTCTGTAAAAAACTAGCCAAGTCTCGATGGAGCTGTTTGTTTATCCTCTAAAAAGTAATGAAATCAAGACAAAATTATGACAAGTCGAAGGTTCCTTACTGCGATTTTCTTTATTGTTAAAGTCAATGTTGTGTGACTTGGCCGTTAAACATTCGTTTATACGTTAGTGGGTACAGGTCAATTTTGCTTACACGTTTTCCAAGTGGCAATTTTCCATCGTCAATGGTAGCGGTTCTGGCGACAGATTGGTGCAATCGTGTCATGGGAGCACCTGGTTTTGTTCCCTTGTGTACCCTTTAACGGCCAAGTCACACAACATTAACTATAACAATAAAGAAAATCGCAGTAAGGAACCTTCGACTTGTTATAACTTTGTCTAGATTTCATTACTTTTTAGAGATAAACAAACAGCTCCATCGAGACTTGGCTAGTTTTTTACAGAATGTTTTTTGGTGGGATTTCACTTCTTTTTGTAGAAACATTTAATTTGTGTAATATTCGAGTAGATTAAAGTTAGGCTAAATTAAATTAGAAGATGTGTCCCACTAAGCTGGACTTTTGCAATGACAGTCGGTTTTTTTCTGTACCAATAGTAGAAGGGGGCATTACTATATCTCTAATACAGCTGAGACCAGCTGAGGGTTCTTCATTAGATACTTCAGACTTTCGATTTTTGACATCAAATGAAGCGGCCAACCAAGTTGAATATTTTTTGTAAAAAGCGGTATGTCGATCTCTTAATAGTTTGGTCTAATAGCCAGATCTTCGATTATCCTAGTTTTTATAGTTTTCCCTTTATGTGGCCATTAAACCCTAACTCTGTACCAAATTTCACCTCTCTGAGTTTATGGGAAGTACTAGTTCTATTTTGATGATCGTGAGTGAGTGAGTGTCATAAATGCGAAACTTTGCTTTCACTTAACTTCGGAACTAAAATGACCTACAGACTCGAAATTTCAGATTCTTTAAGTATGTGATTAAAGCTCACTGGATGACGAAAATTTCTGCGTTCTGGTCTCATCAGAAGGTTCTCAAATAGGGGCCTGAAAATGCGGCGAAATGGTTCCAGTAAAGGATGGTACGGCAGTGTTTGCTTCGCGCTCGACTTGGCGGCGGCACTGTCGTGCCCCCCCCCCTCCCGATTAGTTCAGTATTAATGATAGTTTTAAGTTAGGTAAGCTGCACATCAGTTCATTGCTTGGGCATATTTGTAAGCAGCTTTACTCTACATGAAAGTTTCCAAAAAATCATTTTAAAATTTCTTATTGATTCCAAAAGTTTGAATTGGTTCAAATCTATTAAACTAGTATAAAGCCTTCTTTTTGAACGTTTTAAAATTTAAAAAGAATTAATGTATATACATGTTTATTCCATACACACATGTCATAAATATATATGAATCGGTTATAAGGTCACCTTGCTTATAAGGTCAGTTTCGTGAAGTCCCGCGAGGGGTAACCTTACATAGAGATCCGACTGTAGTACAGTCGTGGGCTCATTTTGCTGGTTAATTTCCTTCGTACTAGTCCCTTCTGGCCTGAAAGAAGCAAAAATACTTTGCAATTCTTACGTGGAGGGAGAATAAAGAGAGACAGTTACGTCTGCTGAACGTTTGCTCAACATGAAATGGCGTTTCGGACTCAGCAGTGTTAGAGGGTGTAGAAGGTGAAATGTGCTGTTGCCTACTATACAAAGCAGCGACCTACATTAGCCTACATAGCATTCCGTTTTCGATGGAGATGCTGTTATTTAATGCTTGGAGTTAATAATACTTAAAAGTTATCCCTGTATATATGCATTGAGAACTATTCTTGTTATGCCTTCTTAATTCTCTATCATGGGCGGATTTATGGGGGGGGGGGCAGAGGGGGGCGATGCCCCCCAGTTTTGGGAAGACTTTATGTAGTAACAACACATCTTCCAAAAAAATTTAAAAAAAAATTATTTTTTCGTTTTTGAATAGTTCAGAAGGGTATGGGTGGATTTATAGGGGGGGGGCGTAGGGAGCAATGCCCCCCAGTTTAAGTAGGACTTTATATATTAACAACACATCTTCCAAAGTCTTAAAACAAAAAAAAATCATGGCTTTTTCTTTTTTGAATAGTTAAATGAAAATGAAGAGAAAAGTGAATGTCCTTTTCTGATAGGAGAAAAAAAAGGAAAAAAAAAACATTAAATACAAAGAGTACAGCTGTCACTGGGGTGCTGAAAATGTGTCTAAATTTACTATTTTGGACTGAAAACCATTTGGGCAAGTAAATGAATGAAAATTTAGGCTAAACGAGCGAGGCATTAAGCTGCAACACTTTATAATTGACGATTATTTTAACAAATTAGAACTTTTTTTTTTAAGAGAGAGAGAGAGAAAATAAATACTATCGCAAACTGAATAAATTTCAGTTATCTGAGTATTATGAATCTTTTTACTTAGAGGGAGGGTACGATTTTATTTACCTAATAAATACTGCTTCAAAAGTAAGGTAAGTCATAATCATCTAAGTGAGTCAATCCTTGTCATTGTTAAAATCTAAATAATTGAGTCATCAAACGTTTTGGAAAAATTTGCTGAAATTTTATACAAGTCTATAAAAACCTAACAAAGATTGGTAAAATCGTAAAAATCCTTTAACTGTAAAAACTGACGAATTTTCGTAAAAATTACAAAAAATCAAGAAAAAATCTGCAGGTAAGAGTGAATTACAAACAGGGCCAAATTTTCCTATAAGATAAACAAGCTATTGCTTAGGGCCCCTGCTTTGAAGTGGGTCCCTAACTCCCAAAAAATATTCACGATTCGTTCCTTAAAAAATGGAAATTGCATGAAAAAACTAATTTCATTTTTAAGTGCTTGAAAACCTAAAATATTTGGAAACGTGTGGCTACAAACCTTAAATTTTAAAATTTCTAACAAATGGTAGAGGGGGAGGTATCCCAAAATGTGTCAAATTAAGTTCCTTGCCAGATCCTGTATTAAAAATGTAAAAAACATAGTTCTCAGGTTTGTAACATATTATTTGAAATAAATTTTTGTGACTCACATATTTCATATCTTATTATTTATTCAATCCAGATTGCAGTATTTTGGAAATTATTTTGTATTAATTGCTTTTATCTTACTTCTTCTGCATATTGTCTATCTGTTTAGCACGGAATAAAATACACACTACTTCTATTTCTTTTCGTTTTCTGACCCATTTGCAACTGAAGAAAAGTTGTCATGAGAAATCGATGGTTTCTTTTTTCTTTTAAATTTAAAATAGCTATTTCTTACAAAGTTAGAACAGGTTTGTGAAAATTTACAATCAAGTGCTAAAATATCTGAGACTGGAAAGTACAAATGAAGTGCGTTAAATAATTTTATTTATTCTAGAGTCCTTGAAAATAGTTAGATAAGTCTTTGAAAATCCTAAACAAAGTGGGCTCCAATCACTTCTACTGCATATTGTTATTCTGATAAGCCAGGGGAAATAAATGATACACTACCTCTATTCCTTTTCGTTTTCTGCACTGCTTATAATTAAAAAAAGGTTGTTGTAATGAGAAATCTATAGTTTATTTTTTCTTTCAAACTTAAAATGGCTGTTTCTTACAAAGTTTGAACAATACTGTACAACTGCTTAATCTAGTTATCAATTTCCATGTCTATCCAATTAACCTTTCAAAATGCAGAATTTTATATTCGTTTTACAAAATTTCCTCCGGGGAAGAACCCCCCGGCCCCCTAAAATTGGAGATACTCTATTTCCCACTTAAAAAGGAGCCCTGCATCACTCTCTTGATACCAGCTCCCTCTATGAAAACGACACACAAAAAAGTAAAGCATGGACTTATGCATCACAGGAAACAGACAAAAGTATGGGAGTGGGGAGCAGTAAAAATGTGGCTCAAAGAAAAAAAATCCTGCCCCCCCTCCCCAGGAACTCAGTCCTAAATCCGCCTATGTTCTCTATTGAAAATATTTTCCCCTTTCACTCTAATATGTTTTTTCTGGAAGCATTCAAAATCGCTTTTATAAACGGACACAGTAGTAATTTATTCAAAGACACCAAGTAAATCTCATACCTATACAGGAAATATAAAGGGTTAAAAAGGTTGAATAAAATATAGACCAAGTGGTTTCTGACATAGCTAAGCCATGTGTCGTGATCCTCAAACTATGGATCGTGAGGTCGGAAAGTGAAGACTTATTACAGGACTGCGCTAACACTAGGCATGTTGACTTGCCTAGTTGTAGCTCCAATCTTACAACCCTGCTGTCTGGAACAACTCTATACATGTGAACTTGCTTAGTTATAGACTAGTTTTTCTTTTTTTTTCTGATGATCAACTTAAATAGTTCTGAAAATTCTAAGTAGCACCTGTGAATTGTCTACAACAGCTACCTAATTGTAGTATGTTGTGGACCTAACCTAATGGAACTTTCTTCGCAACTACCCATCTTTTGCCAAATTTGTATTTACCCAGTTGTAGTATTCACATTTCGATATATCGACGGCTGTCGCAAAAGATAGCTATAAGCACTACTTTCAAAACGTTAAAACAACGTTCCGAAAAAACTTTTAAATCTAATTAACAAAATGTTCTTAAAATAACCGAAATAATTATGATTATTTTATCCTTTACAGAAACAAACTTTTTAAAGTGTTATGTTCCATTCTATTAGGGAAAAGGAAAGTGATATTGAGTATATTTTTTCAGACTTTTCATGTGCACTTGTGTCTGACATCCTTCTACAAGGGCATCTGTTCATCACTCAAAACTACTTCGCTTTCTACTCAAACATATTCGGACATAAAACTAAGGTAAGTCCCAAGTCAATGTTATTTCAACTCATTTTTGTTTCAATTTTTGCTTATCATCCTAAGGTAGTTGGTGAAATGATCCGAGTTTTAATATATACCAGGACAACTTCATTGCCATTTCAGTCCTCCTAAATACAAGGCAATACAAAAGGAAAGAAAACGAGATCTGGTTTCAAAAAAAGTCAGGGAAAGGTGTTCACGAACTGGCGTTGAGGCTTTGAATGCTTTTAGGAGGACAGCCTATAAAAACCTTTTTTGTCCAAACAACATATTCTCTTTCTTTAAAACGAAATTTTCAGTTAAAATTTAACTTCTGCCTTTAATTTTTTTTAAAGCCATTTGCTAACTCTTATATTACAGTAGAAAGCTAAAAGGCAGTATCTGCAGAAATGAGTTTTTGAGATATTTGAAGAAACGTTTTTGGATTTAACACTAACGACAAAAGCGAACTGTTTGAATTAAAAATTTTATTCGCTTTTTTTTCCAGCGGAAACCGAATAAGAAAGCTTGCATAGTTAAACTAACGTACAACAGATGACAAAAGTGTAAAAAATAAATAACTAAATAAAAATAAAATTAAAAATGTGTAGTAACTGCCTTTTACCTGATGCACACGGCAGAATAGTTGTTATTTTTAGGGTAACAACGGAATGCTACCAATAACTGTATATTGTAGCCATTCCAAAAATCGATTACATATCTTTTGTATGTAAACTCACCACTTGCGTAGTATTGTTATAACTACCCAGTTTTTGTGTTTCTGATGTCAATTAAAATTTACTTAGTATGGCAACCACAGTAGAAAACAGAAGGGGCTAAGGTGTATTGATATCTAACTTTCATTGAATTCCCAGCCCTAGAGTTTTCCTGATTTTTTCCTGTTGAATATGCAAAGGGGTACTCTTTCGGAGAAGCAGCTTTTCAGTTGATGTTCTTCATCGAAATGAACATCTTCTGGCGCCGTTGATGTTGCTGAAGCATAAAATGCACGTAAAACAAAACAATTACTTTCGACCATTTCGATTTCATCATTTCCGAATAAGTTTATCTAACAAAATAAATATGAATAAAAAATTAAATAATTGAAAATGTTAATTTTAAAAAATCGTCATAATAAATATGTTTACCACTTTTCTACGCTTCAATTGTCTAAAAACAAGTGTTCCAAATTATGAAGTAAGTTTAAAAATAGAAAAACATAAAATAAAGCTAGCAGCTTTGTGCAAAGCATAATCAAATAGCAAAATTCTAAAGCCAGAGCCACATTTTAAAAGATGCTACTTTCAAATCCATAATTCATTTTGCATTTAAATACGAAACACTTGCACAACACGGAATAACTGAATTGGATTTCCGCTAATGATATTATACACGCAGGTAAATTCACAAGTTATTAACGCTTCTTTCTGAAGAGCATTTGCGTGCGAAAAATATTTCATATTTATGTATCAACAAAGAGCACTTTTACGTTGGAAGACGCATTTGAGTTTTATGGAATTAAGTATTGAAAATTATGAATAAAATATTGTTTTTTTGATTTTGAGTCGTTCAATAAACTGCCGGAAACGGAATGGCGATGACATCTAATGTAGAAGTGGAGGTTCTAAAGATATTTTTTCTTAAGTTTTATAGCTGCGTTTCAGGGCCGTAAACAGAAAATAATTTCGGGGAGGGTTAAAAAACTTTCATGTGGGACTATTAGTGCTAATGTTGAAGTTGTCGGGTTATCTATTATGAAAGCGTTTTATGCAATTAATATACATATGAAAGACATTTGAGTTTTGGAACAATTTTATTTGGAAATGTTTTAATGTAAACAAATATTTAAATGTCAAACCGAACTTTTCGGGGGGGGGGGGGTTTGAACCCCAAGACACCCTCCCCTTTTGTATACGGCCCTGCTGCATTCAGGGCTATGTCTACCGAAAAGATAGGCTGGACACGGCTGTCTCTGATGGTGGATTCTTGTGGGTGGAAAAAAGCTAAGATATACAGCTATAATTCCTAAACATTAAAGTTCTTTGGAAGTGCGCCAATACACAAATGAGACTATTGTGGGTGCGGATGAAGAATAAGCCGACTTTTTCTGCTTATGTTTACTTTTACACCTGCCAAGGGCACAAACTGTGGTTATAATGAGGGGGCTCAAGTACACCTTAAAATGTTGTTGTATTGTAGGGCGCTCGCACAAAGGAAGGTTTTTTTTTTTTTTTTTGTCTCAATTGTTTAACGTGAACTTTATAACCAACTGATATTTGAAAAGATGTTCTTCATAATTCCTCCTTGCCACTGCATGAAAGCGTCTAACCATTCTAACTCATTGTGATGTTCACTCAATCACAAATAATTTCTGATAGCAGAAATTATTTTATAGTTTATGTATAAAAAATAGATTACCTTTTGTTACCCTTAAAAATCTGATTCTAGTTTTTGGTAGGGACGGTTATTTCTAGTTTGGTAGGAAATCTGCATAGCTAAATTTCACACTGCTTAATTTTACAAGTGGAGTTTTTTTTAATGTTTACATATATAACATGGTCGTATTTTATAAGTCAAGGAGTATTAAAAACGATTAACTTATATTTTAGCAAATTTTTTTAAAAATACTAAGTCTGATACTTGTAAATGGTGAGACTTGTAAATATTTAGATTTTACAACTGCTCTGGTCAAACTTTGACCGAGTCCCAAGTACTCAATTTAGCTTTTTCAAAAAACGAAAAACATTTTTGAATTTCAACCCTTGCAGATGCGAGAAAGTGAGGATAAACTACAGGAATAAAATCAAAAATTAAGAGGAAAGGTTGTTCTGAGTAAGGAAAAAGCAAAACTATAATGAGAGAAACTGATAATGAAATTTTTGCCCTGTCTATTCTAGGAGTTAAATTTGATCCTATTATCCCTATGGAACACCAAGTTTCAATTTTAATCTTTATCGCAGTTACATGCAAGCGGAATCGTATAAAAATTTTAATCAAAATTTATGATACTCTTGAACTTTTTTATCCTCGTCTCTTGGATTCTTTTCTTTCATAATTGAAAATCTCTGTGCAATAAATAAAAAAACATTTTAAAAACTATTGTTTTTAAAGATTTTATCTTTATATTCTATCCTCACTTTGTGAAACCAATTTCAAGGACGTTACAATAAAATAGTATAACGTTATCAATGTTTAGTTAATGATTATGTCTCGGTGAAACCCCGTCCCCTTCGGCAAAAAGTGGAGCTGTCTTGAACCGAAGTCTTCAATTACTCTTTTCAAATTTCTAAAAATGTACTTAAAAACCTACTGATTTTTTTACTGGTTTTCGTACGTCTCAAAACATTCTAATTGTTTTCCTATAAATTTCTATTTTTATTTGCCACGCAAACCAAAATCAATACCAAACGTAACCCATAAATAGCAAACTTTCTATTAGACGTCTTTAACAAACTGATGCGAAATCATTAACGTGTTTGACACTATAATTGCTTCTTTACATGCTTCTTTAGCCTCTGTGTATTAGAAAATCAATACACCAATTTCAGAAGCTTGTATCCAAGAGACCAGTTAGTGTACATGAAACTCATCCTCGTGTTTAATATCGATTTCATGCCTACAAGATTCACCCTAACCTCTGGTATCCTAACGCCACCGTTTTGTGTATAACATTAAATTTATTTTTATCTTTGATTTTGAAACTTCTGTACATTTTATTGCTTATCGTCAGAAAACTCAAGGTCAATAAATCATAAATGAAACTGGAAGATTTCCAGTGAAATCTAAATTGAGGTTTGGCAAGCAAAGCCATTTTCAATTTTCTAGGCATTGTTTTATAACATTTTGGGCAACGAAGAACTGAAAAAGAACTGACTCTTCTAAGGTGCAACTGAGTGGTTTGTGAAAGAAAATAGATTTAAAAAAAAATCATCCGTAGTAAATTTGAATAATTTAATCGTAAATTACGAGTGAAGCTGATCTGTCTCAATTATTGTTCATAACAATGTTTTGAAAGTGGTAAAAAGATGAAAAAAACTTGGGTTCGTTTCTTTCTATTCCAACCACATTTTTTTTTTTTTTTTTTTTTGAAATCAAGATTGAGCAAGGAATCTTTGAGTGAGGGAAACAAAACATTTTGAAATATCAACAATAAGATTCAAAAAGATTTATAATTGTAATATAATCGCAATAATAATTAGTATTATTAATTGTAGTACTAATGTAATTATTAGTAACTGAACGAAATCTATTAAGTGAACGAATTTATCTTACGTAAATAAATTTAAAAAAAAAAATCGTCACATAAGCATTAGATCGTGGCTCGATATGTACTAATTGCAAAGCAAAATGGTAAAGAAGCATTAATCCATGGCAAAGTGAATCAAAAATCAATCTTGATTGTTCAAAAAAAAAAAAAAACGTGTTAACAATAAGTGTATTTAACCCATTAACATGCTAGTAAAATCCCATAAATAACAACTAGAATATCTTTATCCCCTTAACATAGTGACACTTGGGAGGTGTCATTAATTTTTTTTTTCATCCATTGAAGGCTTTGGCGTGTTCAGGACGTCATCATTTCATGTACCTGTTTAGATTGACGTCCTTGAGATGTCATTCATTTCATGTCACGTTATAGATTGACGTTCCTGAGACGTCTTTTAATTCATATCCCATTTGACGTCTCAGAGTAGTCATTGTATTTCATGAAGCTAATCTACCCCTGTTTAACAGCCATTGTTTTAGCCTGCTCTCAATTCAGGGAAAGGTATTCAGGAAAAGTCACAACCTGAATGTTTTTATTTTTTCTTTATTCATATTTTTCGAAGATTGCTCCAACAGTTGAAAATATTCAATTTCGCTAATCAAATCAAAAAGAAAAAAAAATAGATGTCATGAGAATGTGGAAAAGGTGTTTTGATTTGCAGTAAGGTTAAGCTCCTAGTCATAATTGAATGGTGGAAGGAATTCTCAACGGTTTATTTTCTTTAAAATGCTAAAAATTTTTGAATTTTATGAGTTCAACTAACAATGGCGCACAGCTCAAGTCTAGGTTAATTTTTCTTTTTACTCAAAAGTTTCACCAATTAACAGCACCAAAAATAAGTAAATAAATAAATAATTTGAATAACATGCTAAAAATGCTTACTTTTTGATCATATGCTGGAATAAGATCTAATTTTCTCGCTAACGTATTAAACCTAACGTATTAAAACGTAACGTACGTCCAAGAGATAAAATGTCTTCTCTCCCATCTGAAATCTGATGTTCTCTATTTTTAACCGTTCAAAAATAACCACTGCTCAAAATCACTGCTCACCTTGCTTCTTGTACTTTATTCGAATTTTATGTTCTAAAAGATTACTCCAATATTGAAATATATTTGCCTAATTCAAGAAACAAAATGGAGCATTATGAGAAGGTAGAAAGGCTCTGTAACTTTATCGTATTAGTTCTCCATGGTCCATGTCCCATTAATCATTTATTGGTGAGATATTGCCCTTAAATAGGCAATGGAGGGGATCGAGACACACATCAAAATAGCAAATAATAAAAATTTTATTATACTGACGCGTCTGTACTAAAAACTCTTTGTTTTTACCCAACCATGCAAAGGGATGGACCTATGATTCTGCATGCCGTTACTTCAGTTAGCAGTAGGCGAAAGAAGTAAACTTGTGCAAGAGTAATAATTTCTATTTTTAATAATACAAACTGCATGACTCTCTAAAAGGGCAGACCAACGTTTCTTAATTTGATAAGTGGTGCCTTTTTGAATGTCGAATTTTTTCCGTGGAACCCCTGTTTTTTCCTCAATAGTACAGCTTGCATGCAGCATTCTAGAAATGGTTTATTTTCAAAAAAAGCGCTTTTTTAAAAATATTTTTCTACTTTTAAAAAGCATTTCAAAATTAACACAAATTTCTATAAGCAACTAAAACTGATTTTAAACAAATTTTTAAAGTTTTAGTTTTAATGATAAGAGTGATGCCAAATTTTTACTATGACAACTACAACCTTAATGTCAGGCTTTAAGGATGAAAGTTGTATTTTCAGATCGGGTTCAGCACTAAGCTTGTGGTGATATTTAGTTTTTGTCGACAGATAAGTTGAGAACATAAATTCAGTCGCAAATAGTGAAAGTGCCAGCAAGAAATTTCGTGATAATTGAAAAAAAATGTATGTAATTCGTAAATAACGTTAACGGCAAATCGAAAAGTCCCGAAAAAAGTAAACGCAACCCTCCAATAATATAACTAAAAACCTTAATTACCTTCTATTGGCAGTACAAAAAAAATATGTGGCCAAAAAATAATCAAAATGTAAAATTTTTACCTCAAAGCAAAAACAAGAACTTTTTTTTACAGTCGAGAAAAAAAATAGGGGCAATTTTTCTTCTCAATGATTTTATTCAATCTCATTAAAGCTGAGCTCGAGGCAGACGATAAATTTCCGATTTAATATTGATGTTCCAATACTTAAAAATGCTTATAACTTTTCTTTTGGTGATTTTACAGCATTGATAGTTTCTTTTATTAAAATTCGAAGGAAGTAAATCTACTTCAGGAGTATTTTTCGTGGGCTTTTGAATGAGACTTAAATCAATGCAATCGGATAATTATTTCGGGCAGAAAGATACATTTAATACCATTTTCGGGCCCTAAAATTGAAATTCGATCGGTTCCGTATTTTTTCGGCATTCGACCGCCCCCCCCCCCTTCCCCGTTCGTTCTCGGATGCTTAAGTACTTCCTTGCCAAATTTGGTCGAGATCCGACGGAAACTGGATTTTCATAAGAAACATGCATACATACCTGTTTTATTTATATAGTTCTAACGCTTTATTATTTTTAGACTTCATTTCAACAAAAAACTAATTAAATAAATAAAACAGTTTTTCATCCGAACCAATTTTTTTGTAATTTTTATGGACATGTTTGCAACATTTACCAATCAAAGCTGAGACATAAAATCGGGAACGTTTCTATGGGAACAATTCTCATAACCAACACATTTGAAGAAGAAAACCACGAGGATCAAATTTCAGTCTTCATTTTCACTTCAGACTTTCTTGGTGAGCAACAAATTCGATTCCAAGCAATTAAGTATGTTCTGTTAACTCCAAAAATTGGACGGCTTCCGTCACAATTTTTTTAAAATGTATAAATGTGCATTGAATGTTTATCTTGAAAGATTGTCATGATTTCCAAAAAGGAAATAAGAATGTCTCATTTTTTCTTATGATGAAATTGCACAGTTCTTCAAAATTTTGTGTATTCTTATATTTTCAGATATTAATAAATGTGTCTGATGTTGTGAAAGTTACGAAAGAGAAAATAGCAAAATTCATACCCAATGCCGTCGGCGTCTACACGGATTCCGAAAAGGTAAGACGCTGCAGCGATTTTTCAAAGGGAAAAGGGTTAAAAAATGTCCACTCTTCATCACATTGTTAAAAAGTTTTAAAATATATTGATTTAAAAAAAACCTTACGAGTCATGTGAAATAACTCATCTCAGTTTAAAGAGGAGAATGTTAATTTTTTCTACACTTTTTTTTAAAGTAAAGCGACATTCAACTTTTTTAATACAGTGGGAAAGGGGGGAGTGCATAAGTGCTATTTTCATCACATCTGACTTAAATTTCAATCAATGAACTAACACTTAATTAAGTATTTAACTCTACACTACGAATAAAAGTAATATTGATAGGAAATTTCTAGCAACATCTTTCTGCTATTTCAAACAACAAATTCCATGCATTTCGTTCTGCCAGAGAAATTCAACCGTTGTTTCATCATCGTATAATTTTGATTAGCTGCGAATTGGGTCAAAATCAAAAGTTCGTTTTCATTTATTAATTTTTTTAAATGGGAGAGGTTAAACTCTGAAAATCCTCCCACTACGCACGTCTTAGTGGTGCAATTACTAACAGGTTCAGACACGTCTCCCAGTTATTCGTTTTATTTATATATGTTATTACTTTTACGATGACTCATCATGAATACAATCCTTAAATTTTATTTCATCGTAGTCAATAAACGAGAAAATAATCTAAGTATGTTATACTAAAAGAAAAGTTTTATTGGTACGTACTCTTTCCTTAGACTTTTTTCTATCGTATAGGTCTATTATATTTTTGCTATAAATTGAGATATTAAGATTCTTTTAAGCTAATGCGCTCATAATTAGTCAATCAGAAGTAACTATAATATATTAGTTATGGGCACATATGATCATAATTCATTTTTTGGTCATTCTTACTCAAAATTAATTTTTAGGATGGAGGATTAAAGAAAAACTGAATTTGGCAAACACGAAATAAAAAATACATCAGTACAGTTATCTATGTTAATTATTTATTTTCGTTGTTGTACGGACGAACCCTTCAAATGCGAATTGCAAGATGAATTTTTAAAATTTTAATACAGTCGAGTCCCCACTTACGCGAGGGATGGGTTCCAAGACTCCTCGCGTAAGTCGAAATTTCGCGTTGTGGAAAAATGTTTACAATGTTTTTAGAAACATGTCAAATTCTTTTAGACATTTGTAAATACCCCTCAAACTGCTTTAAAGCATTCCTCAACAATACATTAGTTTCTAACATAAAGAACTGAATTTTTACTGCATTTAAAAAAAATGAAAAAAGCTGTTTTATTCAACATAAAATACTTCAAGATGCACAAAATGAATGATCGATGGGAGGGAAGACAAAATAAAACAAAACGGTACGCACAGTGTAAAGCAATAATAAAGTGCTGCACTATAATAGTACTGTATAGTAGATACAGTTAATAATATTTATGAGTTAAAAACCGCAGATGATTATTTATGCTCCATGATCAAAACGTTCTTCTTATCTAATACTTTTTCAAATACGATTGCTTCACCTATTCTTTTATAACGTTTCCATTTATGGCAACATCCCCTCTTTCTGATCTCCTTAATTCACAATACAAGAGCAGCTTTCATTTTCATAATATTGAATTTGCCTTAACTCTGCAAGCTTCAATGTTGAAACTAAGTTCTGAATTTTTACGGATATCTTTTTGTTTTGAATGGTATTTTAAATGGTATGTATGGAAGGTTCACTCATACGAGTACTTATTTTCCTGCTACCATCGACGTTTTGTCGTTATTTAAGCATATCAAGAATCTTAAACTTTTGTTTTGTCCGAAACTTTCTTTTTCTCTCCATCTTCACAAACTTTAGACGAAACAGCCATCTAAAGGGCCATTGTATTTCATCAATTTTAATATTTAGAATGAAAAAAAATTAATGAAAGGTCAAACACCAAACCCAGTGGCACGACAACCCATGGGGGACAAGGCCTACTGTGCTTAGTCTCAGTCTTGTGAAAAATGCTGAATGATTATTTGATGCATTAACAACACGATGCATACACAAGTTTAACGTAAGAACTTTCGCTGTCAGTGATGCTCAAGGGATGCAATAACATTCATGAAATCAATATTCAGTAGTCAATAACGAAGCCCATACATCCTTCCAAATAAATTCTTGTTGTGGACGAGGAGTTCGCGTTTGCTCTAAAATTCGTTACTCGTGAAAAACTCGCGTTATACCCATTTCGCGTAAGTTGAATCGCGTTGTAGCGAGAGTCGACTGTATTGCTCGAATTGGAAAGTCAAGATACTATATTGTATTATATTGTAAGTAAATGTTTCAGTATTGTCGAATACGTTTTTTGTGTATTTCCTGAAAATAATTAAATTCAGCAAGCATGTCCATTACTAGTTTTTAATGAGACCATAACTAAGCGAGTGGGTGAAGAACTGATAAAACCAATGTATTCTTTTTTTTTTTTTTTTTGAAAAATATAAATGAATCATAATTAAAAATTATTGAAAATATCACAGCTATAAAAAGTGCAATTTCTAAGCTCTGACCACGTTAGAGTTAGTTTTTCCAGGAACTAGAACTGCAACATTTGTATACAAATTTTTAAAAACCAAAAACCAGCCCATAACTAGTCATTCACCCTGCATTTTTTAGCAATTTTTTTTAAAAGTTTTTAGGGCATATTTTATGTATTTTAAATGCATATTTTAGGCATCTTAGTGGATATAATACACGCATATTTTCATGATTTTTAGTGCATTTAACCCTGGCTCTATTTATTAACACAAATACAATACATTTCCACAGAAAGACCTATTTGTCCTACTACTTAAAATCTACCCAGACGTTTTGTCCAGGCACTTCGCACTGTAGGGTTTCTCACGCTTCTACACAAGGACGTGACTAGAATAAGTGTACGCGGCTTACTGCAGTCGATTTGTCTTCCAGAACGTGTTTTGTTTAGTTATTAACCCAGAAGAACCGATTGTAGATAAAATTAGGTTGCTGGCTGATTTTTATTGCGAGGAATGTTTCCTGTATTCATCAAATATCTGCACTGAGTGACCAACATTAATTTTTTATTACTTTCTATTCTAGTTTCTAAAAGATGTTTCCTTCTCTTTCTCCTAGGGAATTAGGGTGAACGTAGTTTTTAAATTGTGTCCTATATCTTCGATGTTTTTCATGTGGAACGTTGGTTAGATTTACTCATATTCTATATTTGAACGTTCATGCATAACTAAAGTAGTAGTTTTGAATTGGATAAAATGTAGGATATATATACAGCTCAGTAAACTGGTTTAAATGTAAATACTGAAAGTGGTATGAGAAGTAATGACTTGACTGTTAATTTATATACAGTTTTCTTTTAAAATAATTTTAATGTGTGATTTATATAAAGTGAAGAAAAAGACACGAAATGTGTGTATGCATGTGTGTGTGGGTGGAGAAAGAGAACTTTTTTTTTTGTAAAACACTATTTTGTAACACTGTTATGTGGACACTTTAAAACTGAATTATTAGTTGAAAAAAAACTAGAAAAGACATTAATTGAAAAACGTGTTTTTTTTTCTTTTTATTAATGAGGAGGGGATGAGGATATGCTGAGGGGGGGGGGGGGACAATGGTAACAGTTCTTGCTGTGCTTTTTTCCACTGCTACTTTTACCATTGCTTTTGTCTCTCACTTCGGACCTACATTTCTCACCCTGCTACATGTGCTGGGGAATAAAAATGAATTAGTAAGTGAGTAAAATGAAGCAAAAAATTATTATTGCATGCGGAAAATTCTTCATGAAATGAAAGCTTAAAACAATAAGCGATGTTCAGAGAACGTGATGTCATTTTCCGATACAAACTAATGAGTTAAATAATGTACTAAGTGCACTTTCTGTTAATCTAAGAAATTTTAAAGATAATAGCTCAGATCCCGTGCTTGAATTTTTTGAGAGTACGTGTTAATTTTAATGATGTCGCTTTGATATGGGCGTTTTAGCAATACGATTGATAGTTCAAATGGCTAAATTGCAATTGGAGAAATAGTTGCTCCTTCCTCCCTCCAAGCAAATGACTGGCTCCTCTAATGTTTCTATTTTTTAAAGAAATTGCTTCAAAATCTGCTTTAAAAAAATAAAATAGGAAACCAAAAATATACATAATGTGTTATTATTTATACAAATTAAGTTAGAAATTGCACTTAGTAAGCTAAATTGCCAAACAAAGTTCAAGACATGGTATTACTTAGCATTCTTTGTATCAAATTTAACTTAGTTCCTTATAACCTACCCCCTTTCTCTGTTTCTAGGGTTCTATGTAAGCATGAAAATCATACAATTTTCAATCTAAGTACTGACAATATGAACCTAATCCTTAGTATGGTATTCACCCCATGATGTAGGGTGAAAGAGAGATGGTTCTGGGGGTTATCCCCCCGAAGAATGTTTAAATTTGTAGCCTTAAAAATGCCTTTTAGCTTTATATTTTTCAGAAACTTGCAATTCGACTTTGAGTGTTACCCTCCAGACGGATGACACCCGGGGTGGACCGCCCCCCCCCCTGTAGTGACGCCACTGCTTTATTTATTAGTTATTATTCATTTATTTATTTGAGAAACAATCTGAACGCTGTCTCCTAGATTTGTTTGCAATTGAAATAGTTCAGGGGTGGCAACCGGCAGCTCAGTAGAGTTATACGAGTTATACTTGCGTTATAGTTTAATGACACATCTTCAATTTGCCAATCGGCTATCCCATTTTATCATAACAATTCATCATTAAAAAGTTTCAACTGTAAATTTAAAGGGTATATGCATGCCAGATTTTGAAAAACATTCTAGTTTGAGTGATATTATTAACGAGTGGTTTTATTAAATTTCCTAATTCTACATCACAAAAAAAAAAAAAATATCGTTCTCAATATTAGAAAGAAAGAAAAAACTTGAAATCTGTCTTTTTCACCTAATATCAGGAAAATCTAATCTTCGAACTTTGAGCTTTGTACACATATTTACTATTTTTGAGTACTTTCACCTAAATCTATACTAGATTGTCGATTTACATTAAATTAATAAGGGGACGCAATGAAAGTAATGGAAAATACAATGTACAACTGCTTATTCCGCTGCAAGCGTGCTTCACTGCAGTATGCGTAACTCGGCAGTAGAGATTGTTTTAAAGGAGCAAGTAATCTGCTGGTGCATATGCGTTGATGTAATAACTCGCTTTAAAAAGAAGTCAATTACTGAAACAATGTTTGGTTTTCGTAAAAAAGTTTTGCTTTTAAACATTAAATTAGAAATGATTTTTCCTGTCGAATAAGAAAATCTATGTAACCCAGTGAAACTAAACTTTTATTATTTTATTTAGTTATGTAGCTATACATTAAATAAGTGTTTTACTTTCCCAATAAAGACATGTATCACAGTTGATGACTATTACATGTTTTCGAACATCATCTATGTAAGATTAGGCTTTAAAAAATAAATAAAGAAAAAATTGCCTACACCTAGAAAAAAGGGTTCTTAAACTCCAGAAAGGTTGCCCACTTCCTAAATAGGAAGTATGGAGTTTGTAAACTGACGAACTGTCAATCCAAATACACTCGAACACTTCAATTCGAACCCTATAACTCAAACGTCCACTAATTCGAAAGCCGCCGATGTGAAATACATGCTCTGCAAATATTTTTTTTTTAAAGTAATTTTTCACTGTAATACTGTTTATATTCTATCTTTACTATTATTAAATAAACAATAGTTTACGCTGCAAAGCCATTCTCTCTTTTCTGTAACAAGTATGATCCATTGTAGCCACGTTCTAGCTGTTGTTATGAACAGGACATTAGAAAAGCATAATACAGTGAAACCCCATCTTTATGTCCCCCGAATCTACGTTTTCCCCAGATTTCACGTTTTTTCTATCAGGTCGCCGTTTTTCCGTATTCTAATTATGTTAATTTTTTCCGAATTGTAAATAAGTGCTTCCAGTACTTTAGTTTTCTACATTTTACGTTTTTTAAACCCAGTCCCGTGAGACACGTAAAATCGAGGTTTCACAATATGCTCTGTAATCCGAACCACTTAACAGTTCGAACTCCTCCCGGTCTTAATTAGCTCGGATTAAAGAAGTTCCGCACTCGTACTTCAAAAAAAAACGTGTCACCAGTCATTTAAAAAGGAAATAGCGAATAAGTTTTCAAAAATACGCAAAAAACTTTTGCACCTAGAAGCAAATGTTGCCTTACTTACGTTGTAGGTAAAAAGTGCGTAATAAGCAGTCATAAAGAAAAGTCAATAAAGTTGTTTATTTTATTACATCTTTTTAATGTTGTAATGCAAGAAACTATTTTAGATAAGTTTTTTCAGATTGTCGAGTCAAATTTCCGCAAGACTGCAAATTATTTCCGCTTTCCGGCGTTTATTTCCTTAAATCCAACGTGTCTAATTTAACAGCTCTTTCTATCACCTCGGACATGCATGCTTGGATCCACTAGATCTATGACCTCATTTTCCTGTTTAGAGAGGTGTTTCTATTCTCGTCTAGTGCAGTGATTCTCAACCAGTGGTCCGGCGGACCGGTACCGGTCCGCAGAAAAATTTGACCCGTCCTAAGAAATTTTTGCTCATCTACGTTAAAATGATTTCCTTACTCAGAAAAAAGAAACATATTGATAAAATCATATATGACATTTTTTACGTGAATTTGATTATTTTTTAAATTTTTCTCTGATTTTTCTCAAGTGTTAATTTATTTTTGCAGAATTTTTACAATATTTACTTATTTTTGCATTTAAATATTTTTGTGAGCTCTTTAAAGCCAAGTAAAATTTTATGCATGTCTTTCTTTATTGATTATTCGTAAAATAAAAATAATAATAATAATAAAATCTTGAAGAAACCTCCCCGGTACGCCAGCTTTTTTGTCACCTTTTTAATGGGTCACGAGTCGAAAGTTCTATTGAATTTTGCAATAAATAAATAATTTTTTAATAAAACTCACCGGTTCGAGGATTGTTTTTAAAAAGGTTTTGCCAGTCTGCTGGTTAAAAAAGTTTGGGAAACGCTCGTCTATTGTATTCGAGTTAGCCGATTTGAATTTAACTCGAATAGCTTTCCGAATCTTAACGCCACAAGCACCGATTTAGTATTTGAATGTTCAACGATCATTTAGTCACGAATTATAATAAGTGTTACAAAGTAGATGTGGCATATTATTTTCCATGGGTGACTGGAAGATTGGGCAGAGAGCTGTTTCCTCCAGGAATGGTGCAGTTTGTATCCTACCGGAATAATCAGCAGTAAATAAATTTCAATTAATGTGTAGCAATTTAAATGAGTCAATTTAGTGGTTAAATTCCTTTAAAGAAGCGAAATAATTAAGTCGAAATATTTTTTTAAGTTTGGGCTCATCTGGAGCAAATTTTGAAAGTTTCTATGGCGGTGATTTTCTCAGAGCTGAAAAAATTTGATTTCAAGTGCCGCAGTTTGGATTATTTATATGTATCTTTGAATTATTCTATTAGAAAAACCGTGGAACATTCTTTTTCAAAACTTCATGTAAATTAGTACTTTAATCCATCATCTTTCCTTGTGGGAAAGGAATGCGTTTGTGTACTCATGTACGCGGGTAAGAAACTATTATTCTAAATTCCTATTGTTCCAATGGACTTTTTATATTAACTCTTTTTTTATTCCACTTGCATTAGTAATGAACTATGAAACACACAGTAGAAAGCTGTATCGAAAAACGGAAATCCATAGCAGATGCTACTACTTTGGGAATAACATTCTTATAACAAATAATTGCAAAAACCTTGAAAGAATGATAGAAGAAAATGTTAAACTATAATTTAAACTATTCATAATTTAGCTACAACTAGCCCATAAAAGACAGTTAAACAAATTGTTAATAATAACCGCTAAAATGATTTAACATGATCTGGAACTACCGCAAATATTGTCAATATTATTAAACAGACTCTGAGTTTGGCATCTCTTTTTCAACGCCGACAAGTTGCCACCAAATGGTCGCCAATTTATGACTTCACTTTCGAAATCTAAACTTCATCAACCTCATACCACGGATTGTATGGAAAGACGAACATCCGTTTTATAGCCGGAAATGGACCAATCTATTTTTTTTTCCGATGTCAGCTTTTACAGAAGCAGAGTCTCATTCAAATGAGTGGAATGTGCGCATCAAAATTTCACTTTTCCCCCTTATTCACACAGATTCATCTTATCTGGACATTTGAAAATTCCATGCAATTCGTGGTTGGACAGTATAAGGGTCATTCTCCAGAAAACGTAACTTTTGAAAGCAAATATTCTTCAATTTCGAAACCTTTCCTTTTTTTTCTTCTTTTTTTTTTCATTCTTACATGAAAGCGTTACTTACTGGAAGTAACCATAAACAATGGCCCAGCTAAGTTCCAATTATTTTACTCATAAATAAAAAAAATAAATAAAAAATGCCTTGTTCACGGAAATAAAAAAAAAGAAAAAAAACTTAATATTTAAAAATCGAGGCCAATTTAATATCAAAGTAGTAATTTTGTTAATTGTGCAGACTATCAACTATTTTAATGATTAGTGGGTACATAACATTAAGCTCTCTTAATTAAAGTGCGGCTTAATTAGAAGTTTCAAATGTATGTTAAAAAATAGTATTTAGTGAATTTTAGGGTATACTGGCAATTTATAATTTTACTAGAATGCCTATTATTGATCTAGTTCCCCTCCATCAGTTATTTTCACCTTAGAAACAATGACATTGATAAAGTCCGTCACGGAGGTGAGGATCTTTCCATTAATATAGTCCTAATAAATACATTTTTCATGGAAAACTTTTGTTTCTTCGTTGCTATAATCTGCACATGTTAAGCATATGAAAACATGTTCACTTCTTTTCGTACATTAATTTACATCCCTGAAATTCAAGTTCACGGAGGTGAGAAGTCAGAATAACCACACTACGTTTTTAAAGCAAAATCTATCTTCTTGTTTTTCGACAAAAATCTCACAACTTTAACTATGGCTGAAAATAAGCAAGGGGACTCCCTTGTATCATGGAAAATAAAATGTGATGTCATGTCTGCCACGTGTTAATGAGGAATGGCATTTTGTGTTTAGGTAACGGAGGCGAGAATTTATTGTGTGACATGACTCCTTGTCCTTCTAAAACGAACTAAAACATAAGGTTAAAAAACTTAATATACTTAAACAATTAGTATTTGAGACAGTTGTGAAAAGAATAAAAAATGAATAAGTATATACTTTTAATTAAACAAGTTATTAAGCAACATAAACAGTCACACAAGGTGTGTGACATGCTACGGGGGCGAGAATTCACATGTTGTGAACCAAAAACATACTAAAATAAAAATTATTATTAAAAAATTGTTGCCAGGTTTGAATAGATATATTTTTGATGAAATTAAAAATCATTGTTAAATGAATTGTTCCTTAAAGTTTTTACTGTAAAAGGCGTGTGACAGAAAAGTAACACTTTTTGAAGAATGACCCATAAATAATAGCCAATGATCAAGTTACCCGCGAGTTTCAACAATAAATGTCACGACACGGCATGATAATTCGATAATATGTTTTGGTAATGTTTAAGATGCAGGGAAAGGTTTTATTGTGACAGGGCTGAACTCAGTCCGGAAACTTAACTGTTTTATTGGTAAGATAGTCATTTCAGGGGAATGAATAAATGAAAACAATTAACGCTATCTACTGGATTATAGGGTTAATCCACTGGAGTTAGGGTTTAAGTTGCAACTATCAAAATATCACCAAACAGGCAATGGCTTCGTTCAAATGTAGAAACAATTTTCACCCGACATACGTTGACGGGCGACTTTCTAGTAACAAATAAAGGCACAGCTTAAAAAGCTTGTGATGACATTAACAATTAGAAACGCAACGCTTGTTTAACAATTAAAAGTGTTAAAATGACAAATATTACGATTTTTTTTTTTTTGAAATTGTCTGACAAGTTTATTTTTTCTCTTTTCAGTACGTGTTCGGATCTATGCTGTCTAGGGATTCAGCATTTAGAATCATACAACAGACATGGATCCAATCTACGGACCCGGTAAGTGTTCACATTTTGTAAATAAATAAAGGAGTACGTTCCACCTTTGAGTCTTTACGTTTTAATTGGGTTTTAAACTGAAATTGGATTGGTTCTGAAGGGAGAATGTTTTAAAATATTTATGACTTTAAAGGATTATTTCACAAAATCTGTCCTTTACGTGGTTAGTGTAAACCACGTCTGTAAGATTATTCTAGAGACTCAAAAGGTATTAAAATTGTGAATGGATATATTATTGGGGGGGGGGGGTAACCGTATGTTTTTCTAATGTGTGACAAAGAATTTTTAAGACTAGTGCTTAATCTCACCCAACAGTGGTACCATTACGTTATTGCTCATGCGCGACGCGCTGACAAAACCTGAAGATGCATTTGTTCACTAAGTTAAAAGGTACGGATGCTTATTCGAGAAGTTAATTTTCCGTGATTTAGTCATACCCATGATTTAGTTGCACCATACCTTTTAGGATTTAAATTAATATGTTATATATAAGTCTCTGTAAAACATAACATTAGGGATTCAATGAAATATCTGGTTGGCGTATTAAAAAAAAATCATATGATAACCTTTAATTAAAGCAATTTTCTGACAGAGTCGTTTTTCTTACCAAATTCTGGAGAAGATGTTTTTAACTCTTAGGTACTAACGACTTTTAATAATTATTTTCATTAGTCATCTTAAGTTTATCGACACACCTTCATTTTGCAGGTGTGCTCATTGGTTGTCTGATTCTATCATAACAAATTCATCATCACAAAATTTCTAGTCAGTATACTTAGAAGTATATACGCATGACAAGTTTCGAAAGAACTTTTAACTTCGGAGACATTACTAACGAGTGGTTTTATTATATTTCCGAATGGGGTCGTTTCTAAAATTTTAAAAGTATTTTTTTTTTTTTCTGAAAGAGCATGCTTAAAAACATAGGATCTGACCATTTTTTAAATAATTTGTTTAAGATTAATACTTAAAAAAAAACTTAAATCGGCACGCTTTTAATGTTTATGCTTCTGTCCGATGACATCACAAATGACGAAATGCTATTCTGTGTTGCCACTCACAGAGCAAAATATTTAATTCGCATCTTTACTCAAGTGAATTGGCAACGATATGGTTGTTAGCAAGCGTAGAGCGCAAATTTAATTCGCTTCTTGATTATCATAACGTGGAATCGCGGTAGAAGGATGCGGCAAAGTGCATCATTTGCGACGTCATCAAGACCTCGCCTTGTTTCAAAAATCGGACATTTTAAAAAAATAATTAAAAAATAACTGTTGGGAAAATGAAAGTATTTTCTGGGTCCATGTTTTTTGCATATTCTATCAATTTCAGTGACAAAAAGTACTACTTTTGACTGAAGAAAACAACCCCATTCAAAAAAAAAATATATATATATATATATATATATATATATATATATATATATATATATATATATCGTTTGCTATGTTAGAAAAAATTAACGTGAGATCTGTCTTTTTTCACTCTATTATTAAAAGGAGTATTTTGTCATTTTGTCTTAGGACTTTGCTCTTTGTCTATATACGAGTATTTACTATTTTTGAATACTTTCACCTAAATCTGTATTAAATTGTCGATTTACATTCAATTATTAAAGGGAAGCATTGAAAGTAATGGAAAATACAATGTACAACTGTTTATTCCGCTGCAAGCGTGCTTCACTGCAGTATGCGTAACTCGGCAGTAGATATATTGCTTTAAAGGGGAATGTAATCTGCTCGTGCATACTGCATATGCGTTAATGTAATAACTCACTTTAAAAATGAAAGTATATTTCTTGAAATACTGTTTGACTTTCCGTAGAACTTTTTTCGCGAGATACTTTTTTGCTTTCAAACGTTAAATTAGAAACTGTATCCCGTAAAAGAAGGCACCTTAAGTGCAAAAACTGCGGACTTGTTGATATAAAAAAAAATCGCTTTAGTTTTTTTTTTTTGACATTCAACTTGATTCTTTGCTCCCTATAATGGATTATTGATTATGTAGCTGTTGTAGTAACTAGTGGCGACGACGGTTAGTTGGTGACGTGATAGCATGTTAAACAAAAAATGCGAGGTTGGGAAATTAATTCTTGCTCTCTTAGCTATTTCGAGTTTTGTATGGTGGCCAAGTTTGACTGGAGAACTTGAATCAAATTCTGTTGAAATATGCTTGGACTATTTTGAAACATATACACATAATATATAAGTAACGTATTACAAGTATGGTCAGTTGGGATTAATGGGAAAAAAATCCTCTTCCAAAATTTTAAAAGTATTTTTTCTGAAAGAGCATGTTTAAAATCATAGTATTTGGCAAAGTTTAATATTTTTTAACAATTATTTTAATCGGTGCGCAGATTCAATTACATTTTCGACGCATCTGCCCATCACATCACAAGTGATGAAATGCCATTAGCGCAGAGCGATATATGAATTTAATTTTCTTCTTTACTCACATGTACTGGCAACGATATGGTTGATAGCAAGCGTAGAGCGCAATTATTTAATTCGCTTCTTAATTATCATAATCTGGAAACGCGGTAGACAGCAAGCGTAAGCATCCAGCACTCCAGTGGAGCAGCGTGCCAAATTTCATCACTGGTGACGTCATAAAGACCATGCCTTATTTGAAAAATCGGACATTTAAAATTAATTAAAAATTAAACGCTTTGAAAATAATTTTTCCTCGTTTCATGTTTTTTTTTTTTCTCACTCTATCAATTTTAGTGACTAAAAGTGGTACTTTTGACTGAGGAAAACTACCCTATTGTGTAGATTTAGCATTGTTTAAAGATGACATTATGAAAAAAGTTGTTTTCTAAAATTAAGTGATCCTCTCTAGTTTTCCTCTCTAGCTGGTCTACAAATGCAATGTAACCGGTTTCAACTAGTTTTATTTGTCAATTGAAGGATTATTTAAAGCATTTCAGTTATGATCACTTTATCTGCTATTTTTGATGTAAATGTAGGTGTTTCCATTTACCTCACAAATACTGTATTCTGAGACAAATAGAAGTAACTAATTATGTCATTCATCCTATTTTTTAAAAGTTCAATTTCGATAGGAATTACTTTTTGTGTGCATTTTACATAAATTTAGCGCATTTTTTTTTCACGGTTTTTTACTTCCAAAAAAGGAAGTATTGTATTCGCGAAAAAATTTTCACTCAAAAATCGACCTTTATTTCCATTTTACTCACACCCGAATGAATATTGAGTTTTTTTTCGACTCGACCACACTTGGATCAGTGCCTAAGAACGTATAGACATTCGAAATATCCATAATGACGATTCCCGAGTTATTTAAAACGAATTTTCTCGTGAAGTCTGTATGTACGTATGTATGTCGCATAACTCAAGAACGGTATGTCCAAGAAAGTTGCACCTCCCCTTTCGGTTGCATTCGGGTGTTTTTAAAAGGATCTTTTGCCCCTTTTTTTTGGGGGGGGGGGAAATCATTGTTAATTTCGATGTAAACTCAAGTGGTATTATAATTTGGCGGACACTTGGCGATATATCGCCAGTCTTTTATCCGCCAAGTTTTGTCACCAACTTGGCGACAAATTTGGCGATTTTTTTAAAAAATGTGTTTCGATTTGGCCCCTATTGGTGATATTTAGAGAGTAAACTATTGAATCACATTAAAATTGCCAGTAACGGGGAAATGACATTAAATTGGAGTAAAAGGAAGTCATGTGATGCACACATCAGTTCGTTTCTTTTTAAATTATTTCAAATTACCTTTGGAGAACCCAGCTGATCGCAAGCAAAGGATGGGTAGTTTATTGAGGATTGTTGGTATAAAATTTCTTAAGCTTCTAAACTGATTGTATATTCTATTGCGATAATTTACTAACATCAACCTCATGGAGAAATAAATCACTGCTTCCATTTACCCCCTAGTCTTTGGGGTAAGGAGGAAAAACTCTACTTTGGGTTAGGAATTGGCTGACTGGAAGGAAACAAAGAATAGTTGTGAGGGGGAATCCTTCTAAATAGAGAGATGTTTTACGCGGGGTTCCTCAGTTTTGTGGCTTCTTTTGTTTATTACTTTTATGAATGACATTCATGAAAATATTTCTGGAAACATTAATGGGTTTGCTTGTGATGCAAAAGTTATGGGGATTGTGGAAAATGAGGAACAAGTAAAACAGCTTCAAGGGGATTTAGATCATAAGTGGGCAGATAGGTGGAGTATGGCAGTTAATGTAGGGAAATGCCAAGTGCTACACTTAGATCATGGAAATAAGCGTAGGAGTTATCATTTACAGGGTTCGGTCATTAATCAAGTAGAAAATATTATTGATCTGAGTATCTTAATAAATCAGCATTTTAAGTTTAGTCAACAGTGCAGCACTGCAAGAAACAAAGCCAACAGAATTCTTGAGTTTATCAATAGATCTATGTATTTCAAACCAATCTAAAAAAGTTCTTCTGGCTTTACATAGGAGTTTAGTAAGACCTCATTTGGAGTATGCTATTCAGTTTTGGTTTCCTTATCTCAGGAAAGATATTTCTGTATTGGAAAGGTTTCATCAAAGAAGGGGTAACTAGACTGGTAAGGGGACTTTCAAATTTAGATTATACCATACTTAATAGGCTTAATATAAATAACATGGAGCAAAGGAGAGTTAGAGAGGACGTGATTCAGTTGTTTAAATTTATCAAAATGTAAACGGGTAACAACAAACGGGTTAAAACAAACGATGTAAACGGGGTAAATTTTTACACGGAAAGCAGGACGAGGGGTCATTGTTTTAAGTTATTCAAATCTCAGGCTAACCTAAAAATTAGGGAAAATTTCTTCTTTAGTAGGGTTGTGGGCACTTGGAATAGCTTACCGGAAGAGGTGGTAATGAGCAAGGGAGCTTTAATAGGGCCATTGATCTTCATTGGGGACTGACTATGAGCAGCCTAGCTGAGCCCAGGGCCTGTGGCTGGTCGTCACATTTGTATTTGTAATTACTCCTCATGATTCTCGCTTTATCCTCCCCTATAACAAGCATCAAAGTTTCTCCTAAGAGTTCAGACTCACCCAGTAAACATACCGAAATAGCATTCACGGCTTCACTTTAAGTAGAAAAATGCTATTGCATGCATTAATTAGCATCACATGCTTTCAGTTTTTCTTTTTAGAGAGACGAGGTTGTTTGTTTCAATGAGAGGTATAATTTCACCGCCACCATTAGATATAATAAACAAGTTCAATTTTATTTTTCCGATAAAGCCCCCCCCCCCTCCCATTTGGAGCATTTTTGATCGGTAGAGCTCGGCGCTTTTTTGACTTAGCGCCGCACGACCTTGCACATAGCGACGGCGTGACACTGATCATGACCCCCCCCCCCCTCTCCCTTTGTCCCCGCCCACAAATCTAAAAATTCGGCAAATTTTTTTAAAAAAAGTTGCTTAAACCTTTTCAGGTAGAAATAAACGATGTTTGGACACATGCAGTTTGTTTAAAACAATTATGTGTTGTTACTAAGCACAGCAATAACATGAGTTAATATGAGTTTGAATTTACCACAAGAAACTAAAATTAAAAATTCCAAAAAAAAAAAAAAAAAAAAAACGACTCAGTCGCAAATGTAGAATCAAGAGGAAAGTATCAAAATCCTTCCAAAAGCCTGATACTATTAAAAATCAATTACAAGTATTTTATTTGTTAACAAATATAAATTGGCAGCAGATAAACATTTTAAATCTTTGCGTTTTCTTTCCTTGTCCTTGTCGGCTAACAATGAATTCGGTTACCGATCGTGTGAATAAAGGCTTATCCGTATTTAAAATCTGCTTAAAAAGTTATAATTCGAATTCTATACAACATGGAAGTTCCAAACATATTCTATCAGACGTAGAAAAAAAAATTCTTTATTTTGGTACTAAATTTTTAATTTTTTTAAATATGTTTTTCACTGCAAAAATCGCGAAAATCTTTTTAGAGGTTCTTAATTAATACATTCATTAATTAATGTCATCTGAAGACACAACCCAGCTAAGAACACTCTCGATCAACTCTCCTTTCGAACATTTTTTTTCCCTTCAAAATCGGTGTATCTGTTTAGGTGCTAGAATGACACATACACGTCAAACTTATAACCCCCCTTCCTTTGTGTGTCGGGTGTTGGTAAAATTTGAGACAAGAAAGGAAAAAAATAGAAGAAAAACATTGTTGATATAAAGATGCCGTGCATAAATCTTCCTTCCGCAGCAAGCATGTTTCACTGCAGTATGCATAACTCGGCCGTAAAGATTGTTTTACAAGCTGTCGGTGGCGATAGAAAAATTTGCTGACAGTTTTTCATCGTCACTCACATGCTGCAATTAAGTTCCAGTTCCAGTCAAAAATTATGGATTAATAAAGATTTATTAATCCATTAATTTTTTAAAAATCTTTATCTTTAGTAATAATAAAGCTGAAAGTCTCTGTCTAGAGGATGTCTGGATTTCTGTGACGCGCATAGCGCCTAGTCCATTCGGCCGATTTTCATGAAATTTGGCACAAAGTTAGTTTGTGGCATAGGGTGTGC
Source organism: Uloborus diversus (assembly GCF_026930045.1). Classification (NCBI taxonomy): domain Eukaryota; kingdom Metazoa; phylum Arthropoda; class Arachnida; order Araneae; family Uloboridae; genus Uloborus; species Uloborus diversus. The sequence goes on along the minus strand of NC_072734.1, from coordinate 82,763,551 downwards.
ACCTCGAAACGATTTTTCGAAAATTTGATTTTGTTCTTTTTCTATTTGAATTTTAAGAACATTTTCCGGAGCAAAATTATCATAAGATGAACGAGTAAATTACGAAATTATCGTGACGTGGAATGGGAGAGCAAATGAACATAGCCAATTGGCGAGAAATTCATCATCCGTTATTTGTTAATATACAGGCGAACCAAATGACCTTTTAATTTTCTATTGCGGGCAAAGCCGTGCAGGTACCGCTAGTGTTCTAATATTCTTCAAATTAAGCTTAATTAAGATTATAAATTTTATGGATTAACGCTCCTTTTGTCTCTTATACGATTTCACTTCTGTGTACTTATTCTACTATCTGGTTGCAAAATTTGCCAATCGATTATTTCCTTTTTGCGTACAAAAGAATTCAAATAGATAATTTTCTTTTTGAAAAATTAAAAATTTTAAGAATAAAAATAATACCTTTGCTAAAATGATTTTATTATCAATGTTGGCGAATATTACCGTAATTAGCTATCATTCGTTTTGACCAGGTTGCGGAATTTTGATTTGCTTCGTTTAGTCAATGAAAAACATTACAGAAAAGCTGTATTATTAACATAAAATTATTTTTCATTTGTTTTCTGTATCTAATTTGTTGAGTTTATTGAACTAGTAAACCTATTTAAATAGGGTTGTTGTTTTTATTTTAATTTTTAACTTTTCATTCGGACTCTATATGGAGTAATGTAACCCCTAACTACCGACCTTTTTTCGGCAGAAGATATAGTGACACAAACAGAAACATTTGTTTGACGAATGGTTTTGAATAAATAGGCGGAACGTTGTCCACCTTGCAAAGAAGGCATTAAGCGGTCTTTGAGTGCTTAGGAAAAAATTAACTCTTTGTATACCAAAAAAAAAAAGCGTGCATTTTGCTCTAACTTTTATCTCCCCAACCCCTTTTCAAAAAGATTCATTTGGGGGGGAAAAAAAGAGAAATACATGTGCATTTCAAAGTTTGAGATGTATTTTACATAAAATTAAACGAAGGAAATTTTCTTGTATATGCAATCATTTTAATCAGCATCATGGTACATGCTTGATATTAGTTTCATTATATTCTCACTAATAAAACATTCAACTCAAGAATAAGATATAAATATCCTGTTAGTATGTCAAACCTAAAATATAAATAGGCACCTTTTAGTATTTAGTAACATATTTTCGTAACGCAAGTTTCTTCTTTCATTCAAACCCTTTCATAACCTTTGGAATATTACTTACCATACGAGAAATGACCCGTGAAAGGGTTAATGGAACTAACTTTGAATACTTTCGAACAAAACCATGATTTCCTAGAAGTGGGAAAGTTATTCATCTTTTATCACCAGTCTGATACAATTTTGTGTTGATAATTCTGATAAATGAGGTAACATTTAATCTTGCGCTATAAATAAAAGCATATTTCCACTCATACTTATCTGCATGATGTTTGGTGATATAGCAGTGAATAGTCCTCATCGAGCATTGTTTTCACAGGGATTGGGCCTACCGGACGACAGCGACAGTGAAGTTTCGCCTGCAATAATGCTGGTATGTACAGATTTTATTGCTTCTTACATAGCTCACACTGCACCCCGGCAAGGAAATAACTCGGTTCAAAAAAGAAAAAGGCATTAGAGAAAATCAAGGATTTACGCAATTGTCGTTTTAAGCGATTTCATCTCGAATATTAACAATACCAGCTAAATAATTATGACATGGTGTTTACTGGTTTGTTGTTTATATTAATGGCATACTTAAAAATCAAGGTTTTTTTCTAAATTATGAAATTTTAATGATATGTCACTATTGATTATATTGTTCTTACACCACCATGCACCAGGTGTGTGAGCTAACTTTTTGCGAGTTTTGTGCTAAATTTAGAAAAGAAGAACTAAATTTAGATATTGAATCAATAGTTAGTACGTTTTTTCAAAACTTTGAGTTGTGTCATTTTCTTTGCAAGGTCAAACATGTCTTGTTGACTTTGGTACACAAATCTTGAATTAATATGTCTGTTTAATATTAACTGAATGAAAATTGTTACACTTGAAATTTTTAGAACTAAAAGCAATTGCAGTCTTACAATAGCTAGGGACTGCCTTATAAATCATTTCAAAACAATTTTATGCAAATTGGGTTGTTTCCGAAATTTTAAAAGGTTTTTTCCGAAAGAGCATGCTTAAAAATATTGGTTTTAACCATTTTTTAAATACTTTGACAATAGTATTTTTTAAAAATGTTTAATCAGTCACTTTCATTTTTTACGCTTCTGCTTATGGCATCACAAGAGATGAAATGCCATTCACTGACGCCATCAGTGCAGAGCACAACATTTTGGCATTGGATAAAGCCAAAATGTTGCTATAATAAAAATATTAACGATAATGAAAACATTATAGCTCAGTAATATTAATGAATTTCATGTTTGCTTCAGAATAGAATTCATTCAAAATTTTCATCATCATTTCTATTAATTTTATTGTTAATATTACTGTTTGATGGCAACCTTTTTTTTTTAACAATGCGTAAAGATTCAGTGCGCCAATGGAATAGCACACCAAAGTACATCACTTCTGACGTCATAAAGATCACATCTTATTTCAAAAATCAAACACAAGGAAAAAAAAACTAGAAAGTGACTATTGGGGGAAAATAAGACTTTTCTGGCTCTTTCTCTTTTTTCTTTTTTTTTTTTGCTTATTCAATTAACTTCAATAACTAAAAGTAGTAGTTTTGACTGAAGGAAACAACCAAATTCGAAAAAGAGTTCTGAAATGTGGTCATTCCCTGGATATAATGTGGTGTACGTACCTGTTCAATACATACTGCTTATTCAAACAAAGAATATCTGTTATCGCTTTCTTTGGTGTTCGTTATGTAAACAAGACCATCTCATTTTCAGCAGTTGTAGATTCAGCAACATTGACATTGGTATTTACATCACCGATCTCAACATCAATAGTACAGCACGGCTTTTTTTAAACTAAGTGTATACAGGTTGCTGATTAAATTAAATTACTTTGCTATGAAGTATTTCGCACATCAGGTGATAGAACAATCGACAAGCTATTATTTTATCTCGCCGCAATTTATTTTTTGCCAGTGATCAATTACTTTTCCGAACTTATTGTCCATTTCTCCTAAATTACTTACTATTAGTTCTAAAAGTACTACTATTTAGGTACTTTAAATTTGAGTTATGGTTGCAACTTCATTTCAGGGATTATACTCATATATATACATTTCAAAAAAAAAAAAAAAAAATCTCCCTGAGTTTTCCAGGTGTGCTCTCAATATTACATAAAATCCTGCCGAGTGTATTTGGCTATAAAACCCCGAATTTAGCGAAGTTTGTTCTTAAAAAATGTAAGTAATGTTTGAAAGGTATATGCTGCCGAGCAAACAAGTCGATAAATGCAGGTTTGCAATACAAAGCATTCAACTCCCAGATTCTTGTCTGAAAAGCACAGAAACCAGAGCACTAATAAGAAAATTAGTCTTCTTCCACAAAATAAAAACACAAACGAATAAAATCCCGTTACAATTATTTCAAAGGACCTCAGGTTTTGTTGGTTGTAACGGGAATTACGTTGTAACATAATTCAAGCAATGTAATTGCAATTAAAACGAGATTGAATATTAATTTTGTTTAGGGTAGTTTCGCTGTATTGGTATTCGCTGCACTGATAATTTACTGCAGTGAAGACATCGACGCATTTTGATTTCGAAAACATACGAGAAAACGTTGTTTTCCTTTTCATCGGCGTGCTTTTTCCTAGTAAAAATTAATTTTTCTCTAAAATTGAGGAAGTTTTAAAACTCCCTGAGGCGTGTGAACCCAGATTAGTCTATTATTATTATGCATGCCTTAATAATTCATTGAACTTTATAAAACTTAAACTATCTTCTTCACACAAGTTGGCGGACGAAGATTCCTCAGTGAGCAGCGGCCTCTCCAGCCACCTGTTGACCGATGAGATGCCGGCATCCGCATCGGACCCTGCTGCCACGCCGGAAGTGGAGGCCCTCGGACGGATGGGGGAGATGCCGCCCACTTTCATAAAATCTCCAGCTCCGTCAAAGCCCTTACCATCGCGATGCAAGCTAGATTATTTCAAAGGTAAGTTTTTTTATGCACAGTGTGATTTAACCCCCCCCCCCCCGAATAGCTTTTGTTATGATTTCGTTCTGATTTCTTACCCTTTCGCCTTACTTTTGTAAATTTCAAGAAAATCTGATCTTCAAAAATTTTGCAAATTTGCAACAAAATCCGACCCGAATAGCACTTTCCAGCTACCATTCCCGCAGTTATCATTCCACGAACGAAGAACAATTTTTTTTTTGTAAGAAAGTAATTGAACTTCCATCGTAATGTTCTACTTCCAATTCAAAAAAAAAGTTCCGTAAAAATGAGTTTTCAAAATTGACGTTTTAATTTTTTTTTAAATTTTTAGTAAGTACAGTAAAACCTGTAAAGTTGACCACCTTTCTAAGTTACCACCTGTCTAAGTTGACCATTATTTTCAGGCACTGAATTAGATCTATATCATTTAATTCAACCTCTATAAGCTGACCACTAAAAGTAGTGCACCGAGAGTGGTCAACTTGCACAGGTTTCAATACTGAAGTTAAGGACTTTTCCGAATTTATTTTCACTACATAAAACAAAAAAGCTTCAAAGATCGAGAAGTCTTCCTGCTTTAGTTATAGATCACTAGATTCTGACAAAAGGGAATTGACTAAAAGGTTAACTTTGTTTTCTTCTGATTCTTATTCAAATTTGTTCTAAAGATTAGATTCCTTGTAATTGTTCAGATGCGAGGTTGGATCTGTTAATTTAAGCTAAAATACAAAGTTTGAGGAAAGTTTTTTTTTTTTTTTTTTGTTTCCCTACTTCACATTCAGAACATCCCAAGTTTTGCGGTTATATCTAAATTACTATCGCCCCGGACTCAGTACAATCTATCAAATGCAATATTTCAAATATTTACTAATAAATAACATTGGTTTGCAATGAAATTGCTGTCTCCGCAGTTTAAATGGCTTTCGGGTACTTTTTGACCTGTTGAAATCAAATTTAGAGCCAGAAAGTTCCTATAACGTACTTTTTTGTAAAAATACCTGTTTTATTTTACTTGAAACCTTTTTCGTATGCCCAAAGAGTAGTTATGTAACTAATACTTTATCATCTGAAGTTTTATGATATCAGGATTTGAAATCAAAATGTATTTAGAATACTTTCAATTTTTTGGGTTAGTAAACACCCGGGTTCGCCGATATATATCAGTCGATATATCATGATATATATGTATCCGATATTTATTTTGAAAATATCATGATATTTTGATATTTTTTCTCAACTACGGTATTTTCAATACAAAAATTATATTAATCATGGTAATATTGTTCATTTATTATTAAACATAACAAAAAGTTATGCATTATATTTTTATGGTGTATTAATACATCATTAATACAGCAAAGTAATAATATATTCCTCTTATTTTATATTCATAAAATAATTAGTAATGTAACAATTTTAATTCATATTAAAAGCCTCTCATTAAATATTACATGTTGGTCAAAAAAAAAAGAAGAAAGAAAATGTCTTATGATTGCGCACTGACTAAAGCATATTTTTTATTTCTGAATCATATACCTGTGTAAAAGCGGCTAATTGAAGAAAAATGAGTACAACAGCTAATACTAATTGAACTACATTAACATTGATAAAAACTTTAAATGAAATATTAGATATAAATAATGAAAGAAGCGTTAATTTTAAGTCTACATATTGTAATAACAACGTTTAAGAAAATAAAGAGTGATTTGAGGATTCATTTACTATTTTGAAGACTTGAGTTTGTGCTGATTGAAAATATCAGATAGATATCAAAATATCCAATACTAGCAAAAATACCCGGCGTTGCCGGGGTCTGAAATAATTATGAGAAACAATCGCTACTTTTTTTCGTTCTCTGCTGTAATTGAAATAACTTAAAACACACCGCTTTGACGTGATCAAAAACGGAGCTTCTTCCTAACCCATAAAAGTAAAATGGCAATAAGTATGAAGAACAAAATAGTACTCTTTTAGAAACGAAAAAACAATACTTAAGCATTTACAAATTTGAGGAATTTCCAAAATATGAAATTAAACTTCACTTGTTTAAAAAGTTTTATCCTTTTTTTTCGAACATACTCTAAAACCTTCTCTATATTGCTATTGAAGTACAAACTTTTAAAAAACGTAGCCGCCCGTAATCCCTTACTGTGATTTAAAATGTTTTTAAATTTGCATTAATCGTATATGAGGCTCCCCCTCCCTACTTTGAAAAACTGTGTGTTACTAATTTTCATCGAAAAGATAGTGTCGCCAAATACTGAGATACTTCTGGTGATTATAAAATGTTGCCACCCGATGTGTTTCCAATAAATAGTAAAAATTTGGCAATTGTTTGAAATTGTGCGCAAAGACAAATTAATAGAAGTTTTTGTGCTGTTTATGAATTTGCTTGATTTAGTTGGCGAATTATTTTACGTGTTAACAAATTTAAAGAAAGAAATATTATAGAAATGGCGATATTTGGTTACATGGTGAAAACCGAGAAACAGTATTGCGTACTCTTTAGCTTCGCAAACAGCGACAGTTGAAAAAATTGCCAAACGCCTTAGGTATTGAAATGATTCCACAAAAAAAGTTTGGCTAGATTCCTGCTGATCGATTTAAATACCCAGTCAACACAAATAAATAAAAGAAACCGCATCAATTGCCTCAAAGTTGCATCAAAATAGAAAATAAACAGCCAAATCCATGTATTATTTGCCAATCTTGTGCAAAAACCTTACTTCAAGATTTGACTTGAGAAAAGCCTTGAACAGTCACGAAAAGCAAAGATAGCCAACAATACAACAATTGTCGTTATCGACAGGGAGTTGAGATGATACACTAAATACTGTATTGAGTTGAGGAAAGCCTTCGAACATGGAACTAAAAAGCTCATAACTCGTTTTTTATTCTACTTAGAAATTTCGAACAGGTGCCATCTTCAGCAGAAAAATCAGAGCTTTCCATAGACATATAAAGTAAATATGTGCAAGTATTTTTTCATTCCCATATTAGAGAATTTATACGAAAATTGTGTTTTATTGCCCCCCCTAAGGGGGTTTTGCCCCTCATAACGGGACGAAAACTACCCTATATGTTATTCTGATGCATAAGCTATATTATTGTAAAGTTTCATCAAAATCCGTTCAGTAGTTTTTGCGTGAAAGAGTAACAAACATCCATACATACAAACTTTCGCATATATAATAGTGGTAAGATACATCAAAATATCGGATATTTTCGAAAATATCGGATTTCGAAAATATCATCATATTTTCGAAACCTGGTAAACACCGAGGGCACCAGATGATTTTTATCTAATACTGTCCAATAGTGAAGTAAACAAGCCAGAATGGGGCAAAATCACTCAAATGACATATACTAACAACCATCCATACACACTAAATTCAACAAATTGTGTAGCCGAAGAAGTCTTTTGAAATATTTCTTGAAAAAGAAGATTATGAAAATTTTATACTGAAATTGGACTAATTATGGAAGTGTAAAGTTCGGATTCGCACATGACATAAAAAATCATATTTTTTTACTTTAAGCAATCAGCAAAAGGTTTTGATTCAGTGGATAGGCGCAATTCGAGTACTCCGTGCTGGAAATACATGTACAGGCGAGGGCGTCGAATAAATTTGCTGCATGAAGATTCCTAGGAATACTAGTTTCCCTGCGATGATAAGCACATTGCAGTGCAGCCAACATACAGTTCCCTGTTCTTTTGGGTAGTGGAAAAATAAGTTGAGCGAAGTGTTAAGTGATTTTATCTCCTTTATTTACAACTCAATAATTATGTTTTAAATAAATTTTATTTGCCAAATTAAAGGATTAAATTTGAATCACAGTTAATAGATTTTTATCTTTACTAATAATAAAGCTGAAAGTCTCTCTATCTGGATCTCTGCGACGCGCCTAGACCGTTCGGCCGATTTTCATGAAATTTAGCACAAAATTAGTTTATAGCATGGGGGTGTGTACCTCAAAGCGATTTTTCAAAAATTCGATTTGGTTCCTTTTCTATTCCAATTTTAAGAACATTTTACCGAGTAAATTACCAAATTATCATAACGTGGAACCGTAACACGGGCGAGCAAATGAACATAGCAAATTGGCGAGAAATTCATCATCCATTAAAAGTAAATATACAGGCGAACCAAATGACGTTTTAATTTTCTACTACAGGCAAAGCTGTGCGGGTATCACTACTTGCATAATGAATGAATCCATTAGTTTACTAGAAATCTGTTTCGATCAGTTTGATATTCGAAATATTTTCAACAATTCATGATTGTAGGATTAAAAATCTTGCTTAGTGAATTTTGTATAATGTATTTATGTTTCTGAAATTATTACTTTTTCTTTGTAGGTTATGTTTATAAAGTTGAGGATATGGTTAAAGAGCTCTCTCAGTAAGTGTTATTTGCGTAACAAATTTTAACACTACTTTTTTAGACGAGAGTTGAAGTTAAATATAGATTTTTTGTTGAAATTTAGTGTACAAAAACATTAAACTGTAATTAAGACGTTGTGCTTCATATGTTTAAAATATATTTATGATTTTTAAACACAGAAACAATGTTATCTCATTAATTGAATTTTGCACCTTTTAGATTCATAAAATATTTTAGTCCTAAATATTTTACTTTCTCTTTTCAGGCTTTCACGTATATCACTAATATTTATGTTTTCCACGTTTCTGTAAGTAATTTCATATTTGTACCTATTTTAATATAATAAAATTGATTTTTTTTTTCAGAAATCAGTCAAGCGTATAACTTTCTAACTTTTAGGAAAACATTTATACATCATATTAAATAATTCAATGGAAATTACAGAGCTTTTATAAAGAAAAAAAAACTAACTTTTTCTCATTTTCAGTTTAAAATATTGTAATCCTTTTCGAATTTTTTTTCATATAACGGTAAAAATGTTTTTTAAATGTTTGACGCTTAGCTGGTTTCTGAAATAAACGGATCTATCATCAATTTTCTTCTCACTATAATAATTAACCTTTCAATACATCGTAAGGTTTATTGAATCATATTATTTTTCATACTGCATTAATCATTGAAACATCACAAAACAGACGGTTGTGGGCTGCTTTTTATTTTGATAAATCTGTATTAGTTGATTTCTCCAGTACTCACTAGCAATTTCATTATTGCTAAATTCAGTGGAAATAGAAGTAGTAATCAAGCATTATTTAAATATATAATAGTTAAGCATTATTTAAATATATAATAGGTTTTTCAAAAAAAAAAAATGTTACTACAATAACAATCATGACAATAACTCTTTGAGTTATAATTTGAAATTTCATTTGTCTTTTCATAATTAGCAATAACAATACTTTTTTAATTTAACAATATTTTAATTTGTGTGTAGTGCCTTTATTTTTCAACTCAGAAATGAAACATTTGCATAATTGTATAGACTAATTTATAATTATTAATTTTTTAATTGCAGTCTCGTCCTGTTATTTTTGTCTACTGCTGTACTTTTATATAGAATTCACTTGCTCCACCAAAAGCTTTTAGCCAAAGACGAAGTTTTCGTTAGCAACATTCCAAGGTGATGATATATCCTTTTTTTATCCTGTTATATGCATGTTTAAATTTTGTTGTGTGCAGTACAGAACCTTTTTTTCAACAAAGATTTGCCCTTTCAGTCACTTCAGAATGGAACTATAAAATAAACTAAAAGCAAAATATGCTTGATAAAGCTCTAAGAAATTAAAGTGCCAGATTTATCAGGGTTCGTACGTGTCATGGAAATCCTGGAAAGTCATGGAAAAAAAATTACAAAATTTCAGACCTGGAAAAGTTATGGAAAATTGAAATGTTCATTGAAAGTCATGGAAATTTATTTCAAGTCATGGAAAAATGTCCTGGACCAAGAGAAAGGAACAGTAGCTAAAGGAGCATTTGAAATCTTGAGTGATCTAACAGTATAGCATATAAAAGCTATTAAAAGTGGAAAATTGAACGTTCCAAAAATCAAATCTGAATTTTGAAATCCCTTTACATCCACTTCTGCAGCAGTTGTTTGCCATTTTTTGCGATGTGATTTTACTGCCTGGACATCACTTATTTTGAATTTTCTGTTATTTTCAATACTTATGTTTCATATTCTGTAGTAGCAAAATTTCACATTCTTAGTTTTGCCATGCCCACTCAAAAAAAAGCAATTCAATTGCATGCAAGTTCGATTCCATCACTCGTAAGGACTTTATTATTAAATTTATCAGAGTTTATCTTAATTTGTTGAATGTTTTGAAAATAAAGATCTTAAGTCAGGCGATAGAATACAGAAAAAGAGGAATTTTTAATGCTCTAAAACAGTAGTGCCCAACATACGGCACGCAAAACTAATCCATGCGACCCACTACTACGTTCAATGTCGGGAATTTCTGAACTTATTAATTTATATGCATTTGAAAATATGCGAATTTGTAAACAAAACAAATATACTTTTGTATCAGGAGATTGATTCATTACTGACTAATTTTTTTTCAAAAAAGACCTGGTTTAGAAACATAAAGAACTAAACTATGTGGCTTTACTTTAAAGAACCAAAATACTGTCAAGTTATGTGGATGATTAAAGGCACTGTTGACTCTAAAAAGTAACTTTTGAAGCAAATTTATTGAATCTTAGTGATTACTCATTCAACCTTTGTCCCATTCAATTTCATTCTGCCTGTTTTAAAAAAGAAATCAGACATTGCATCATCATATTCGTTTTACTGCATTTTTACTTTACGAAAATTTATATGATGAAGACAAATAAGAATAGTTTAGTTTTTTTAAGTGTGCACTTATATTTTTTCCATTACAAGTAAGTGCTTCAATGAGGCTGTGACATTCATATAGACGTTTTGCTAATGCTCATTTCCAAGTATTACCAAGTTTGAGATTAAATAGTGCTATTCTCTTCGTGTAAAGAGGTCATGAAAATTTTCATTGAAGTCATGAAAAAGTCTTGGAAAAGTCATGGAGTTTTTTCATTCAAATAGAGTATGAACCCTGATTTATTGATACTAATTTAGTTTAAAAGCAAACTAGTAAAAAAAAGGTGTAAATTAAAACATGGCTAAACCTTTCTTTTCAAAAGTGTTTCGAAACCAATTCATGATTGCAAAAGCATTTAAATCGAAAGTGACAAATAACGTGAAAATTGCATCAACAGATCATGAGAGCAGAAGCTTAAATTGTTATTTTTTAAAATAGAAAAAAAAAACTACAATTTCCTACTTCACCATAAAGAGCGTTAAAGCTGGCCCCTGAAAAAGCAGTTCATTAAGCTGACATCTTTAAATGAAACAAGTATTTAAAGCACTTATCATTTTCTAAAACAATTCAAAATTAGTTTCCCTTTCTTCTTAAGGTAGAAGCTCAGTCTAAATTATTTGAAGAAATCTGTGATGTTTTAAATGTTTGTTTTACTTGAAAATGTAAACATCAGGAAGTGTTTTTGGGTGTTAGATTTTGGGCACTTTACTGTGCAACGACTACATAACACACAAATTCAAAATAGCGATTTTTTTAAACAGCAAGTACTGTGTTTGCAGGTGTGTTTCTTTCCTTTTTTTAAAACTAGAACTGTGATCAAATTAAATATTAGTAAAGCAGGATGCTGAAAAGGCAATAAAACAATATTTTTAACTACATTTCATTTGTGTCTAATTGTGCTACAAAAGTTATCCATGAAGTAGGTAACTGATTTTGGAGCATAGCAAAGTGTTTTCTGTTTGGCATATAATTTCATTGAAAGATCACAAAATAATTTAGTGTTGTTCAGTTTACCTGAAAAAAAAAAAAAAAAACTATAAATTATGATGATATTTAATGATAGTATGAAGTTTAAAACCAGTATCATTCTTGCTTCGTATACAAAAATGCTGAAAAATAGTATTTTTGGTTTCAAAACAATTCCCTGATTTTTGAGCTTTTCACTTTGTCAGATTTACAAATCTTGGACAACGAAAATTTGCCAATTTTTATGTCCTACCAAATTTGGGGTCCTATACTGTATTATTTTGTAACAACTAAAACGTTTTTGAGGTAGCAGGAAAAGAAAACAGCACTTTATTTCAGTAACACAGAAATGTCAAAAAATACATATTATGTGTAGGGGAACACATTGGAGATAGTGACCACAACAGTATTAGGTTTGGGATTAAATTTGATATGCACAAAGTAGAGAATTTTAGGTTTGTGCCCAATTTCAGAAATACTGACTTTGTGGCACTTCGGCAGAGTTTGAAAGCAGTTTTTTCTTCTGGATTGGACAATAGCGATGTGAATCTTCAGTGGGCAGAGTTTAAGGAAAATCTAGCGAATACGGTTAGGGATCATGTTCCTTTTAGGAGAAAGGGTGTCAACACTAAAATTTGGCCAATGTGGTTCTCCAGGGAAACTAAAGACGCTCTAAATTACAAGCAAGCTGCTTTTCATAGGTTTAGAGAAACAGGTCACAGTGCAGATAGGCTCCAATATTGTAAGGCAAGGCGTAAATTTAAGTATTTGGTACGGATTCAGAAAAGAGAGTTGGAGCAAAGACTGGCAGATAACATAAACAGGAATCCCAAGAGGTTTTTTGCATACGCTAATTCGGGGAAAATTCGAAATAGCCATATTGGGCCACTGGTTGATGAGCATGGAATTTTAATTCAGGACAATAGTGATATTGCTAATGTTCTTAATAACTTTTTTTCGAGTGTTTTTAACGATAACTGTATCTCAACAGTTGACACCAACAAGACACAAGCTATAGTACAGCTTGAGGACTTTGTATTTTCCAGGGATGACGTTTTACTTCATTTGAAAAAAATTAAAGAGACTAAGGCTCCGGGGCCAGATAATATTTATCCGAAAATTTTAGTTGAATGTGCAGAGGAATTAGCAGATGTAATCGCAAACATTTTCAATGCTTCTTATAATTCGGGGACAGTGCCAGAGGACTGGAAGCTGGCTAACATTACACCGCTCTTAAAGAAAGGGTCTAAAGGGAGTGCGGGAAATTATAGACCTGTGAATCTAACTTCGGTGGTTTGCAAAATTTTTGAAACATTGATGAAAATTAAGATAGTAAATTTTCTAGAGACTAATAATCTATTGACTAGCTTTCAGTACGGTTTCAGGAAAGGTAAATCTTGTGCAACTAATTTATTACATTTCTATGACAAAGTTACCATGGCTTTGGACAATAAGAAGCCTGTAGATGTTGTTTACATTGATTTTCAAAAAGCTTTCGATAAGGTACCGCATGTTGCTCTACTTAGCAAATTAGCTGATATAGGAATAGGAGGGAAAACTTTCATTTGGGTAAAAAATTGGCTGACTGGAAGGAAACAAAGAGTAGTTGTAAGGGGAAATTATTCTAATTGGGGTAAGGTCTTAAGCGGGGTTCCTCAAGGATCAGTGTTAGGGCCTGTTTTGTTCATTGTCTTTATGAACGATATTCACAAAAATATTTCTGGGAACATGAATTGTTTTGCTGATGATGTCAAAGTTATGGGGACTGTAGAAAATGAAGAACAAGCAAATCAGCTGCAAGAGGATCTAGATCATATTACAGAGTGAGCTGATAAATGGGGTATGGCTGTTAATGTTGGGAAATGTCAAGTGCTACATTTAGGGCATGGAAATAAGTGTACAAGTTATTATTTGTAAGGTTCAGTCATTAGTCACGCAGACAAAGTTACTGATCTGGGGGTCCTAATAAGTCAGGATTTAAAGTTTAGCCAACAGTGCAGCATTGCTAGCAATAAAGCCAATAAGATGCTTGGGTTTATCAATAGATCTATTTCAAATAAATCTAAAGAAGTTCTTCTGCTCTTATATAGAAGTTTGGTAAGACCCCATTTGGAGTATGCTGTTCAGTTTTGGTCTCCTTATCTTAAGAAAGACATTAATGTATTGGAAAGGGTTCAAAGGCGGACTACAAGGCTAATAAGTGGACTTTCCCACTTAGATTATGATTCCAGGCTTAGAAGGCTAAAAATGTACAGTCTTGAGCAAAGAAGAGACCGAGGGGACATGATTCAGCTGTTTAAATTTATTAAAACAAAAGATGTTACGGGGCTAAAGTTTAGCACTGAAAACAGGACAAGTGGTCATTGTTTTAAGCTATTTAAATCTCAGGCTAACATGGATATTAGGAAAAATTATTTCAGCAGGGTAGTGGAACCTTGGAACAGCTTACCGGAAGAGGTGGTAATGAGCAAAGGAGTAGACAGTTTTAAGAGGGCCATTGATCTTCACTGGGGATTGTAAATTGACTAGGACCAGTCTAACTGGGCCCAGAGCCTGTTGCTGGTCGTCACTTTTGTATTTGTATTTGTATATTATGAACTTATAAATGCGATACAAGAACATATACACGTGAACTAATATTTATTTTAATAATATCCTTCAAGACTAGGTGAATTTTCTGACATAGTGCCATCAGAATTTTCCATAGTAGTCTCTAATTTAGAAGAAAGGATTAGAAGTTTAGCAGAGGTAAGTGTTTGTAAAAAAAAATGTTTTATTTATTTATTTTTTAAATTGTCAAATTTTTAAAACACTAGGCAAAGTAGTCAAGACACATTTTTACTCCACCAATAAATCCTTACATTCTCATATTATAACAACATCTGATAATTAGTTTTACCAAAATTTACATGAATTTCGCCTTTTGAACCGATTTATCAATCTTTCGCAAATAAGATATTTTGTGGATTTTTTTTTTAAACAATGAGATTTATATACAGTCAAACTCTATTAGAGCCAACCCAATGAGAACTTTGAAATAAAGGAGTATTGGAGTTACTAGAAAAAAATTGCTTCTCCACTTGAATGAAGCAATTGCCTGTGATATTTTGATAGTTGACACTTTAACCCCAGCTCCGGTGGATTAACCCGAAACTTCAGTATATAGTGCAATTGTTGACCACTTTTTCGTTTCTTCATTCTCATAAAATGAGTCTTACCAGTAAAGCAGTTAAGAGATTGGATCCAGTTCAGCCTTGTCAAAATAACACATTTCCCTGCATGTCAAACCTTACCAAAAAATATTTTAAAATTCTCTTGATATGGCATGATTTTCACTGTTGGTGACGTCAGGAGGGTTACTCGATCAGTGAATTTGCTATTATATATGTGAGGATAAAAAAAGGGTAAGAATAACTGCAATACTTTTCAGTTGTGCACTTGTCTAAATCCTCAATTGTTGGGAAAGAACATGTAAGCTACAAGTACCAGATTTTCAGTTCTCACACAATCAAAATTCAAACTAGTCGTGTCCCGACTTACGCGAGGGATGCCTTCTAAGACCCCCCTCGCGAAAGTCGAAATTTCGTGTTGAGAAAAAGGGTTTGTATACAAATTTTTTATAAACATATACATTTATTTTGGACATTTGTAAACATCCCTGAAAATATTTTAACCCATTTCTTAACTTCATATTACCGTTTTTGCATGAAGAACTGAATTTTTAGGCTGTGATACTCAACATAAAATATGTTTACGATCCAAAAAACCAATGAGTGAGAGGCATAAAATGAAAAAGTACCATGCCCATAGTATGCAGCAATAATAAAGTGCAGCAGCACTATATTAGTACTGTACATTAGATACAGTAGCTATATTGGACACACTTTTTAGTTATTGAAGCATCTTGAAAATCTTTACCCTTTTTTTACTTGTCAGAAACTTTTTCTTTTTCCTTCCATTTTCAAACTGTAGACAAAGAGTGTGCTTTTATGAAATTATATTTACTTAACTTCATAATTATAATAAAGAGATGATGCAGAGTGGTTATTTGTTTACACCAACAAAGAGATGTTTAGATTAGTACGATGAGTGAAACTTAGACTTTCAGTGATGCTAAAAAGAAAGTTCATTCATGATACTAATATTTAGTAGTCAATAACGAAGGCGATACTTAAGCCCAGTGATTCCCTTCAGAAAATGTTCTTTTTTCAGGCAAGAAACTCACATTACTTTTAAAATTCGTTTCTCCTGAAAAATTCGCGTTACAGCCATTTTACGTAAGTCGACCCACGTTGTAGCGAGAGTCGACTACAGTACAACCTCGATACAGTACAAATCTGTCAGGACGGGAAAAACATTCGAGATATCAAGTTTTTCAGTTATCAAGGTTTTAAAAAAACTACACTAGAAACTCTCATAATTACACACACATACTCTATATGCATTTATATATGTACAATGAGACCACTTTGAATTACGATCAATAAAGTAGTCTTCAATATCTTACTAGATTTGAAATTTTATAATTGTCGAAAGTTCACAGGAAGAGATTTTGAAATAAACAACAATTTCAACTTGGTTTTAAACCTAAAAATATAAAAATTCTTATCTTCAACTAGTAGCTCCCCACATTCAAAAAGTTTTCAGCAGCTATTTTGTAGGAGTTAAAAAAGCAGAATGATGAAAATGAGGAACGCATTTTCCGTTTTCACTTGAAAACTGACTGGCGAAAAATCAAACCTCTTTCCTCAAAGTGGACAACATGTTCAAGAGAAATGCACAAAGATTCGAGAGGGGGGGGGGGGGAGATTACTCTGGGGAAAACGCAGCACCCTTTTCATACCAACACTCCCCTATTATCTTGCTTCAATCCCCTAATAACAAAATTTCCAAGAAGAAAGATGAAAACTGGTCCCCGGGACTGGTTTTACTACAAAAATTACCGAAGAAAAACAATTGAAACTTGCTTCTGTGCAAAAGTTTCGACATATCAAGGGTTTCGAAAAATAAATTTCGAGATAACTATGGAAAATACATAGGGGGTTTTATAGAAAATGCAGGGGAAAAATGTTTTTTCGAGACATCAAGGGTTTCGAGATAAGGAGGTTCAAGATATCAAGGTTCGACTGTATTTACTTCAGTGTATCGTTCAAAACAAAAAGTAGCAATCTGATGGTTCTTTTTTTTCTTTTTCAGGTAAGAATAACACTAGAGAAGTTGTTAGCAATGGCAAGCAAATTCCAAGTGCCTAATAGATAAAGGTGTAACATCAAAGGTTTGAATTATGTGTCCAAAGAACTTTTAAGAGCAAGTTTCAAGATCGTGTGAAATTTGAAGAGGTGCCTAAGGACTCCATTTTTATAACTTACGGCTAAAAAGTATCAAGTTCTTGCTCAAAAATGTATATAGACTGTCAACTTCCGGTGCACAAGTGCCATCAATTTCAAAGGAAATTTAGGGCATGCAGCAATGATATACCACAAATAAGCAGGACTTAGAGTGGAAATATTTGTTGGGTGTTATTTTAATTTGTATGCTTTAAAAACCAAGCTTCACTCGTGAGCATATATGTGATGACAATGTTTTATGCATTATAAATATCAACACAGATAAAGCATTGAAAAGAAAACATTTTTAGTTTTTTGGTAAATAATTTTAAAATCTATCAAGTATTTTTAGTGCAATATCATTTAAATGTTTTGTTTCATTCAAATGTACAAGCTTGAAAATTTATATTTATTAAATCTACAGTTAAAATGAATTATTACTATACCAGAAACATTAATTAGGTGAATGAGAACAAAATGAAGAGTATGAGATTTTAGAAAATGTTATCATTGTGATAAACTGGAAAATTGATAACAGCTCTAAGAAATAAATTACAAGATAAATATCAAGAGAATGAGCACATTTAGATTTGATTATAGTTAATATCTTAGCATTGTAAGGCTAGCAGATATTTAATTTCAAACAGCAAAAAAAAAAAGTGCACTTAGTGAAAATCTCAAGCTTGCTTTTATCTTAACTGTGTTATTAAAGTTTATATATTTATTTAAAATATTGAAATTATAAATAAAGTCCCTTTAACCATGAACACTAGTAGATGTCAGTTTGCATGCATGGGCTTTTTTGAATGTCTACAACTTACATTACACATTTTTGTTGTACACAATACCGCAAACATAAAAGCATGAAGAACATTTCAGTTTAGAAACAACTTCAAGTTGATATAAGAAAAACAAACCTTTGCTTTTTCTTTTTCTTCTAAATTGCTCTCTCTATATATATATATATATTTTCATGCATTTTTAATGTTTTAACATACACATAAGGGGAGGAGGAGGAATAAAACCTTAAAAAACCCATTGTGGCAATTAAAACAAATACTGCATTAGAGGGGTTGTACATTTCTTTCTTTTTACTTGCACATATGAATTTACAAGGGGGAAAACCTTTTTTCTTTTTGGAATGATTAAATTTTCTCTACAACTCATATTTGATAATTAATTAGTTTTAAATTATTCTTTGAATACATAACTTCACGTTTTTTTGCACTGAAAAGGGTGTTCCTTGTAACCCCTCTCCAACACATTTGCATTTTTTTTAAAACCGTTGCTGTACATTTCTGTTATATTTAACTCTTCTCCCCATGTTTTAGTAAAAACTACGTAAATGCATTTGATAAATGCCGGGAGAAGTATTGTTATTACAGAATCCAGTAAAATGATTTTGCCACTTGATGCAGTCAAGTTAGTCATAAATCCACAAAATGCGATTCTAACATCAAACTAGCTCTCATGCTTAGATTTCAAATATAGATACAAAAAAAAAAATGCTTTAGAAGGAACTACTTTTATTGAGGGAAACCATATTTTTCTTTCTGTAATCTTTCAATATCGATTGCTAAATATTAACTTTACAAATTTTGGAATTATTTGCAGTTATGTTATTTACTATATTGCTGAGTTACTTCCAACCACTTGATAAAGTATTATTATTTTGCAAAATACAATAACCCTTTATTTAAATGTTGGGACAGTGAAGTGTCTTTTCATTTATTATTATACTGCATTTTGAATACTTACAAAAACCCAGCAGGACTTTTAAAGTTAGTTCAATGCAATTAGTTATTCAATTGTTGGACAGTAGTAAAATTGAACACACAGAACTTGGCCTTCCCCTACATTTGATATCCAAAAAAGAAAACAGTTGAGAAAGACTTAAATTTTGCTGTATAACTCCTATTACATTTGTTATATTTGCCTTATTAATATTAGCAACAATTGGATATGAAATGAAAACTTACTTTCTAAATTTCAACAAAATTTAGATTAAATCAAGTATTCAATGTATATCTAGGTGAAACTGTGATTCAGAGATTCCTAAATTTATAAACTTCAATAGTTATTCATGCAAATATTTGAAATTCCTAACTTTCCTTGGAGTATATTATTAACAGCAGTAGAATGTGTTTCTCAATGAAATGCTCACTTTCTGCTATTTAGAACCTGCTTAAGCTCTGTTTCAGGTGTTTTTTTCTTTTAAAACATAATCCTTATATAAATCATGCATGTTCTCAATCGAACATTAACCTTCTTAAATCCTTTCTATTCTATTTATGTAACGCCTATTTTCTTACATTCCTTTTGCAATTATTTATTTTTCAGACTATGGAATAAATCATTTTCAGAAGCCTGAAATGATTCTTTCTTTTTCATCAGTTTTACAGCCGATTTTGGACATTCTGTTAAAAAGCTCTGAAACTAACATTGATACTATTGATATTCGAAATCAGTATTTGCAACCTTAATTGAAACGAGGAAGCTTTTAAGGAGAAATGTCAATAAGGTTATGTTAAGAGCCTTCAGCATTTTAATATAACACATATCATAACAATTTATGAAGTTGTGACATGAAGAGGTGATAGAAGAACTGGAAGCGAAAACAGTAAATTCTAAAATATGTAAGATATGTGAGAACACAAATCTTTACTGTTTGCAGATTTTTGCTGATATAAAGTGAAGTGTACTGTTTATGCTACTAGTTCATCGGCCATCTCTCTGTGACACAACAATACCACATAAGTAGGCTCTGGCAAAATCCAAGATCCGGGTTCACAGGCGACTAAAAAAAAAAACCTTGGTGACTAGTTCTTTTAAAACAAAAATCGCTCAGAAACGCTGAATTTTCCAATAATTTCTGAGGAATAATTTGTCTGCCACCTAAAATTTTTTCCTAACTCTTAAGATTCTACAATTTTTGTTAGTTTCAGCACAGTAATACTTAACTGCCTCTAAATTAACATGTCCTTTAGAACTGCTACAGCTGTTCAATCTGGGAGAGGAAAAATATTTTGATGTTATGCTAAGGTAAATATAATGTATTCGAACACTATTTCCTTTGATAGGATAGTTAAATCAGCATAATTATTTTTAAACAATAAAACCTAACAAAAATCAGAATATAGCGGAAATATATGCAGCTTAAGTGTTGATCCAAGTGCCTCGTTTTTATGAAAAAGCGAAAAAGGATAAAACCATATTATTATAATTATATCCAGCTTATAGTTCAATAATAGATAGTTCAATATAAAATGCACCCCCCCCCCTCTCTCCAAACAATTCATAAATTATTACTATTTATATTTGCACAAGTCCTCAGAGCAGATATTAACTTGTAATAGAAGTGTGGTTACCCTTGAGTCCTCTAAAGTTTCCATACATATGTAAACCACCATTGCCTGAAAGTTGTCAAATAAATTATAGAAATAAAATTGAAAAAGAAATACAGAACATGAGTTCCTGTAAGCTCACGTGCAAGCTATGTAATGCCTCAGTAATTATAGAACTCATAGTACATATTTTCTTATAGAATATTAACTTTCTTGAGACATATTTCTAATTGACTTCAAAGTCAAGAGTTTTAGATTCAGTTTTTTAAAATTTTGGGGAAAACAAATCTTGTCAAACAATTTTGTTAGCAGACCAGCAACAAAAGTATATTCATAAAATGCAAGTCATAGCTAAGACCATCTCTAGTCATACCTACAAAGGCATGAGAGTAAATTTTTAAAGTTTCCCTTGAATGCATTTTGCCAAGTAGAAAATGCATTAAAAGGATTGGAAAGAAAAACTAAATACTATTGGATCTCTAATTGGTGCCGGATCTAGGGGGAACAAGCCAGGACCATTGTCCGGGGTGGCATTTTTTGGAGGATAGCTAAGTCGCCTACTTGTGTTTTTTACAGTTGAGACTCAATACAAAAACTTGAAGAAAGATGGGTAAGGGCAGCAATTACTGCCCTGTTTGGAAAAATCGAACACTGTCAAAAATATCCACCACATTTATACTAATTTTTTCAGCAAGAAGAAATAATCTGTTTGAATTGTCTTAATTTGAATGAGATGTGTGGGCTTGTTATTGAGTACAAATTTTCTCAAACCTTGGTGTCATTAAAAAGATATCGCTGTTCTTAGTGTGGGCAGTCTAACAAACTCGAACATCATAGCGATCAAGTTTTGGCTATTCTTATTTTCTGGCATTACTTATTTTTTGCTCAAAAATTTTGGTATCAGCTGTGTGCCCTCTTTACAATAATTCCATGTCTCCTAGGGAGGCACACCTCACAGATTAGAAACCACAGATGTAATAAAATAAACAAAATCACTGAAGCTATAGTGATAAAAAAACATGTTTACACCAATAACTTTCTTATATGTTCAATTACTAAAATGATTTCCAGTGACAATGAAACATCTATAACCCACAAAGCAAATGTAACAAGATGTGTGGGTACATAAGTGGCGTGGTGATTGACTGAGAAATGAATGCCGTCAAAGTAAGTCATTTTCAAGAAATGACTTGATACAAAAATAGGTAAAGGGGTAATTTAAGAACATGAGATTGCAACAAAAATATGAAATGCTCAATTTACACATTATAAAAGTTCTAAATAAAAACCGCTTTTAATTTCTGCAAGTGCATACAGAAGTTATAACAGAACTTATTAAAACTGATTCAAGGATGATGAAAATGACTCTAAATACATTAGGGTGACAACGAAAAATCGAAAGTCTATGTTTTAAGCCGCACACCCTCTTATATTTTTTCCTTTTAGATCAAAACAATTGTAAAAAAAGTTTCATATACTTTGAACAATGGCAACCTGTGCCGACTTGCGTTTGGAAGTGTGTGTACTACGCCAAATAGACTTTTTTTTCGGAAGTTTGAAATTTTATGTTGATAAAACGCTGCCCCTATAGCCCCATGTGTGCCACTAAAATATTTATCCAAATTAAAAATATTGAAGTGTCCAGCAGGAGGCTTGAATTTTATAATTTTCTTCAACAAATTGATTTTTCCTATATTTTTATAAAAATTTGTAATATATTTTCAGAAGAAAAATATAAACAGTAAGCTTGGTGATTGGCACCAAATAGAAATTTTTGCTCTCTTGCAATATGTAAGTCTCCCACCTAGTACTCAAAATAGGGATTTTTTTTTACGTTTAAGTTACATTTTTCATTTTAAAATATATTACTTTTTTTAATGTTGATTTGGAAATGTGTTTGCTAATGATTTTTGAACTTGATATTTTATTGAAATGTATATGTAGTTTTTTAAAAGATTAAAACCAAAAAAAAAATCCATTTTTTGGAGAAAATCATAAATTTTAGGCATCCTGATGGACACAAGTTGGATAAATATTTTTGTGGTATATGTGGGGCTAAAGGGGCAATGTTTTATCAACATGAAATTTCATTTCTGGCGTAAGTCAGCCCAGGTTGCTGTTGTTCAAATCGCATGAAACTTTTTTTACAATTGTTATGATCTAAAAGGAAAATTATTAGAGGGTGTGTGGTTTGAAAAATGGACTTTTTTTTTTGGGGGGGGGGACACCCTAATATACATAAAAACCTATAGACAACATGAAAAACCCAATAAAAATTGATTTAGGGATGATTAAAATATAAATTTGTCGAAACTTTCTCATGAGTACAATGTTTTATTTAATTTGTACAGGTAGAAAAAAATTCTTGAAATGAATAAATGATGTATCATATAGCCCAATAAATGATTTTCTGAAAAGTATTATACACTTAATTTATCTCTGCTTCAATTTAAAATTAAAATTTTGTTCTTAGAGGGAAGGTGATTGTGCCAAAAATACCAAGTCCAAGCAAAGTTTTCTCTCCCCCCCCCCCCGACATTTTGAGTTACAGAACGATATGTGAGTCATTCTACAAAAAACGAGTTTTTTTAGGCCCAAGGTGGTTAGTTTCAAAAATATTTATTTTTAAGCACTTTTTTTTTAAAATGAGATTTAGAAAAATAGAACAAATTTTGAAAATGATCAATACAAATTAATGATGTTATAAAAATTTTTAAATGCGTTTTTTCACTGAACAGAGGGATACTTGTATGCCCCTCCGTTACATGTCCCAACACATTTCTTCCCATGTACTTTTTCATTTATTTATTCAATACAAAAAAATGTAACAGATTTAATAGTGAAATTTAAATAATTTGATGTTTTTTAATTGGTTAAAAGAATGATGTTGTAAAATAAAAAAAAAGGATAGCATTCATAATCTTTTGAATCACTGTCACAGTATTTCTTGTATCCTCCGTTCAGGATTTAAGTAATAGAATTTCCTAGACGGCAGCACTGGCAGCTCATTACAGAGGTTTAGAATCACAAGTTAGCCCTTTTCAACTCTGGGTCTTCATAGTGAAGCTAAAGAACTTAGGGTGAAAGAATTTCAGCATTATTGTCTTTGAAGTCAAATAGGTCCTTAACTTTGTACATTCTCCATTCTTGAGTTAAAAAGGAAAGAATTGTTTGTATACAAAAAAAAATTTTATAGTTAAAATTGAATCACTTTTTATCAAGTAAATTCTAAATAACATGTCGAGTTAACCCTAAATCAACGCAATGATCATAGCAAAACATAAGTATTTGTATCCTCCATTAATGTACAGATGTAATGGAGGATATACAATCAGAAATGGAGCATACAACTTTCTTTAAAAATCCATTTTAAGAAAGATGTGTACGTTTGAATCAGTTCAAGTCGTGTTCCTCATACAAGATGCAATGTTTATTTAAATGAAAAGTTTTAAAAATAAAATTTAAAATATATATTTACTATCCGTTACCCTCCGTTCACATAAAAAATTTAAACTACAAAAGAAAGTTACAAAATAACCAATAAAGAATGTGACTAACTATGTGAGAGTAAAAAGGTGCCTAAAGGAACAATATAAAGTAACTTTTAAAAAAATTGTAGATTTTTTTTCATGAATTCCAACTTCAAAAACCTACGTTTCTTGTATAATGACCCATGTATCTTTTGTTATAAATGTAAAATTTCCTCAAAAAGAACATTTAAAAATGAACCATACAAACAAAGAGACCAAAGAAAACCATTTAAAATCTAATTGATGTATAAAGAAATGACAAAATTAAGCGAAAATCAAAACTGAAAACCTTTTTATTTATTTCCAATTTGAAAAATATAATTTCAAAATTATTACATTGATATTTGTTTAGGATGTTCAAAAAATCCTAAGCATAAAGAGTACTGTAAAGAATAAATTTTGTATAAATGCCCTAAATCAGTAAGTTTTTGAAAACAATAAAATGTATTATCCAGGCCAGACAAAATAAGAATGTTTTGTAAAGACATTCTTAAAATATATATAGCTTGTTCTTATTTTTCTTTTCAATAAGTTCATACCATTTAATAGAAAACTAATTTATTTAAAAAAGAGGATCAGCATGAAAACCGACTGTCACTTTAATTTTGGAAAAGGTTTTTTAGATTCCTTGAGTGAAACAAAAAATGCATCATTTGATACAAATAGAACAAGAGTGGAACAACATTGATATCTCATGCTGATTAAAAGCAATTATTTAAATATAATAAACTTTATTAAAAGAAACATATTCAAATAATATGCATCATAATAGATATACGAATAACCATTCAACGTCTATATGGATGATATCCTTGAGATTTGGGAAATGAAGGAACTGCATTGTCATAACTTGGGCCTAAAAGTATTTAAAAAGAAGAAGAAATTAAGCAACCCCTCTTTTAAAGAAAATAAACTAAAATACAAAAATGAAGGGCTCAAGTCAGAAATGTGACAAGCTACAAGGAGTGACCTTTTGATCAAAATTTTTGTTTCTTATAACTAAAACTGGAAATAAACGTGACGATGGATTATATCATTTAGAGAAAAACATATCTGGTTTAGTATTGCAGAATATAGAATGCATAATATACCTTTGAAAAATTCTACAAATATTTTTCATAACTTGGAAATTGGCTTACTGAAAATTCACATCATGTGGCATATCACATTCTTGCCCTGAGCCCTTCAAATGCAAAATATTCTCAATTCAGACAACGATATTTTAAGTGATTTTTGATGCTTAAACTAACAGCTTTTCAAATATAAACAAAATGTTAAAGATGAAATAGTTTAAAAATCATAATTATGTAACCATCGTTTCTGGTATGTGGTTTATATTTAGCCTTACCAAAATAGTTTCTCAATTTCTATTTTGGCTAACAAGTTAAATTTCTGACACATTTTGCTTCAAATTTTCTAAAGAAGTATACCAAGTAATACAAAGTACATGACTATACTGGACAGCAAAAATATTTTTGTTAATGATAACTGAAAGTAATTACTAAGCATGTTTTTTTTTTTTTTGAGCAATCACGATTGCTTATTGCCTTCATTTGACTGTCCTTGACGTTACGATTCCTTTTTCAGCTTGGACCAGGGCTGCAGCACCACCGTCCACCGGCGGCGGCGCGGCTGGTCCTGAGCACTGTCCACCGGAATCCACTTTTGCTGGGAGGTGGCGTCCATGTCCTACACACGCATGCTCATATACACTCCCCTATGTGCGCACGCCTTTACACACATACACACGCCTACGTGCACACACGTAAGCCTACACACACAACTATACACACGTAACCACCCAGGAGGAGGGACATGCTTGGGGGGGGGGCGTTTCTAGAAACAATAACTCTAATTAGAGTCTTGTCGCAACTCGTGATTGCGAAAAACATAATTTGAATTCAAAGTTTCGGAATTCAAATTAGAATTAATTGGGGGAAGTAGGTCACAGATTTTACTTTTTTTTTTTTTTTTTTGTAGCCACTGCTTAGGATATAAAAGAAATAAAAGTAGAGGCTTAAAGGATGCTGCATATTTGCTGTAATGCGCTGAAATTACATTTTCCTACTGTCTATGTACAAATGAAAGCATTAAGACTAGCTAAAAATATTATGCTTCAATATTATAAAACCAAGATGTGCAATTTTAAATGTAAAGAAGAAAAATGTTCAGTTCAGTGGTGCAGGAAACATGGAATTCTTCAAGAAATTGCATCACTTTTCTCCATACTATTGAAATTTGAGCAAATTGCTATGCTTTAACTAAAATTCTTTCAAATAACTCAGTATTTTCTTTATAATTTATGTTAGAAAGTATAAAGTAATTTGACTTTTGATTAGGTTTTAATAAATATGAACATGTTTATATTTGAAGGTATCTTGAAATTTTTCATCATTTTCAAGTGAAGAAATTTTCATATTCAATAGGATTTTTTTTTTTTAAATTTACACAATAATCTTGTTATCAGAAAAAAAAACATTAAAATTCATTATAATGCATCAGCAATGCACTTAAGATATTTTTCGAAAAATAATGTACAAATGAAATTGTACTTCGAAAACAAAGTGTTTTCTAAAGCTACAACATGTGACATGAAGACATCCTGAACATCTTAACTTTCCAAAATGATTATCAGGAGTTTAACAGTGCGGAAAAACACGACAACAATATGGTGAGCTTCAGTGAGAGATGCAGCAATCCTATTTCATTGTCAATTATTACATTGATATCTTCACAACCGAATGCAATGATATTTTTTCACGGAATATTGTTTGATACTTACTTTCAAACATAGGTCACAAACTAACAGGTTTTAAGATAATTGGATAATTACGGAGAAAAAGTTTGGAACTTCTACAGAAACTCAAAGGTTTTTTAGTGACTATTTTTAGTGACTAAAACTAGAACCTAAATTTATTATTCAGTAAAATTAAAAACTTTAAAACTCTGAAAAAAGAAAACAGATGAAAATGTGTATGATGCAACTATTTAAATACATTAACAACTGTTCGAAAAATTGCAGATGTTTTATTTTCAACTAGTGGTACCTGCACGGCTTTGCCGGTAGTGGAAAATTAAAAGTCTTTTGGTTCGCCTGTATATTTACAAATAATGTATGGTGAATTTTTTGTCAATTGACTTGCCCATGTTACGGTTCCACGTTATAACTTGGTAATTTACTCGTCCATCTTATGATAACTTTGGTCGGGAAATTGTTCTTAAAATTGGAATAGAAAAAGAACAAAATCAAATTTTTAAGAAATTGCTTCGAGGTGCACACCCCCATGCTACAAACTAATTTTGTGCCAAAGTTCATGAAAATCGGTCGAAGGGTCTAGGCGCTATGTGCGTCACAGAGATCCTAACAGAGAGAGATCCAAACTTTCAGCTTTATTATTAGTAAAGGTACTGAAGCAATCTTAAATGCAAAGCTTAGAATAAAACTTCTTTAAATGTATGAAATCTAACACTCATTTGAAATACGTATGAAATGAAAACTTGGAGAATTTAAACTTTTATTTCTCCGTCATTTAAAAAACTTCTTAAGTTCCTGCGAAATCTCATACAGAAAATTTCAGGATTCATGTGTAAATTTCCAGTTTTTTTTGGGGGGATTGATTTTCAATTTTGTTACTTTTTTTTTTTTTTTTGACTTACGTGACAGTGAAACACTGAGTACTCGTTAAGCAAGCATTTCAAACCTTTTCTTGTCAAAAAAACATTTTTCTCATTTCTTAAAGATTTTAATAGAAAAAAATAGCATTGGAATTAAACATGAAACAGTTCTGTTTTTAGAGCACACAAATATAGACAAAACTTTGTAAAACACATACAAAATTAGAAATAAAAATCTACCTGCATTTACATTAAATATTTTCAATTTTACAAATTTGATTCAAAAACATACCTTTGGTTGGAACTTTAGATGAAAAGTCATCATACATTTTAGCAGATCCATACGGTTCTTGAGAGTAACCAGCATTTGAATCTACAAGAATAAAATTTTACAATCTTAAACTATGAGTTTTTCATGCCTCTCTCAAGGTTTGGGAACAAAAATTATTGAAATATGGATTTAACAGTATCTAAACTGAAGTGCAATTGAAAATAAATGAATTAAGAAATAAATTTTCCATGCATAATGTAAGAAAAATTTATTTACAAATATTATTTATGGTTCATATTCAAATTCCAGAGGGTGGGGTAATGCCTGATTTTTCCTTAAAAAAATTTAATAGGTGATTTAACATTTAGTTTCATAGCATTAATCATATTTGGATGAGAGAAAACCACATGTGACACTGTCAGGTAGTAACAGCAGAAAAGTTTTCACTGCAGGAAAAATTGCAGAGACAGTTGGAAGAAGGAAAAGTCCAACAATTCTCACATTCCGATGTCTGTTCTGAAGTACTAAAAGAAGAAAAGTATTTTTTTGGCTATGCAATATTTGAGATTACATCAGACAAAATAAACCGATGGTACTTATTGAAATGGTACTAAATTAAAAGTGAATTCATGATTAGTTTTAAAAAATTAAAAATTCAGGATTAGGATTAGATAATTTTATCAATCTGTGTGAAAAGCTCAGATCACAATTTAAATACAGAGTCTTAAAATTTTAAACTGAGCGGATAAACTGGATTTTTTATTTATTAATCTAAAATAAAACTAAATTATTATTATTTTATTTGGTGGCATAGAAAGTTAACTTAAACAAATAAATATAACTTGAAATAAATGTCATTCTTAACCTGGAGTGAAAGAAAAAAATTCTCTACGTTGCTTTTTTCTACAGGAAAAGTTAAATCATTTTCCAAATTGCATCAGATTTTATAAGCTTTAAAAAGAGGATATATGTTTTAATTCTTTTAATCTCAAACTGCCCGTCTGTGGTGGACTCCTACCTGCCCCAATCTTAGTCAGAAAGAGGTGTGAAGGTATTTTGGGTTCTGTCAAAGGGATTGGTCGATTAACCTTAGTTTTTGCACATATGAGCACTTTAAATTCAAACTTGTACTTGTTTCCCGAAGGGATTGGTCAAACTTATTTCAGATTGATCAAAATCATTTCAATACTTTCAGCATGGCTTGTTTTGTTTGGCTTTAACTAGGTACATTTAGTTATACACGCTGTCCTAAAAATATAGACACAAGCATAATATACAATACCCAGTAAAAATACAAATGGGGGTGATTTTAATTTCATATGTGTAGAATGATAAACAGTGTGTGAAACACTAATTAGGATTAATTTATTAGAAAACAGAAAATAGCATGTCCCAAAATTATAGACAATTTTTAATGTATAAATTATATTTAAGGTTGTGAAACACGGTTACAAATGTTATAATTTAATTGCGTTTCTATGGCATCTAATTAC
Source organism: Uloborus diversus (assembly GCF_026930045.1). NCBI lineage: Eukaryota > Metazoa > Arthropoda > Arachnida > Araneae > Uloboridae > Uloborus > Uloborus diversus. Next base: position 82,734,074 of record NC_072734.1, on the reverse strand, counting down.
TCCAAACGTGTGGTTTTTCCAAACGAGACGATGTTTTGTCTTGAGGAAATAAACAAATTGGTCCTCCCCGTAAATCCCCTGTTAGAAAAAAAATGGTCCTCTAATATTTGCTGACAGTCAAGGAAGTTTACTTTTGAGCTACATTTTTGCAAAAAATAACATGTTTGTTCAAATGAATTCAAACCCACCATTGTCTACCAAAAAGTCATTTCTGACCCTCCACCTTGCTGTTTAGTGGAAAAACTTCTTTGTCCGCTTTCTAAATCATGTCAGAAAAACTTATGTCCATTAAACCAATCCAAGTTTCACGTTTTCTTGTCACAAACTATTGTTGACAGCCATTTGTCACCACTGGACATTATTTTCTTTGCACGGTTTCAACTTAAGAGTTATGTGATGGTTTTGGGTTCAATGGAGAAACATTTTTCGCAATTTGTAGTAAAAAAAATTAACTTTTACGACTGTTAACAAATACTAGAGGACCATTTTATTCTGGTGCAGTATTTGCTGGTATGGACCAAACTGTGTGCTTCAGCTGGACAAAGTGCCTACTAATAAGTCTAATCTAACTCAATAAACACATACAGTAAAACCCCTCCTAACGGACACCCCTCTTATATGGGCATTTTTTAATTCCCCGATTCCAATGCCAATAACATTATTAAACCCCTGTCCTGCAGACACTCCTCTATTGTGAACAAAAAAATTTGTCCCGTTAGTGTCCGCATTAGAAGGGTTTTACTGTAGTACAATATGAATAATATCACTGTCATGGACTGGATATTGCTTAGTCCGGACTTAAATCTAACGAAAAACATGTGGCAATATCTACTCAAGAATAATATGAAAATGGGAACCAATACTTTCAGCCCAGGGCGTCTAAGCACAAATGGAACAAGCATGGTATGAACTCTCCCCATAGATAATATAAAACTTAACGCTTTGTTTGGAAAACTGCGTGTTTAAAAAGTTAGAAGTAACAGAAACACAATTAAATTTTCTTGTTTGTAACTGTTTCTAAACCTAAACCATTATTTTTAAATTAAAAATTGTCTACAGTTATGGGACACCCAATATTCTGCTTAATCTAAATCAATTTAACTCATGTTTTTTCTAATATATTCCCCCTAACTTGCTTTTCATGTACTGTTTATTATCACACACACATGAAATATAAATGCTCCCCATTTGTATTTTTACTATAATTTGTTTTTTAGGTCTATATTTCTAGTACAGGGTGTATTTAGTTGAATATTTTCCCACTTCTACCTTAGTTCTTAAATCTCTATCACTTTTACTCCTTTTAAAACTTAGTGAGCAAGGTTTAGTCCTCTTCAATTCAAAAAGTTTTTATTTTGTCTGGAATTTCCATTTCTTGTACCTGTTATTTTTTCCTTCTTATGTGCTTTTTGTGTCTTCAAGAGACAAATGTGTTATTTATTTCTTGCCATTTTTACAAACTGCCAAATTTGGGGACTGATTTAAACAAAGTATCACCTTTATGTTTAATTGCATCATAATAAACTTGAATGAAGACCAATAAGTGATTGTTCTTTCACACTTGTGAAAAGTTGTGTCAGAAATAATATTAAAGTTTCAATTTAAAACAATGAAAAACAATCTAATACAGTGGAACTCCCATTTTATGTTGTCCATTTCATAGGTTATCTTGCTTCCGACACCATTTTCTGCTGGTAACTGAAAAGCGATAGACTGATAATCTAAACATATAGCGGATTTTACAGTGTCCTTTTTTGAGAAATTCTGCTTAATACATTTTTCTACTAACAAATCAAAATAAATTTTCATCTACAAGATCAAGACTTCCTTCTTTTTTTTTAGACTTTTTTTCTTTTTGTTCTTTTCAAGATAAATTCGTTTTATAGTTGTTAGAAGCAGTCTTGAAAATCTTTAAAAGCAAGAGGGGGAAAAAGTAAGAAGGTTTTCCTCCGATCATCCCATCTTCCTTCACAACAATTGAGGATCAGAGCTGCTAACACTCTTCTTGAAAATCTTTCAGAAGACGATGACGCATGTATCATTTCATCAAGTCACGATTTCCTTCAATATCCGATAATACCTGCTTCTGGTGATAGTGATGAAGACGAAGAGAGTATTGGATAATGTCCCCACAGCTAATCAAGTCGTTCAAAGAATAAAAACTCTGAAATAATTTTTACTTGCAAATGTTAACCAAGAAGCAAATTTACAAACATTTTTAGTACAGAATTTACTATAAATGAAATTGTATCTAAAAACAAAATACAAGCCAATTTTTCACATTTTGTCCATTAATTCACTGGCTTAGATTAAATTATTGAACAATATATTTAGATTTTTAGTCCCATCTTTGATTTTACGTTTTCCCACTTGGTATGTTTTATATCAATGGTCTGACAGAAAACGAAAATTCGGAGTTCACTGTATTTATTTTGAAGGGTACAATAAAGTTTCAGCATAGTAAAAAACGAAAAACTGAGAGCTTTCTAGGTGTCAAATATATTGTTAAAGGAAGGGCTAATAGTTTGTAATAATTCCATTTCAATTATTGAAATTAATCAATAATTAATATACATTAATTAGTAAATAAGGTATGCAATAAAGTCCATTACCATATGGGCGGCCACGCATAGCTGGAGATGAATTCTTTGCTCCAGGGAATGTAGAAAAATTTTGGGAATATGATGGGGTAGATGGCTGAGACATATTATTCATAGGTTGATGAGCATAATCATAGGTAGACTGTGAAGGAATGTTTGTCTGCTGAGAACCTTATAAAATAAATTTTATTGTGAGATTAAATGATATGGATAGATACTGAGTACATCCATGTTAATGAACAAAATAGCCAATTTAATTAATAAAATATGTTTTTAAAACACCATTACAAAATTAATGTAGTAATTACTTTTTCACCAATTTACAACTTTTTAGAATTGGTTCTTTAAGGATCAAATATAGCATTGCATTTAAAAGAAATTTTCTCAAACCATTTAATGTTAAAATTAAGTAAAATCAAACTAAAGAAAATTTTAATAAAAAATTGCTTAATTAAGCATAATATGCTTATTATATGTTATAAAAACTATAAACATTAGTAAAACTTAAAAATATTTGGTTTCATTTTAATGATTTATAAAATCTGTTTCTTACCGTGAAATTTGGAGTACAAGATTTACACAGTTATGTACCGCTAATTTACTTTTTACATTTTAAAACGGAATACTATTATATCAAGAAGCATATAACTTTATATGTAAAAAAGTGCTTAGCAAAGTTTGTTGTATAAATAGGCTTATTTAAAAAAAAAAATTAAATCCAAATTCTTAATGAATCATAGCATATAAATATTTTTGAAGTTTTTATTTTGCACATCATATGAGGCAGTAAAAAGCAAAGGGAGGTAAGTGGACATTTTCAAGTTTTGAGTAAAATGCGTTTAAAGATTAGGTCCTACATTTCTTTGAATTTTTTTTCTAAATCATGCTGTATAGCAGCACTTCCCAGAGCTACTAGTACTTCACTATCTTTTGCACCAAGACAGAGGAGACTGGTTAACTCCAAATTTTTAATTTTGTCCCTTTGCTTCTCACTGCCTCAAATTTTATTAAGGTGAAAAGATAAATTGTAATGGCAAAGAATTTGTACTCTTTTTATAAACCGCAAAAACCTACGGTCAAGGCTAAAAACTATTTAAATTAACGAATTTTCCTAAACAAAATTATGGCATTATTTGAGCTCTTTAAATCCTATCTTTCTAATTTCGGAAAAGATATTTCGGAAAAATAATCATAACATGGAAAATTTGGCTCATTTTCAAAATGTTTTGCAAAAAACTGGTCAAAACAAAGCATTTATTTGCTCATTAAATCTTGCCAAAACTAATATTGCTGAAATAAAAAAAAATAATGCATTGCTTTTAAACAAAGCAATCCATTAAATAAGACTAAAAGTTACGAAAAAATGCTAAAAAAAAAATAAAAATAATAATAAATAAACTATGACATTAAAGATACAAAATAATCTACCAAATAATTTAAATCAAATGTACCATAGAAGGTTTTCATGGAACGCTTTATTGAGGTTTTACTGAATGAGCAACCCTGCCAGATGAGAGAGGGTGCATAAGCTATTTAATTTATCGTATCCTATCATGTTCTTGCGTAATTTGCATGTGTCAGAAAGTCAGTGTAAATTTTAGATTTGTTTAATATCTGATGTATTTCATTTTCATTTGATCAGTCACTTTTACTAGTTTTTCTGATAACGAAAACTGTTACTACATGATTGAAATTCATTTCGAAAAAAGAAAAAAAGGCAACAGCAGTTTCAGCAAGACATTCACAAACCGTACCAGATAAAAATAACTCCATAAGAAATTTGGAATGAATCAAGAAATCAAAAACACATCAATTTTGAAGATACTAGTTTGACAAAACAAGAAACAAATACAAAAAAAAAAAAAAAGTTGCAAATCAATGGGGAAGAAATAATACAGTTTATTTGCAGATACTGTGATTATGGTCAAAACCTTATTTGCAAGTGCTTAATTTGTAATTTTCAGATGGAATAAATCTAGACTGTGTAAATTACAAGTGAAGTTTGGATTAAAAAAGGTAAGCCAAAATTAAAAACTTTTATATCATGTTGTCAATCATGCTTATGTTAAATCTAAAATGTAAGCATGTATATGCGTATGTTATCAATCTGCTGCTAAAGAAGGGGTTTCCCAAGCTTTTTGGAAGTACTACAATCAGCTGATTTTAATCTTTTATGAGCTCCTGTGATATTCTTGCTGTTAATGTAAATTAAGAATGTAATACTCAGATTAAACATAGATGGACAGAAAAGATATATGCATATTATGTACTTGGTTACTCTTAAATCATTGTTAAAATGTTTAGCATCCCCCCCCACAGGGTTCGTACTCAATTTCAGAAATAAAATGAAGGAGTTTTGGAGGAGTTTTGAAGGAGTAAAATGAGATTTTGAAGGAGTACTAATGGGCTGTCCTTAAATGATGTCGCACTTTTTTTTCAACATGTTTGACCCTCTTCCCCTTTGTCACAAAGTATCACACTTTATCTTACCACTCCTCTTGTCACGTCATATTTTTATAAACATATTGTTGTAATAACTAGATGTTATTTTTTGTCACCTTCTCTCTTCCCCTTGTCACAATTTCACAAACCCGTCTCCCTCTCAAGTCATGACACCAATTGTGGATGACTCAATATCATAACTGTGATTTGCTAAAAAATTGTTTCTTAACACAATCACTTATAGTACATCTGCTTATATATTTTTAAATATTTAAATAATAATTAGACAAACTGCCTATTGCAGCTGAGAGTGGGGTGGATGGAAAAGCAATAATCATAATACTTGAAAAAATAGCCGAGCACCATTTAAGCATGGTTTACTTCATTTATGAAATGCCTTAGTCAACTAATAATATTTTCAAATATTTTCACCTTCAACTTTTATAACTTCTATGATCAATTTTTCAATCACATCTTTATGAAAAAATAAAATAAAATAAATATACGAAATCACTACATTAAAATCACTTTTTTCGCTCTTGTAGCACAGTTAAGTTGTCAACCAAAGTATTTCAAGCTACTGTCATAGAGGAAGACTATGTAGTTTTGAACAAAGAAAGAAGGAGTTTTGAAGGAGTTCAAACCAAAATGAAGGAGTTTGAAGGGCCCTTCAAAAAAATTTCCTAAATGTAGGAGTATTGGAGGAGTTTTGAAGGAGCATACGAACCCTGATAGATTTTCCTGTCTTGCAGGAAATAATTACGGAAACTTATTTATACTAATATTCAGTAGTGCGAAAAAATGACTGTGAAAACCAAAGTTTAATTGCTCTTGCCTTTAAAATAGTGTTTGAAAATTATCATTGGATTTTGCTTACATGTGTGCTTTTTAAATATTGTACTGCCAAAAGTTTAGCACATGTTAAATGAAATTGTACAACTTTTACGATCATTTATTTTTTGCCTTTAAATTAAAGATCAAAAATCCTCTATCTCCTATTTTATTAAACCATGCAGTGACAAGAAAAAAAAAAACTCTTTAGCATGGGAAACTTTTCAATAAAAGACAGTTTATGAAATAGCATTATGTGACAAAGGGGAAATGAGTCGGCAGCTGCTGTTTGTTGCACACTTTCATCACATCCTCATTTGCAATATTGGTGCATTCACATTAACCAAGAACATCCCTCATTCCGTTTACTTTAAAACTGCAATAAGAAAGTTCCCTACAAAAAAGAAAAGAGGCAGATCATAGCAAGTAGAATTTTGGATTGGATCCTTACTGGGTGTAAAGCGGGATATTTCAGAGAAGGTATTGGTCAAAAAGAAATTTGTAATGTGGACAGCTGTTTTTGGAAATCCCTACTCATGCTAATAAGTCAGATCATTGCATTTCCTTTGCAAATGCATCATTTAGGTCTTTTAAAAGTTAACTCGCACTTTTGCATTTTCTTTTAATTTGTGAATCTTTTTTGTGAAGTCTACTACAAGTTTAGGATATTAATCTATATTTTCAAAGTATTTACACACAGTCTTCTTTCAAGAACAGCATTTTTAAATATAGAGAATTGCAAGTTCAGTATTTGCAAATAAACTGTTGTAAATAAAAAAATAAACTACCATAACTTGAGTAGGGAGGTACAGAATACTGTGAAGCAGGCATGCTATTATAAGAAGGCATGGTTTGGCCATAAATATTTGCACTAGGAGCAGCAGCAGGAGGGGCATAATTCTGATAACCATTAAAAGCATTTCCTGTAAATAAAATTTGATTTTAATGTTGCAAAACACAATCATCTTTCTAAAACTTAATGACTGTCCCAAAAACATTTTCTTGCATTTTATAACTTTATATTTTCTTATGAAGAATTATATATTGATGGAGCAAATCATAAAAGAGTGAGGGATGAAAAAAGACCTGTATTTCGAAAAACTAAACTACGTAAGGGAAAAAAAAAACTGAAAAGAAATTACACTTAACATTTAAATAATTGCAAATAATACACAGCACAAAATTCTATAACTCAAACGCATATGCTAGCATCACATGTAAAAAAAGCAAAATAAACGCTGCTTGCTGATGGAATGCAGTGATTTCATTTTGTTTCAAAAGAAGAGAAAGAGCAATTAGGTGACCAGCTTGAAATTCATCCATTATCACCAGCTCTCAATCTTTGCAGTAAATGATGTCACAAGAAAGCTTATTAAGATGCGCACTTTCGAAGGGCATATCCAACAGAATATAAACGATGCTCGCTGATGGAATGCATGGCAATGGTTTTTGCAATGGTACAAAGCACCACGAGAACAGATTGCGGAATGTGAACGTCCCTGTTTGTTCTAGGAGTGTACTTTGGGCCATCAGGAAAGCTTTTTGTTCCCAATCACAGGGCCGACGAGAGATCAGCCTAGTTGGAAACTAAAGGCCTTTCCTTGCACGGGCCTGGCTCAGAATCCGAGTTGTTTAAATTTGGCAAAGTTTTAGGGGTGGAGGGGGCCTAGCCACCAAACAGAGAAGGGGTCCACCTTGATTTGTAGCAGCCCTTCCCAATTCAAGGGTCCTCAGGCTATCCCAAAGGTTATGCCGTATTTCTAACAATCATAAAGTATAGTGATTTTCTTTTCTTAAAAAGCAGAGAAGTTTCTCCGGAGGCCGAAGATTAAAGGTAAAATGTGAAATTTGGAGAATGACACATCTGTACATGGATTACTTTTTTCAAGATCCTATCTGAGTGTAGAAGGAAACTACAGTGAAAATGAAAACTGCTTTGTTGGAAATATTTAGATTTATCATCCAGCTTCTTCTCTTCATAGTCACAGTTAACTGATATATTTGAGGTAATGTGGCATCAACTTTCCCAACCCAAGTCAAAGAAGGCAGCCAGTTAGCCTTGTAGGCAGTTAGTCGATCGTCTGAGACAAATTTTTGTCCTCTGACCCAGATTTTCATATGAGCAAAAAAAATGGAAATCATAAGGATCAAAGTTTCAGCAGTGATGGTTAGCCGGCATGTATTATGAACATCTGTACGTCCTTCTTCAAAGTTTCAGTGACATTTCCATGTGTTACTGAAACTTTTCCTATTGCTCATCTATATTATTAAAATCTGTTCGCGTCTGTCTGAAAGTCTGAAGCTTGATTTTCTCGAGAACTGCTGTGAGTTGAAAGCCGAACAAGGTACCGATTGATTTCAAATTTTCCAGAGAAAGCAATAAAACCAGTAATTGTACGACTTCAATCAGCGGAGATATTAATTAAAACGTTGATTAACATTATGTTATTCAGGCATTTTTATTTCTTTCCTGTTGCCATTTTGCATATGAGTAAGCAAATAAAATTCTAATAATTGTTTTAAAAGGGATTTTTTTGGTTGCTGTCCAAATCTTAAAACGTTTCCATCTAGAATTTTATTTTTCATTAGTTTAATTTATCTTTTATTCGGATATATAAATCCTAAAACTACTCTTTAAAACATTTTTTTTCGTTTAGAAATTTATTATAAATTAGCTTTGTTTCTCTTTTATTCTAAGCAATGATTTTTATTTATATCTGTTGCTATTTTACATTTCTGTTAACAAATAACATTTTAACAATTGTTTCAGTGGGACTGACATCATCAAAACAACCAACCGGGTTGATCGGTTGCTCTATTTGGGCATAACCTTTCTTTATTGGCTGCCCTTTTTTTTTTTTTTACAGCGAAAGTTCTTAACTCTTTTCAGCATATGAAAAATATTTCTTTAGTTATATTTATTTATTGTTGTGTAAGTTTATTACTACCAGCCTCATACTTCAGTAAATTTAGGATGTGCGACTAATTGTGTTTATTTTGTTGGACTTTTCCCTTCACATGGGTGAGTTTTCGAATTATAACTCTCCTTTTCCTTCCTGTTTAGTTAAAAGAACACATTAAATTAAGATTGTTTGGATTTCTTTAAGTGCAACAGAGTTGAAAAAAAAAAGATTGTTTTTAAGAATTTCAACTAAAGCTTAATTGGAATCTGATGACTTGGTATTATATTAATGCTTAATGGTATTTATTAAGTCTTAATGCTTTAGTTTCACGTAATTAATCTTAACACGTTTTAAAACTGATGCCAGAGAGCTACAAAAACATCAACTACTGGACAGCTCTTTTATTCTTTAGGTAGCCAGTGCAACAACGGGCAAGCAGATAGTTTATTGATGAATTTCTGCTACGTTGCACCCCTTAGCATACAAAAATCAAATGACAGCATAATCACACTTAGGGGGAGATTCTACTGTTCGAAGTACAGTAAACTCACGATTATCTGCAGAATAGGGTTGCATGCCAATTGAGGATAGGCGGATTTGTGGATTATCTGCAAATTATGTGAAAACGCTGTTAGTGTATGCACAGAGTGCTTAAAAAGATCAAAAGCACTCACAGACATTTTAACAACAGCTTAAACAATGACAGTATATGTAAAAGCTGAAAAGGATTGTTCATTACAGCAAACAGATTACAGACATCTGTGAGCAAATCATACAAGCAGATTAACTACAGATCAATCTAGGTTACTTCAAACACAGAAAGAGGAGGGGAGCACAATTTTTCCAAGACAGGTCTGGTCACTCATTTACGTATGTAAGTAGTGGAGATTGAAAAATTAGTAAATTGGGTAGGTCTAAAAAACAGTAAGCAGTGAAAATGTAAAGCAATAAGTAATGTCAATTTAAAAATCAAATTTCAAGTAGTTAGGTTTTGGTGATCTTGAGAGGTTTAATGTCATTGCAAGAAAGCAATAGGAATGTCTAAAAACGAATTTTACACTTGTTTATTTTAAAATGTGTGCATTTTATGAACAATTTTTTTTAAACAGGGTTCATACTCTATTTGAATAAAAAAATTCCATGACTTTTCCAAGACTTTTTCATGACTTCAATGAAAATTTTCATGACCTTGTTACACAAAGAGAATAGCACTATTTAATCTCAAACTTGGTAATATTTGGAAATGAGCATTAGGAAAACGTCTATATGAATGCCACAGCCTCATTGAAGCACTTACTCGTAATGGAAAAAAAATAAGTGCACGCTTAAAAAACTAAACTATTCTTATTTGTCTTCATCATGTAAATTTAAGTAAAGTAAAAATGCAGTGAAGCGAATATGATGATGCTTAAATGTCTGATATGTTTTTTTTTTAAAAACAGGCATAATGATATTGAATGGGACAAAGGTTGAATGAGTCATCACTAAGTTTCAATAAATTTGCTTCAAAAAATACCTTTTAGTGTCAACAGTGCCTTTAATTATCCACGTAACTTGACAGTATTTTGGTTCTTTAAAGTAAAGCCACATCGTTTAGTTCTCTATGTTTCTAAACCAGATCTTTTTTGAAAAAACCATTCAGTAATGAATCAATCTTCTAATTCAAAAGTATATATATAAATATATATATATATATATATATATATATATATATATATATATATATATATATATATATATATATATATATATATTTACAAATTTGCATATTTTCAAATGCATTTAGATTAATAGGTTCAGAAATTCCAGAACACGTTTAATTCCCAACATTGAACGTAGCAGTGGGTCACATGGATTAGTTTTGCGTGCCTTATGTTGGGCACTACTGTTTTAGAGCATTAGAATTCCTCTTTTTCTGTATTCTATTGCCTGACTTAAGATCTTTATTTTCTAAAACATTCAACAAATTAAGATAAAGTCTGATAAATTTAATAATAAAGTCCTTACGAGCGATGGAATCAAATTCGCATGCAATTGAATTGCTTTTTTTTTTTTTGAGTGGGCGTGGCAAAACTAAGAACGTGAAATTTTGCTACTACAGAATATGAAACATAAGAAGTGTTTGAAAATAACAGGAAATTCAAAATAAGTGATGTCCAGGCAGTAAAATCACATCTCAAAAAATGGCAAGTGGCTGTGACAGAAGTGGATGCAATGATATTTAAAAATTCAGATTTGATTTTTGGATCGTTCAATTTTCCACTTTCAATAGCTTTTATGTGCTATACTGTTAAATCACTCAAGATTTCTAAAGCCCCTTTAGCTAGCGTTCATTTCTCTTTGTCCAAGACATTTTTCCATGACTTGAAATAAATTTCTATGACTTTCAATGAAAATTTCAATTTTCCATGACTTTTCCAGGTCTGAAATTCTGTTATTTTTTTTCCATGACTTTCCAGGATTTCCATGACCCGTACGAACCCTGTTTAAAAGTGTGAAAGGTCGTGGATAAGACGCTTGCAGATGATTGGGAGTTTACTGTATGTTTACATGCACACTACACTATCAGAACCAACAGCAGCAACCTGATGTGATAGAAGGTTATAGACGCTGAGAAACATTTATATGCAGTGCCATCAGAGTTTCAAAGTAGATTTTATTTCACAACCGTTCAGACCTTGGAAAAAAAAAATACTCACTATTACAAAGAACCAGTAATTTATCAGCATTTCAACATTGGGGTACCATTTTGAAGAGTCACTTAGTATTTACACAACAGTTAAGAAAACAAAATAATTTAGCAACTTTTGCACAATATATTTTCTTTTTAAAGAAAACTATAAAACTAAATTAAAATTATTTGAATACCTGGCTCAACATATGACGATTGTGCTATAGACTGATTCCAGTTACTACTCTGAAAATTAGGTGTTCCCATGGCAGATGATCCAAATGGAGGTTGATAAAAGTTCTGATTGTTCATGTGTGGCTGTGGCTGAGCAGGATTTCGTCTCATATTATCTCTGGCTTGAGCTCTTTTGCATTCAATCTTCAAAAGAAAATACATCTTCAATAGTTCTCATTAAAAAATTTACTCCATATCAATTTACTATTCATTAAAACCTACATATTAAATCAGCTGTCCCGATTAGGGATAAAGAACTAATGGCATTTGAGATTCATTTATGTGTTGCACTGCAAGAGTAACTCTCTCTTGTGTATGGCAAAACATATTTTATAGAAATAGTTCAAACTACCAATAAATTATTTTTGTAGCAGAAAATCACAGTAATGTTACTGAAAATGAAAGCAAAACTGAAAACAAAGGTTAATAAGTTAGAATGTCATAGCTAAAAATCCTTATTTAGAAAACATCATAAAATTGCAAAGTAAGTTTTTAATTTTGTTACACGACTGTATGACCATTTAAACAAATCATGTCTTAAGAATTTTTAGAAAGGATGAAAAACAATTATACAAATTAAAAAATCACTATACCTGCTTGCCATTGATGCTGACATAATGTAAAGCACATACTTGATCCGTGCTATCTTCCGATTCAAAAGATAAAAATCCAAATCCTACATATTGAAATAAAAAATAAAAGTCTCACAATACTAAAAAATGAATTTTTGAAAATTATTCACTATAAGAACTCAAAACAAGTTAAATAATGATTCTGTATTAGAATGGTCCAAAAAAAGAGCGTTTTTAAAAAAATTCAAATTTTTACTGGTCCTACCTTATTTGGTTCCACTTATGTAAAAAATAATTATTGTGATGATTGAACTCATAATTTTAAACACGGGGAAAAACAAACAATATTTTTTTTTTTGATATGATGCATTTATTTTAATAAGCTTATTAATTTTAATTTTCTTTTTTAATGAGGGTAAAGATCTAACTAATGGAAAAAAATGTATTTGCTGCTTTGTTTAAAAGGTGCTGCCACTTTATTTGTTCATTTATTTATTTTTTACGCATCTAATTCTTTAAATGAGCGAGGCACATTTGATTTCTAGAAAATGACTTAAAATATTTTTTAAAATATGGTATAAATCATTTGGGATTTTAGCTATTTTTGAGAATTTTGATCAGATACTAGATAGTCAACATTGTATAATGGGAAAGTAGGCTTGTTGAACTTTAAAATCTAATCAAAAGGGAAGGTGCACAAATAGGCCCCACACAGACTTTTCACATTTCAACTTTCTACGACATATCGTTTTTGACTTAAGCCAGATACACTTACATATAAGTATGCACATACAAACTAAATAAGAAAACTCAAAAATAACTGGTGGACTGTAAAAATAGGCATTTTGGATGTCCACACATTCGTAAGCACAAATGGAACCCTGAAGTCCACTGCATGTACCGTTAATTGTAGGTACAAATTGGGGGGGAGGAGGGGGGGAACTCAATATTCATTCTGGATTGAAAAAAAAGGAAATATGGGTAGATATTTAAGTGAAAACATTTACGCCACAATACACAAATACATTACTTTGAGTACTAAGTACAGGGAAGTAAAAAAAAGGAAAAAAAAAACCCAAGATACTTTTCAAAAACATATGTTACACAGATTTAAAGGTAAGGCAGACAGAACATGACTAGAAATAAAAATAAACTGAAGATTAAATTCAAACTTACCTCTACATTTCTTTGTTTCAGAATCCATCATAATTATGACTTGAGAAACCTAATTTAAAATAGAAAGCAAGCATATTGAATGAATTTTATCATGAGTAATAAAATTAAAAAACATGGTTAAAAGAACACAAGCATGATATGCAAATGAAAAACTGATTTTTAAAAGATTTGGCGTTACAAATTTGCTTGCACAACAATTTTTTTTTTAACATTAAAAGTAACACTTCAATTAAAAACTTCTTTGCCCATACACTTAAGTTTTTTCATTAGCATATGATTCTTCAGTCACACACATTTGGAGATGATCATTTAAGTTTATAAAAATAAAAATTTATAACATGACAAAACACAGAACTTTGACATTAAAATTTTTTTTATACAGTAGCATAAAAAAGGGACATCAGACAAAAGCATTTGTTGAATGTCCATTCAAACAAAGTCACATTTTATACCAAAAAAAAGCTAATGCTGATTTTGAATTTCAATGCAGTAGACTCTCACAAATCTAGATAACAAAAATCCCAACCAATAATGGGAAATATATATAATGCAGGGTCGGAATGTGACTTTAGAAAAAGATAGGTCACAAAAAGGGACAAAATTTTATTACACTTTTATGACAATAACTGACACATGCACAAACATCAGTGTTTGGAGCATATGCTTTACAATTGTGTCAACTTTGTTATGGAGTACAATCCCCCCCCCCTTGAAAAAAAAAAGCGACATGGGGTTTTTTTCCCTTAAATGAAAATCAGGAACGATTTTTGCGTTGCTAATAGTTAGTTACATTTTTTCCTTTTTCAATAAGATCAAAAGAAATAAATCATACATGAAGGTAAAAGTTACACTTTGTGAAATAGAAATTCTTGCACGTAAACTAAGACTAGCGCACACAATCTAATCATTATCATGTTAACCAATCAACTAAACATCACCTTAGCTGCAGTGCTCATGGTGGTTGAATTCAAATTTTATGAAATATCGGCATATGGGTGGCATATATTCGTATATTTTAAGGAATATGAATTCGCTTCAATTAGAACATTGCATCCTTGTCTTAGCCCACTTTCCTAATATAAGAACAACAACAAAAATGTAGGTTTAACATCTTGCAAAAATAAATCTGAAAACATAAATAAGTCACAACAATAATAATAAAGTTGCTTCAATAAAAATTCAAAAACTAAAAATTTTTCAAGCAAGCGGTTATGAAATGGGAAAATTGTTTTTGTCCCCTCCCCCCCAAAGGAAAAACTCTTGAGGTAGTATTCTGAATAGAAATTTTTTTTTGTTACTGTTCACGAGTTTACTAATTATACATGTAACAGAATACATTTTACAATTTGAATGTAAACATCCAACTTTTTCACACTACATAAATTTTTTCAAAAATATTACTTTTTTCCCCTTTATTTCTGTGTATAGGTTTATTATTATCCCGGCGGCCAAGAAAACCAAATGCCAGTCACCAACAAAGCCAAATATCCACCACCATGAAAGGCAAAAAAAAATTAAAAATGCGACTATGGACAGTTTACACACCAGAACAAGTTGGGGTTTTCACCCCTCTGTATCTCATCCCCATGAAGACCCTCGGAGCTGATTTTTGGTATACTTCATCTCTAGTGGCCCCTGACGATGTATACTAAAATACGATCACCAGGACCATCAGGGGGAAGTTAAAAAATTGCTGTTCAAAAAAGTTTTCACTTTCTTTGACAGGGTTACAGGGTAGACAAAAAAGGAATCAAGCTGAAATTTTGCCCACACATTCCTTGTACCCTACTAATGTGCCTTTTGTGCCATTTGACCCCTCCCCCTCCCTCCTCGTTTTTACCACCCAAATTGTACCTTCCCGGGGTTCTATCGCAGTCCCCCCTTGAGTGGGGGGGGAGGGCTATGGTAATGATTTTTTGTATACATATTCTTGGGGGGGCCATTGAGTAGATATACAAAAATTCATCCCATAGGGACATAATGGGCCAGAGTAATGAAAGTTTGCAAATCACAAATTTATCCTAAATTCTTATGTACTTACTCTCAGCTCATAGGGTTTGTTAATCTCTGACTGAAATTGCAAGGATGAAATAGATCTAACAGTTATTCAAAAGTTGTCGTAGGAAATGAAATTCAATCAAGACTAAAACAGATCCAACAGTTTTGTAGATCTTCCAACGCATCCAAGTTTAAGCTCAGGTTTTTTTTTATTCCGTGATACCATACGTTATTTTGTCTTTTTAATGAACTTTTAAACAAAACAAGATATTGAACAAGACAAAAAGTTTGATTAAAATGAAAAATAATTCGCCAAATAATTAATATAAGCAGTTAAAATGTAAAATAATCTTCTATACGAGAAAAGAAGCCATTAAGTGAAGTGAAAATCTCGATTAAAATAACCCCTGCCAGTATGAAGACTGCTTTGTACTTCTCGCTACTGGTACGTGATGTGGCTTATTTTTAATCTTTTGGAAATTATTTTTATTTTGTTCATTGCCACCATTACTTGTTTAGTGATACCATACACTATTTTGTCTTGAACTTAAAAAAAGAAAAATTAATTTGAATTCTGAAATTTTAAATTCAAATAAAGTTTTTCGCAATCACGAGTTGCGATAGGACCCTACTCATTGGTTACTACCCTACACACTTGTTTCTAGAAACGGCTCCTGTCCCTCCAAGCCTGCCTCTCATCTTGGGCGATTACGTGTATAGTTGTTATGTGTAGGCTAGTGTGTTTGCGTAGACCTGTGTGTATGCACGTTGGCATATGTGTTTTTGTGTAAAGACGTGAGTGTGTATGTGTATGAGCGTGGTGTGTGTAGGATATGAACGCTACTGACCCGGGAGAAGTGGCTACGGGGGACAGTGCTCAGGACTGGAGGAGTTGCGCCTGCAGACTGTTTACAATGCTGTTTGGCCGGAAGCTTTGTAAAGTGAGGTAGTTGTTTGGTGAGGAAAAAGCTACCCGTTAAACAGAATAGAAAACTATTTAAAGGATCTATCCTCACTGGTAAGGAGTTGGTGATGAGGTAGATTCTAGCGAAAAGAGTTATGATGAAAGAGGAAAACAGGGAGGATGGTAGTTTGGCAGATACTTGGCGGGAAAACTAGATATAACATTTTATTATCCATGCCATTGCATTCAATGAAGTTTCCTTAAGATTGCCTAATTGTTTTCATTAAAAAGTGTAACTCCTTGAAAAAGTAGGTATACTATTAATATTAAAGTAGTATAAAAGTCGGTTGGGCACTAGCTAAAATTTTGAATTTTCAAGTCTAACGATCGCCATTTCACACGCTAATGACCAATCTCTTGAAGTTAAATTATACCACATGTAGCTCTTGGCTGAAAAATGATCTATACCCACGCACTTCAACTTGAATTGTGAGATGTAAACAATTTAAGTAAACAAGACTAGTAGTAAAAGTTTGAATTGATTTAAGAGGGACTTTTTCTGCAAAAGTTGACATGTGGTGTGTGTAGGATATGGACACAACCATCCAGGAGGAGCGGATTCTGGTGGACAGTGCTGCTGGTGTAGAATCAGCACCAGAGGAACAGCACCTGCAGGGCCCAGTGTACGGTGGCGTTCGCAGATTCCCAGTTCCAAAAATCAAAGGACGGACATCATTCAACCGTAAAGTGAAAACAATAAGCAATTTGGGATCGTTCAAAAAAACTGTAAAATAAATTTTTAGTTAGGTAAAAATAATTTGAAAAAAATTACATCCACTCTTTGTAGAATATTGGGAAATTCTTTGAAAGATAAAGTTTCAATTCCTGTTTATGGATGCAAAATGATTATACACATAAACCCTAAACTTTTTTCAGCCATTTTTTCAATTTTAAATTGTTGAGACTAAGACAAATATATATACATTGAAGCTTAAGATTTCAAAAAATAGTTTGTAAATATGGACATAACTGGTTGTGAGGGTAATGATGAAGAACATTTCATTTGCTTGCTTGAATAAAGCTCAATCTCAATATTTTAGCGATATCAACCATTTATTGAAAAAAAAAAAGAAAAATTCACATTAAAATCTCTCCAAATATCGAGGGAATGTTCTTTTTTTTATCCCAATATTTACAAAATAGTGAATTAATGAAAAACTTGCAACATTCCAAAAAAATACATCAATGACTATACCAACAACAACAACAAAAAACCTTTGAAAGTTGAGATTCTGACAATGAAAGTATTTTGGCACAGCTTCAATGCAAAATGGGTTTAAAAATAGATTTTGGAGTAGCAGGTATTCAGTATCGCACATCGGCGCAAGTTTGTGATCACTGTCGGGCATAAATGCCTGTTAGCAAAAACAGTAAATATTCCTATCTCATCACCTCACAACAACAATAGTAAAAGAGTATGTTTTTCGTAACTTACAATGTATTATCAATCATTCTGCATGACTGGGGGGGAAAAACGCTTATCAGCACTCATTCGCGTTGGTTGAATCAATCGAAGGAATGTTTGTTTTCACTGTCGTTCATCTCAGTGGAACTTCGCAGTGGAAGATGTCACATTGAAGCTTCTATAAGGAATCTGATGGCACGTGTGCTCAGCAATAGCAGTGACGTGTATGTTCACGTGACTCGGATATGCTAATGACCTTGGGACATTTAAACTGCTTCCGGTTTACGTTCACTCTCTTCTGCTTATCTCTCATCGTCGTAGGCTGTTGCATCGTCGGCATTTGAACTTGCTTGTTCGTGCCACTTGCCTCTCTGCAATATCATGAGCTTGTAGCAGCTTATTTCCTAATGGACTTATAGCTTTATATCAAAGCTTTAGTTGATAATAGTCATGCAGTTTAGATTTCATCTTTTTTAAGTTAGCCATCTCATACATAATAGCACCTAGTACATGGTGTGCCACAGTTGGTAGCTGAATGTGAGATGGAATTAATTGTTACATTTTTAGTACATTTTATGATTTACAGACTGTTTTTTTTTAGATTTACATCTTGTTGTTCAATAAACATTGTTCAAGTCTGAACTAGTATACAGTAGACGACCGTTATAGCGCACATCTTGGGACTTGAGCTTTTGCATTATATAGGTTTTTGCATTATACAAATCATTTCACAAATTTTGAAACAAATATTCACAATATATCTATACATTAGCACTTCAGAATGAGTTTTATCGACAATGAGTATTAAAGTCCTAACATTACAATCAGCTATTCACAAATAAATGTGTTTCACAATCAAAAGAAAGTGAATTATCGTGCACTTCTGCTAGCTTCATGGATAACAGCTGCATTTTAAAGAGCCATCTGGTATTTTCTGTTTACTCTGAGTACTAATTTTCATTTAAAAGCTTTGAATAAAGATGGAAAGATGAAAAACTGTTTCAAAATTTAATTAGTCTAACAATTTTTATGTTTGCAAAGCAAAACAAGGATTTTTTAAACTTCAAAACCGATTGTTTACTTCAGAAAAGTTGTGTGGTTTATAGAGAATTGCGTTATATAGGTCGGCGTTATAACGGCATTCTACTTTTATTTAAAACTCACTCTGGAAATATTCAAGGAAATATAGAGGGGACATTATTAGATTAGAAAGTCTTCTCAACACTCATCATTCCCTGTTTTTATCTCCTACAAAATGGCTAATAAAAAGCTTAAATTAAGTATGCCTTAAGACAAAATTACAACTTTAAAGTATATAAATGGAAAAAGAAAGTCAAAACTGCTACAAATTTCAAAATAACTTTTTCATTATTATGCGAAGATGTAGCATAATACATATTGTATGAGTAGTTATGAGAACTACCCTTGAGAAATTTCATCAAAACCTTGATTAGAAAACTCAATATCTCGATTTTATTTTCTTCCTGAGAGATTCAAGATATCAAGATTGTAATGCATTTTAAAAAACTATTTCGTTAATTTTTGCAATCAATCATGTGAAAGGCTTTGCACTAAAACAAAAAAGAAATTCAAAGTTTGTGTAATCCTAAAGTATTTTAACACAATTACACAAAAGTACAAAAATGAAATCAAATATAATACTTCTTTTGAAACAAACAACAAATTACAATGTAAGATTTTGATTAAAAAATTTGAATTACCTCTCCAAATTTTGACATGGCATTTCGAATGTCAGACTCTGTTATATCTCGAGGAAGTCCTCCCAAAAATATTTTTGATTGACTTGGGGTTTTATTACCACCCCTCTGAAAGAAAATTTCATTTATAAAAATTTAAACACTATATATGAATACATTTAACACCATAATATACATTTTGAAATTAATATGCAATCAAATGTGAAATCATTTAGGCACACATCAAACAGCATATTAATTTCAATTTTTTATAGTATATATACATATTAGATTTTTTAAAAATGTCATACAACAAATTTGGCTTTTAATTCAAAATATAATGCATTTTTCAGAATTTTTCTTTGTTACTTTTGAATGGTAAAAATTACAGTTGAGAGAATGATAAAAAAAATTACGAAAAATACATGAATCTGAGCAGTAGGGCTGGGTAATGTAGGAATTTCTACATTGTGATGCATCCCCAACCTTACATTGCCATATTTTTAACTTGCTTGGTTAAAGTTTGCAAAATAAATACAAGGTATGAAAATTTTATATCATACTAGATACATATTAACAGATTCAAAAAATATTGTAGACATATGATTTGAGATTACAATGAGCCTATTTTTTCAATGCAAAAAGATGTGAGCCTATGGAAGCAAAGTCATGCATTCCATTCACAAGCTCACACAATCTTACGTTAGAATGGTGAGGGGGGGGGGGTGACACCATGAATTATCGACCCCTGTAAGAAACTTGTATTAAGAACTCCACCACTTGTAACACCAAAATATACAGGGTGTTCCGTTTTAACCTACAAAACCCCTATTTTCACAACCGCTAGTACTAGATGCATACTTCCAATTGCAAAAATGTTCAAAATCAGATGTGGAGTTAAGATACTGAAAGTTTGATAAATGAGTCAAAAAATACAAAATTTAAATTTTTATACGGGCCCCAGGTCCCCTAACTCATATTTAGAGAAATAATCTCAATTGAAAACTATTACTGACACAAAAAAACTTGACATTTGTGCGACCAAAAGTCGAAGAGATATTCCACATCAAAGTTTTAAGGGACCATACAGAAGATGAGATTGGAACTTCTCGCCCTTTCAGAAGAATGACAGGAAGTCAAAGTAAGAAAACCAAAGTATTTCTATTTTTCATTGCTATTCAAAAATAAATGTAAATGTTATGCCGTGATAGGCAAAAACACACCACAAAACCTCAAATAATTTGAAAAATCATACTCTACGCACACATATAATTTTAAACACTTGTTAACTGCTATATTTTCCTCGAAAGGTGTTATTGAAGGCGAGTGTAAAGTGGTGTAAGTCACAAAACGCTGCGTTTCATATCTCGGTGAATATTGGTCGTACTAATTTCAAACTCTTTGCATTGGGATTATTTTTCAATAGAGCTTATTTGCTTAAATATAAGTTAGGGAACCTGGAGCCCGTATAAAAAGTTACATTTTGTATTTTTTTTTTAAATTTTTATTTCAAACTTTCAATATCTTAACTCCGCATCTGGTTTTGAACATTTTTGCAACTGGAAGTATGCATCTAGGACTAACGATTGTGAAAATGAGGTCTTGCAGGTTAAAACGGAACACCCTTTATGTCTGCAATTTTTGTTGCTATTTTGCTTGTTAAATTTTGCTTTTATTTTTTGGCTAAAAATAATTAGTTTATTAATGTATTTCATCAAGAGCTAGACACAAATGTACATTTCTTGCATGATCTTTTGAGATAAGAGAAGTTCTAACTCTACACACTTTCGTTTCTAAGCCATATCGGATTGACACATGCTAATTTAACATTTGTTTAAAAAAAATTTAGAGATTAAAACAGCAACAATCGTGGACCGGTGTCTGTACATTGGAGCAGTACTGATGCATCAGTTTAGAGAAAAATTCTAAACTGGTTTAATGATGTGGGCTGCTCATAAGTTATTGGCTATGTATTGATGCATTGCCCAGCCCTACTGAGCAGTGATAATCCCCTAGAAAGGATAAATATTGTCTACAACCTGGCAAAAATGAGACACATTATAAACTAGAGTATTAAGCAAAAACAAAACAAAAATATTACATAAATATATAAATAAGAGAAAAAAGGACATTACCGCCCCCCCCCCCCCCTTCACCAAAAAAAAAAAAAAAAAACGAAAAGAAAAATATAATCACAAAATAAACACATCAAATACACAAGCAGCTTAGATAAAATTACATTTCCACAACCAGAACCTTTTGCAGAAATATACTTATTTTAAATTCTGCACCTCATAGCCAGAAGACTAATGTAAGTCCGAAAACTGTGGTTTTCAGTTTATTAGTGCAATTTATGTTGAACCCTACTCTGTATCTAACAATATGAATGTAATTCTATATCAAATTTTTTTGTAATTATTACCAGTGTTAAAGGAACGCAAGTCTCATTCCCTGTACACACCATGCAAACGTTTTCCCATATTCCTGTAAAGTAGTGGATATGTGACTTGTGTTAGCCTGGCTCTGAGGTACAGAAATAACTATCTCTAGTTTCCAGGAAGCAGAAATAAGAACATTCTAATGCTGATAAAATAATTCCAAGAAAATTATCAAATTTTAGCATTTTAAAACATGGGAAAAAAACTTACTTTCTGCATACTCCGGGGAGTACATTCCTTTGCATCAATCTGGAAAATAAATAAATGATGTAATCCATACATAATAGCCTGCAATAATGCGAAGTTAGAAAAAAAAGACATAACTTAAGAACGCAAAAATAATGTGCAATCAGTTTCACAGGATGGAAAGAAATAAAAAGGAACAGCCTAATAAACAATCCAGGAGATGTACCAGTTGCCCTCACTATTTACTATTGTTGCTTTATAATGAAGGTCAGAAAAGTTATATAAAAATTCAGGAATAGCTAAAAATGTGTTTTCCTTCCTAAACTAAGCTTAAAACATAATTGTAAAGCAAATATCACACATCAATTACTACATTTAGAACATAAAATTTCTATGTCTAATTTCTATTTTTGACAATTTACTTTTACATGAAGATACAGGTGTCCCTTGTATAACACGGTTAATTTGTTCCATGTAGTATCAAAACCGTGTTATACGAGACTTTTTTATAAATGTTTTTTTACTCATTTTTTAACCTAATTATTCATATACATATCATAAACCATGTCAATGTGTAGCGTGTTATATGGAAACCATGTTCCGTGTTATATTGAAACCGTATTATAAGAAACCTTGAAATAATGTAAATCAAGGAATGTGTACCATGTTATATTGAAACCAATCCATAAGGTGCAAATTTTATAATAACTGAAATTTCGGTTAATAGAACATACAAATGAAAACTGGCAACCAGAACATACAAAGACCCACTGATTTAAAAATAAGAGTTGTTATAAAAAAGAAAACTTAATTACTTTACATACCTCAAATTAAAACTGTTATGCACAACAAGAAAAAAAATTTATCCACTTTTCTTTCTGTACTAAGAACAAAACGCATTCCAAAAGAAAAAAAAAATCTGAGCGATTCTGTAGCAATAAGTTTGTTTGAGAAACAACAACAAAACAAAATTTAAAACAAAATTAATAGAATCATTCTATTTATTTTATTTCATATTTGTTTCAAATACATTTTTTATTTATGGTGTGCCAAATTTAGCTTATGTTTAACCCTAATGTTATTTTCTTACAATGCATTGGAAACAAAATAATATTCACCTTTTTGCTTTTAGAGCACTGATGAGAAAAATCAAGTATGTATTTAAAAGTTAGTGTTATATGGGGAAACCAAATTTTTGAGCCCAAGACAAACAATTTTTTTGTGAAAGTTTCATAAAAACAAAGTAAATACTTACTACAGTTGTTATCATAAAATTTTTAACACTGTAATGAACAAAAAATTAAATTCTTCCTTTTAAAATTTGTGCTACGACAAAACCTTGTAGTTATGAATAAAAGTTTTGTACTGTGTAATATCGAAACCGTGTTGTAGAAGTACCGTGTTATACGAGGGACGTGTGTACTGTAAACTGATATTGATTGTAGTCAACAGCGGATTTACAGTTGGGGGCCCATTCCAATATGCTTTCGGGGTACATTTGTCCAATTTCAAACTTTTTTCCATGTCCAACCTTTGATCCCTTTTGGGGCCAATGTGCTATGGAGGTTCCTTGTAGCTGGGAAAGTTAAATATGTCACTGTTTGCAATTCTTCGTTTAATACTAATCCGCTACATCAGTTCCTGCTCATTCCAAACTTTTTAAAAACTAGTTAGGAATTTTTTAAAAAGATTTTTAAGAATAAAAATTGATTTGTGCAGAAATTGAAATTTTTCGACTGTCCAACATTTTTTTTTTTTAAAGCATTTACCGTAATTTCGGGTAGATAAGCCGCGGTTTATACATGTTTTAAAGTTGAAATTTAACATCTGCGACGTATCTTCCAGGGTGGCATATCTGAAGAAATTTTTCCCCACCCTTCTTTTTTAGTGTTTTTCATGTTTGCCCAATCGATCGGCAATGTTAAAATTCATTAATAAACGCTAGTAGAGCTATCAAATTGCACCATGAAACAGGTTTCTCATTAAATTTAATTTCTCACACCCTTAAACCTGCGTTAGTTTGCGTCGATTTTACCGCTTTTCGCTTTTGTTGTTCATTCCAGTGTCGCCAGATTTGTGATGGTAACATACGTTTCACGAGGCTGAAAAATAGAGGAATCGCTAGCTTGCCTGAGTTAGAGTCCCTATAGTCTGAGTAATGTTTTAAAATGTCTCAATGATGATAAATTAAAAAAAAAAGGAATTAATTGATAAAAGGTAAACAATATTTTGATGAACTGATAAGTAGAACAGAATGATTTGAAAACTTCTCATCCAACCAAATGTAGATGGCGTCTGGCAACACTAGTTTTTTGCGTAACACATAGCATTTTCCTATCTTTTTTTTTAACACGAAGTTAATTCCATTTCTATCATGCAGTTGCTTGTTACAGTTTCGTTTTAACTATAATAAATGATCACCTCCATACACACGTATATATATATATACATCTTAAATATATAAAAATCTTCTGTGCGGACGTTTGTCACCATAAGGCTTTTGAAAGGCTGGACCGATTTTGATCAAATTTTTTGTGTGTAATTAAGTTGTGGCAAGCATGATTTCGAAGCGCGATGGATCGAATCAGAAACGTTTTTGTTAATTAAATAATTAATTTAAACATTGGACGGTTATAGCTCCCAAATGATTAATATTTATTTTAACCTATTGTTGAGCGAGAACTAAAATAAATATTTAACCTGTTGCCAAAGGACAATAAGAAAGCCAGCTCTGCTTTTTGTAATAAAATTTCCTACTGTGACATGTCAAATGAGAATAGATAAAACGTAGAGAGAGAGAGGGAAGCCTTTATTTCCCTTGAAAGCAATGGTCCCATGATATATTTTAAAGTAAAGTACTGGAAGGTTCACGCAAAACGTGTGTTCTGTCGTCGTAGTTGAACCATGTGACCGGCTCGGTGCTTTAGGTTTTCCTAACCAAATGATCAGAAAGTACCACACCTAGCAACATTTGTTTCTCGACTGAAATCCATCTGAGTTTTGGCACCAATGTTAAGAATACTTTAAGGATTATCTAACTAATCAGTACATTATTAAAGGAAAAGATGATTGAATTTAAAGACAAAACAAATTTTATTTTCATCCACACAAACTACAACAGGGTAGTTCTGTACACAAAAGATCAGTGCAGAGGAAGATCTTTATCTTTGGTGAAAAGAACAAATTAGGCAATATAATGAAGTTTAAAAAAGTTTTCGTTCAAAAGATCGGACTGCTAATCGGTTGGAGTTGGCTTCGCTCACTGATCGGCTGGATTGCAGTACGTGGTGGCTTGGATACTTTGGCTACAAACAATAGAATTACGTGATCATTTGTTTACATTTTAAAGCTGCTGTTAATGTAGTGTACTGAATTTTTTGTTTATTTGGTGAAATATTCCAAATTGCAAAGAATTGTTTTTCGTTTTTAAAGAGTTTTTAGTCATTTTAGTTGAAGAATGTATTTATTTTACATCGGGAGGGATGAGCGATTTTCGCTTATTCAGAGAACTGTTTTTAACTTTATCATTTTTCTAAACAATATCCTTTCGATTGTTTTATTCATTTTCATATGAGGGATGTAGCAGTCGGATTTCCCGTTTGTTCTAGATGGGTAGTTAGATTTTTACTCTTAATATCTGAGGACGTTTTTATCCTTTGATAATGGCTGAAGGAACAAATCATCAAGTACGGGAGAAAAATAGTTAATAAAACAACTGCTCATTGAGCATTAGATAAATTCAATTATAATAAATATACGCATTCTGACACCAAGCAGCTCAAAACATTTTTTTTTAAATTTATTTTTTTCAACAGAACTGTTCAAACGCTTGATAGTTTATTGAAATTTTTTAACTTTTCAATTTACAAAGTTTGAACAGAACGTCTGTTGGGTCCTCTATTATATATGTATATATATATAGAGAGAGGGGGGATGCCATGTTTTGATACGCTCTTCTGTGGCGTATACCATGGGGCGGCTTATCCAATGAACTTTTGTTTGGTACATATGCCCCCTTTTTTTTCTAGGTGTTTGATAGTTCCCCAACGAATTTCTGATCTATTCATTTCAATCCAGTAATTTGAAATCAGGGGCTAACTCCTGCCAGAAACAAAAAAAACTCTGCTCTCACTTATTAAATACTCAAATGGAAATTTCTCACTTAAGAACTCTGAAATTTTTCATGAAATTTCTTCAGCCTGTAACTTTTTCTGGTCTTAAAACAACCAGATGTTGTCATTAGACAAAAGAACGAAGCATTTAAAAATTTTACACGTATCAATTAAGTCTGCTAGTCTAAAAACTATAAAAATCATTCCCTATTATACAGAAAAATTTGGTTAAGACAGTCGTAGTAGTTGATTAGTGTCCCCCCACTTTTTAAAATCTTTATACAGTGGTGGACAAAATTATAGACTCAATTTTTTTTTCTTTTGTTTCAATTACAACATGAATCAGTTTAAATTATTTTCATTGAAGTAAAGATGAATAGTTGAAGAAATAGTTCTAAAATTAGTACATCTTATCAATTAAATAAAAAAATTCATAAAATTATAAAATTTGCAAAGTTAATATTTTATCATTACGTGAAACCTGGACAAAAGTATAAACTCAGAGGTAAAAAATCCAGGATTACGAGAAAGTTTCGTTCCAAAATGTTAATTTAACGCCATAGAATGAATAAATGTTGCCATCAGTGATTGCTTAAAGTTTTGTTTTTGGAAATTAATGAGAAACATATAAGTGCACCGCTGGACAAAATTATAAACTCATTTTTTTTTTTTCATTTTTTCAATCATAATTTAACTCAGTTAAAAAACTTTTTGTTCCAGTAAAGATAAATAACTGACTAAATAGTCCTAAATTCAGTATAATTCATAAACTTTATAAAAT
The DNA here is from genome assembly GCF_026930045.1 of Uloborus diversus. Classification (NCBI taxonomy): domain Eukaryota; kingdom Metazoa; phylum Arthropoda; class Arachnida; order Araneae; family Uloboridae; genus Uloborus; species Uloborus diversus. Next base: position 82,707,064 of record NC_072734.1, on the reverse strand, counting down.
AAATAATTTAATTAAAAAAATCTCAACTTTAATATCTTTATAATACATGAAACCTGGACAAAAGAATCAACTCAAAAGTAAGAAACTCTGAAGTTTGGTAGAATTTTATTCAAATACTTAATCATTTAATAACCAAAAATGAACCAATGCTGAATTACAAACTTACAATACTGCATAAACACAATTATAAGCTGACAAAATTTTTTTTTTTTTTTTTTTGAGTTTAAGTTACATTTGCAATTACTTCAGTAAAACAAAAGCATAGATTTAGGAAAATGTAATTTTGCTATTAACATAGATAAATTGAAAAAAAAAAAAAAAACATTTGAAATGTTTTAAAAATTAACACTTCATTAAATCTAGGCATTAGTGTAAACTACAAACTTTTAAAAAACGAGTTGGGCCCCCAGTTTTAAGAATTACCTCGAATATGCGGCTGGGCATGTAGAGTTCACAAGAGTTTCCAACAGCTGCAGTGGCATATGGTTCCATGCTGAAAGTATTGCCCTTTTTAATTCCTCTGTGGTTTGGTACTGGTGCCCATCATGATAAACTTTGCGAACTGTGGTCCCACAAAGATTTTCAATCGGATTAAGGTCCGGACTACGAGCTGGCCATTTGATAACTTTGATACCCCAGCGCTTGAACCAATCTTTTGTACTTTTCGCTGTGTGTACACTCGCGTTATCTTGCTGAAATAACCAGTTACCTCCAGGAATCAGATGAGCAAAAGGTAAGAGACGATCTTCCAGCATTAATTGGTAATCTTCAGCGTTTTATCTTCCATTAAGAAATGCCTCTCCTGCTTTACCATGCTGAGAGAGTTATTTATCTTTACTGGAACAAAATTTTTTTTAACCGAGTTAAATTATGATTGAAAAAATGAAAAAAAAGAGTCTATAATTTTGTCCAGCGGTGCATTTCTATGTTTCTCATAAATTTCCAAAAACAAAACTTTTAGCAATCACTGATGGCAACATTTATTCATTCTATGGCGTTAAATTAACATTTTGGAACGAAACTTTCTCGTAATCCTGGATTTTTTACCTTTGAGTTTATACTTTTGTCCAGGTTTCACGTAATAATAAAATATTAAATTTGCAAATTTTCTAATTTTATGAATTTTTTAATTTAACTGATAAGATGTACTAATTTTAGAACTATTTCTTCAACTATTCATCTTTACTTCAATGAAAATAATTTAAACTGAGTCATGTCGTAATTGAAACAAAATAAAAAAAAATTTGAGTCTATAATTTTGTCCACCACTGTACATGCACCCATCCCTCTATTTTTTGATTTCCTTTTCTGATGCTAGTACTATCTGTAAACATCTCCTACCTTTTTTTTTAAGGACAACACCACTAGATAAAGAGAGAAATTTCAATTTCTATTGAGTTGGTTCAAAAGAGAATCTTTTATAATAAAGTACAATTTTATGACAGTTATGGTTTGATATAAATTCATAATTCTGATTTCTAATGGGCTAAGAAGTGATTTAAATAACTAAGACATTCCGTGTCAAGTCGCCTAAAGGTTCTCTCCCGACCATCCCTGATTTGCATGAAATTTTATTCATGTGCAGAGATGTGCCTTTAAAACTAACCTATGCAAATTTTTAGCTTCTAAGACCCAAATCCTGAGCTTTTAGGATCTCCCTAAAAAGTGCTCTAAAATGGCGGATCAGCTATGTGAAACGAATTGCTAAAGCTAAGGTTGCAGAAAATTTTATCACATTGGAAGCCAGAAATAGTAGAAGCTTCAAGTGCTTTTGATTGCCAATGTGTTCTTGTATTTTTGTGACATTGAGTTCATAACCTTTTGGCAGCAGGCATGTTAAGTCTTGACAAAACGCAGAGAAATTTTTTCCCGAATTTTAGAATGTCGCAAATTATGAACAAAAATAAAATCAAGCTTGTACTTTGTTATTCTATTTCAAATATACATGTTTTTAATGGGCTTCAGTTGCAGAGGGATTGATATTGATTTTGATGAGGGATAAATATTGATTTTCTGAATGATATTGTCATCGAAATAGGCCAACAAAATCCTTCACATAAAAAATGGTCTTTTTTAAATGCGCTGTACTGTTGTACAAAGCACAGATGTGGTATCTGCAGTGGGGCTCAAAATGAGAAATTGATACTGAAAGTTTTACAACTTGTTTCTTTGATTTGCGACTTAATTAAATGTTCAATTCGCGGTAGATGTTTTATAAATAACTTATCTAACCTATGTAAGGGCGTATTTTTGTAAAAAATTTAATTAAAAATTAATGAATATAATTACCACAAATTTTCTCTTAAAAAGTTTCTCATATACAGGGTTCATTTCACTGTAAGTGACTATAACTAGTCATTTTTAGAGCAGCGGTTCTCAACCTTTTCAGTTGTGCAGCCCACCAGTTTTGTAGAGAACAACCATTGAGGCCCACTAACTACTATATATTACTTGTACAGCCGAAATTTACTTTCTGGAGGAGGAGTGTAGCATCTGCTCATAACTGTCCTTTAGTGAAGAACATACCGTATTAAAGCTGAAAGTGTGTTTTAAACAAAGTTCTAGAGAGGTTAATCCTCTTCTCTCATGCGGCACCACTGATGATATACTGTACAAGAAAGTTTTTCAAACTGATTTTTAAGGAAGAGCATAACTTATTGTTGTTATTCACTCGCTGTAAGGAGACTCAAAAACAAGTTAAAGTTCCATGGGATTTTTGACGCTGTTTTTCCCCCTAGCCCCTACGAAGGAATTGATATCTGCATTGAAAATGGACAGTTAAGTAATTTTATATTGTTTTAAAAAAATTGCAATGAAACGTCTCATTCAAATATGTAGCTTGTCGAAAAGCCCCTCAAGTGTCTCAATTCAATTGTTAGTCATGCCAGTTCAGCAAAGGAGGAGCATTTTTAACTTTGAACTAATACTAGTTCCTGTGGCCATTTTCTTTAAAGGAGTGTCTGATTCGTTACATTTCATCTTCAATTATAGGGGAGAAATCCTAAGGAATATGAAAAATCGTAATTGTTTTTATTGGAGATGAGCCAGAGAGAGTTTGAGTGACAGTATATCTAATAAGTGAATTTTCGCAAAAAGTGGAAATTAAGACCAAGATTTATTTTGGTTCAGATTCTCGACCAGTGTCCACGGCCCAGTAACACGCTGTTCGTGGCCCACCTATGGGCCGCGGCCCATGGGTTGAGTACCACTGTTTTAGAGGTATCTGCACAGATACAACAATAATAGATAGCAAAATGCACCTAATATATCATTACATAATACTGAAAATATCTGTTTTATTTGGATTTTGCTGTTACTTTATTTTGCTAATACAAATCAAAACTGCTACATTATTAAATATGCTGCTTACTAAAGTATAAAAGTACACTTTAAATTATCGTTTTTAACATTAAAGTAATGCATTTCAAAACACTGAAACATATATTAATATTTTCAAAAGAGTTTTAAATCACGCAGTCTGAAGTCTCTAAAAATACTGAATTTCTAATTAAATTCCGAACTATGTTTTGTATATCCAAGCATTGGTACACACTCAAAATTATTATTTTTTTAGGCATTGAATCTTATAGAGCTGAAACAGATACTTGTACTTAAAAAAAAATTTTTCAACTTTGAAATTTGCCGCCCTTAAAATCTGCCACCATAGGCGGCCGCCAAGCCCAGGAGCCGGTCTTGGGCCAAAAGGAGAGTTAACATGGTACAACAGAAAATATGTTTTTCTAACTGTTATGGGGGAAAAATAACACTTGTTTTCTTTAAATAAGTAAATAAATAAAAAAGAGCAAATTGTAAAAAGAATTCAAAATTTATTAACAACACATTTTATAATCAACTCAAGAGAAAGATTCGAAAAAATAATTTATTTATTTTATTTTTTAAGTTTTGAGCATATAGGTAAAAATCTTTTCTTCTTATTTTTAACAAGATTTTTTAAGTATGCAAAATATGCATTAAACTAATTTTTCAACATTAAAAGCAGCTTTGGACACATTTTCATGGTAAGTCAAGCTAACTGAAAAATTTAAAATAATGAAATTAAGGATCCCTTAGGGGGAAAAAAACATTTATGAGACAATGGGTTTCAATGTATGTTCTCAGTGGAGAAACCACTGCTATTGAAAACCACTTCAATATAATATAGAATAAAAGGTTAGTTACAGTGCGCCCATTCAAGTCATGGGGCTTAGCCTGCAAGACTGCGTTCACGCAATTAGGATCTTTAAAAGTCACAAATCCAAATCCTCGAGATCTACCAGTTTCATTATTTTTCATAACAACGCAATCAACAATTTCTCCAAAGCGACTAAAGTAACTCTGGAGGTTTTCTATAAGAAAAAGAAATTTCTAAACAAAAATATTTTTCTACTGCAAAGTATGGCATTTTTTTTAAATCACATCAATACAGTAATGACAGATACAAAATAAGTAAAAATAAATTTTAAAAATATATACTGATAATAATAAAGAAAAAAAACTGATAAGAATTCAGTTTTGATCAATAAAAATATGTATATTATATAATAAATAGAAAGGACTATTCACTAACCATTACTCAATTTTATGAAAAGTTTAGATGAAATTGCTATCCAAAAATTTAATTTGGTCTGAAGTGAGTCAGAAAATTCTTACTTCTTAAATTAAATAATATTCAGGGGTGGAAAATAAAAAATTCCTTTTTGTATCAGCTTTGAATCAGTAAAAATACTAATTTTGTATCTGGATGATTATTTGATATCAGGAAAAATGCAAATTTTGTGTCAGAAAATTTAGATTTGTATCAGTAAAAATGCAAATCTAAAAATGCGTCGTACGTTAAAAATCGCCCGCCCCCCTTGCTACATGATACAGAAAAACCACTCCGAGCGGCTACCCCTCGGTTCTATGGAAATGTGGCCACTCATAGGGTGTGGCCGCTTTTAAAGGTTCTCATTATAGAACTCGAACAAGACAACTAATGATATAACTCAACACTTTAAAATGATTCTTTCGGAAAATAAAGAAAAGAAAAGATTTTATTCCATTATTTCTCTTTTTTTAGAAAAAAAATGATTCAATTTGCATTTGTTTAGCTTTATAGAAACAAGGTACTTTTTCTTTTCAAATATATTTTTAACTTGTTAAAGCAAATCTCGAATTGAGTCAGCAGCTATGGCTTTTGAATTACGGTATGAATTTTCTCCAAAATTTTCTGCGTTGAAAACCATTTTTACAAATAATATTTAAAACTTCATCTAAATCCAAATTACCGCTTAAAGATCACTTTTTTTTTTTTGCAATCAAGAATCAAAAAACAGTCAATTGTAGAAATGATAGTTTACACCTAGGCGTGCCTAAGTCTCAAAATGCCAAACTCCCCCTCCCCCCTTACTCTAAACACACACACCAACAAAAGGATACAATATGAGTCAAAAAAAAAAAAAAAAGAAAGAAAGTGTAGTCACCAGGCTATTTCAAAGCCCAGACTGACCATTAACCCGGTGCTAAGAGGGGTTTGAGTAGCTGTTCTTAAGGGTTGATTTTCTATTATACGAATAGATCAATAAATTTCATGTCCTGGGAGACTGGCCACTAAACAAGGGTGGCCGGTTAAAGAGGTTTCACTTTATTTGAAACAAATCAGAGATATATTTCATACTTGGTTGGCTTCTCAATTCATTCTATAGAATGCTTAAAAAAGGAAGAAAATATGGTTTTCACACTGCCAGATAGTTTTACGCATTATATACAGCAAACTCCCAATAGTCTGCAGAATAGGGTGACACAGTAACTGCTGATAAAGGAAATCCACGGATAATCCGACTAATAGGAAAAAAACAATACTAAGTGTAGGCAATAGATAAAAAATACTGATGACACTCACACATTCATTTAAATTATAACTAAAAACATTGCTACACTGTACCTACTAACATTAATATAAAAAATATGTGTAAAATCTAAAAGCAAACAACACAATCATAAGTTTTTTTTTTAAAAAAATGTGAAAGGACCCGCGTATTACTCGACAGCTGATAATCAGGAGTTTAGTGTACAAAGTCAAGGCCTTCCATAGAATGTCAGTTTTTGAACTTTTCCAGTAACAATTCTATAACAATGATCAGAATCTCTGATAACTGGTTTTCAGCATTTGTCAACTACACATGAGGAAATTCAAAAAAAAAAAAAAAAAAAACCCTGAATTTGAGAAAGGCTTCATAACCATCTCTAGAATTTAATATGATTTCACAATAGAAATCAATATTTTTTCTCAATCTAATACATTATTAACTACTTAAATCAATTTAAAACTGTTTCATCCTTCTTGCCATCCCAAGGTAATTTTTTGCAAACTATTTTGGTAGTATAAGACATAACTATCAATGTTCTTGTATATAAGTTAACAACTCCTAAATATGTCACATACACACAAGCCATTAACAAATCTTCAACTTCAGACTCTTAGTTAAAAGAACTACAATACATAAAACATATTTCGATGTTACAGGAAACACCCTCTTATTTCATATGCAAAAATTTCGAACTTTTTGACATTGAACAGTGACAATCCCTGCTGCTTAGCATTGCAATACAATAGCTGTTTTCAGCTATTAAGTAAAAAAGAATAAAATATGTGTTCAAAAAAATATGCACATGCATTATTAACCTTTTCAATTCAGGATGAAAGAACATTGGTACCATAAGCATTTTCTTAGTCATCAAGTGTTTGAAAATTTTATGATTGGGCCTAGGAGAGAGAGAATCTGGGACAGTCTCCTTGAGCAAGAGCCAGTTCCAAAGGCTACCAGTCTTGAAGCTTTTATCAGTCTTTGGTAGACAATGTACTTCTGGTACAAATGTTGGACATCACTTTGAGCTCAAAAGGTTAAATAGTAAAACATTCAAGTTTTAATATGGGTATAATGGAAGTAGAAATTTCTAGAAACATACCCTTAGTTGTTTCCCAACTCAAACCTCCAACAAAAAGTTTCCTAAATAAAACACATATATATATGAGCATTTTTAAAAACAGATCAAAAAGTTTAATATGAAGATAAGTGTTTAAATTATAATCACTACAAAAAACATTTCACTTTCATGAAACATGATTATTAACATTTTGACAAGGCCCGGATCTGTGTACCCTATAGTGCAGTGATGGAGGGTTTGGGGTCAAAATGTCGCCACCGAAATGTCGCGGCCAAAATGTCGCCGGTCCGAAATGTCGCTTGTCCAAAATGTCGCCAGGCCAAAATGTCGCCGGCCCAAAATGTCGCTTGTCCAAAATGTCGCCAGGCCGAAATGTCGCCGGTCAAAATGTCGCCTGTCCAAAATGTCGCCGGGCCAAAATGTCGCCTGTCCAAAATGTCGTAGAACCAAAATTCGCTCATTCAGTTGGTAAGAAAAATGCAAATGTACAAAAATGCTGTTTAACACCAAATTTGCAGAATAAATGATTACTGCCTTTAATGAATGTCTTCGTTAAAAATGGGATTGAACTAACTGAGTTTCTTGATGAATTCTAAAAAGATTATTCCGTTTTGATTCGCAACTCTCGGCTGTTTTTCAGCAAACAAATAGAATACAAGCGTTACGTTATCTTATTTCTTGTGACTCGCTATCTACCAACTGTAAAACGTTCTGACGGCGTTCAGTTCTGACGTTCGATAAATTTTTTAAAACTTTTCTTCAAGAATAGTGTGCGTTTGTATGTGACCGATTTTTTGGGGCCATTCTACGTCAAAACCTGTGGTAAGAATTCGAACGATACCCGCAAGTACCCATATATGATTTAGGGCTGCGTGGTTTTTTTGCGTCAATTCGTTCAAGATAGTGGAGTAACTAAACGTTTTCATCGATATGCATGACTGTCATTGCTCAAAAAATGATGAACGGAATCAAATAAAATGTTAGGAAGCAGCAGGGGGACAGATTTTGGGGCCAATAACACCAGAGGGTGGAGCAATCGAATGTTTTTTTTTCCTTTCTTTTTTTTTTATCTGTGACTGATATATCTCAAAAAGTAATACAGTAGACCCTCGTTTTCAGCAGGTTTATTTTACGCGGTTTCGATTATACGCGGTTGAAGATTTGACACCTTTATTTTATTTACGCAGATGAGTTTCGGTTTTACGCTGATGCGGCAATGCAAACAGGTAACATTTTCCTCTCTTTCAAAACCCAAGCTTCTATAGATTGCAGATTACTCGTAACTAACTGCATTTTGGCGTGCTAATAATTGAACTTGGGTCCTTGGAGACATTTTATGCGATTGGTTCCAGAGCTTTTTCCATTATAGAAGTAAAGTGATTAAACTCACACAGTTCAGAACTCACTGGAAGAAGAGCTTTTAGGAGTGACAAAGGAGGTCAAAACCAACGAGGATACCGACTCCGGTGACACACAACCAAAAACGCTCACATTGAAAATTTTGAACCATTCGTAGACAATAGAAATAATCTTTTTTCTGATTTGTTAGTAAAGGAAGATTTTATCAAGGAAATGACGCAAGTGGTCATGGATGCGTTAATGCTCAGCAAAGAATTAGAGGAAAAATTCTTAATGCAGGGTTGCCACGGAAGTTCAAGAATGAAATTCCCTGACATTTCCAGGTTTTCCAGGTGGTTTTGAGAAAAATTCCAGGTTATCAATCTCCACCTTCATTTTGCAACATTAATATATACATCTCAAATTTTGATAAAACTTACCTCATTTTCAAACTTTACAAACAATGCCTACCAAATTTAATTTACTCAAGCTGAAATAATCAAAAATATGTACTAAGGGTGGTTCAATTTTTTTTTCTCTCTCGGCTCGAGTCCAAGACACCCCTTATTTTTTTACTTTCTTCTATATCTAATATATAGAAGAAAGTATTGGATTCGTGCAAATTTTCGAATTTCGAATTTTGACGGATTCGAACGTTTTGAGGTGTGCTGAGTCCATTTCGACCATTTTTGGAAAATGTCTGTCTGTCTGTGTGTATGTGTGTGTGTATGTATGTATGTGTGTGTGTATGTATGTGTGTCACGTCTGTGTGTTACCAGTTTTTTGTGGCCGCTCTACAACAAAAACTACCGCATGAAATCGAACGAAATTTAGTACACATATGTGCCCCTATGTGAACTTGTGCCCATTAGTTTTTGGCGCGAATTTCTCCAAGGGGGGTGGAGCAATGGGACGTTTTTCGAGTTACGCGTGCCTCCTATTCCTCAGGAAGTTACTGGCGGAATCAAACAAAATTTGGTCAATATGTTGGTATTAACAGGAACAGGTGCTGATTCAATTTTGGTGTCAATAACTCAAAAGGGGGTTGAGCTATAGAACGTTTTTTGTCGTCAATTGTGACTGCTGTATCTCAAGAAATAATGAACGGAATGAAAAAACAATTTATCGGCAAGTAGCCCTTAGTGGGTATAAGAACTGATTTTATTTTTGTGTCAACAGCTAAAAAGGGGGTAGCGCAATCACCCGTTCTTTTTTTCCATTTTGAGTGCCCTATCTCAAGAAGTAATGCTACGTTCTGGTTGAAATTTGGAATATATGTGAATCCATATGTAAACAGGCTTTGGTTCTATTTTGACGCCGATCGCTCCAAGAGGTGTTGATTTTTTTTTTTTTTTTTTTTTGCGAATAAAAATAGTTTTATTAATGCAACAATAAGTAGATTGTCGTCTGCGTATTTCTCGTGATTTAAATTGTATTAAAATGATCAGAAATATTATCTCAATGATTTAAAATTTTTAACTGTTGCCATCTTATGTTTGTTAATAAATAAAATATTTGTAATTCATTCAAGTAAGGCTTTTGAAGTAACTTTCAATTTTCGCACTTTGTTTTGTTTTTACAATAATTCAGACATTGGGATGGTCGTCAAGTTTTTGCATGTGTAATTTTGTTTTTGTTAGGAATATTGCTTCCTCGTCAAGCATGGGGAGGGATCAGAGAAAGGAAAAATATAGAAGAAAGTTTCGTGATGGCCACATTATACTAGTTTAGACTTACTAATAGTATTGTGCTGTAAAAGTTTTAGCTTCTTGCTCAAATTTTAAGAGGGTGCTCAATGACCCCTCCATTTAAAATTAGCTGTAGCATAGAAAAAGTCAAATTTAGAAACATTTAATTTCCCCAGCTGTTTTTTTTTATGTAAGTAATTATTTTATTGCAATGAATATGCATATAACTCGTGTAGATTATAGTATGTAACATTGTTTTTTCAGTTCAATGAATTTTTTTAACCCCCTCCTCATACTTATGAAGTTTGAGGGAGGGGGTCGAGCATCCTCTTTCAGTTGGAATAGGAAGTTAAAATTCCTCCAGTATTTTACTATCCACAAGTCTAAAAACATTGAGTGGTGTCCTGTTTTCTAGGAGAAACCTTTTTTTTTAAAGTGTATTTTTGAACTACCCTAATGTACTAACACAAGTGAAGAAATCACTGTAATAAACAATTAATGTAAATGTAGCATATCTAATTTTCAATAGCGAGGAGCCACTGCCTTACATCAAGTGAAAGAACTGCAGAATTAGCAATTGTGACATCTGTATCACAAAAATAAAGTTAATTGCTAAAATAATCTGAACTAAAACTCATGAAACCTAAACTTTTTCAATTATTGCTTTCTACACCTCCAATCCATTGAACTCAAAGCGCTTTTAGACTTTGGCCTGTAAAAAAATCATGCACCTTTTAGCTTCACATATTTCCCCTGTTTGTTGCTCATAAAACAGGGGTGCTCCCCCCCCCCCCAAGTTCAATAGCACAACCCCCCCCCCCCCCCAATATTTCTGAACGCCTAGCGCTTTTTTATTTTTAAGCCTCTTTTATTTTTTTTTTACCTCTTTATTTTTAATTATTATTGTTTTGAAAAAAAAGTGTGCTCGCTCCCCAATAAAATACACACACACAGATGAAAATAATAAAGTAAAATAATATGAGTAAATAATTTGAATAAAAATAAAGTAAAATAAATAATTAAAAATCCCCCCCCCCCCAAAAAAAAAAATTGATGGCGCAACTTGCGCCATAATCACTCCTGTGGGCACCTGTCATAAAGTTAAAGTTTGAGCATTGATCAGAAACTTCTCTGATGTGCAGATTTTTTTTTTAATCGGATTACTTTTATTTTGAAAGAAAGAAGCGCATTGGAAGTCCTAAAAGATCACTACCAAAATACTAAAAGATTAGCGATACTTCTGTAAAAAAGAAACTTTCTAAGTTTAAAATTGTCTCATGAACTAAATTCACAGAACAAAATTGTTTAGAATAATACGATTTCATTAATTAATTTAAAGAAATAATATAAAATATGAAAAGATTATTGCAGCTCATTAAAAACTTCAGTCGGCACTCCCAGACAAAACAACGTGCTGTGCATCATAACAACTTCAGAACTGCTGACGTAAACAAGCAGCGCTTAAACAGAGCCCGCTCAAACGAGGAAGAAAAGAAGTACCTTCTGCGCATGTCCGCCGCTGACTGCTGTGAGCCGCTGACTGCTGTGATGCACGCCGACTGCTATGGCGCACGTGCCAATGGCAGAGTTGTTGATAAAAAGAACTGCAGGGGGAAGAAGAAAGAGGGGAATGACAAAACGACGAATGGGAAGGGAATGGCGGCGAAAAAAACAAGGCAGAAAGGTTTTTTTTTTGACGTCATAGACCGCAGGCGGCGCTAAGAACGATCGGAAATATGCAATTTTTCATTTTCCCTGACATTTCCCTGATTTTCGGCCATTTTCATTTTCCCTGACAATTCCAGGTTTTCCCGGTTTTCCCGGTGCGTGGCAACCCTGTTAATGACTACCAAAAGACTATCATAGCCAGCTCTTCTTCATAAACAGAACACGAAATTAGTTTGTTTTCTTTATGCATATTATGCATAAAAATCGATATAAGTACACATTAAACTTTTCATACAATTAGTCATCACTAGAATGAAGTATTTTTTTATCTACGGAACCTAATCCCTATTTTGAACCCATTCCCTATTTTTGATATTAGGTCTCAATTTACGCAGTTTCGATTTACGCAGCATTTCCGTGGAACATAACACCCGCGTAAAACGAGGGTCTACTGTACAAGGGTTAAGACAAAATTTGGTCTACAAGTATATCTTAAAGGGCGAGTTGCTCATTTATTTTTGGCTTCAGTCATCCCAAAAGGCTGGATCACCGAATATTTTTAATCGTTTTATGTGACTGCTATATCTTAAGAAGTAATACGAGGATTCATACAAAAATGTAGTATGCAAGTGAAATTAAACGAAAACAAGCCTTATTTTTGTTCTAAGTTGAGTTTCGTAATCGTTTACGTGAGTCAGTGTAATTAAATAAACAATGAAAAATATACTGAATTTAAATATGAGAGGTTGAGCAAGATATCAATAAAATCTAAATTAGCCGTGTATTCCTCTCATTTTTGTAGCCAGGGTTCACACTCAATTTGGATAAAAAAATTCCATGACTTTTCCAAGACTTTTTCATGACTTCATAAAATTTTTCATGACCTCGTTACACGAAGAGAATAGTACTATTTAAAGTAAAACTTGACAACGTTTCTGGAAATGGACAGTAGAAAAACTGCTACGTGAGTGCCACTGCCTCATTGAAACACTTACTAGTGACTGAAAAAATATCAGCACAGACTGCAGATACTAATAAATTATTCGTATGTGTCTTCATTATATAAATTCAAGCAAAATGAAAATATAGTGAATGCAATACAACTGATGTTTAAATATCAAATAAATATTCAATAAATAGGGCAAAATTAAATGAATCATTACTTAGTTTCTAATAATAAATATTCTTCATAAAAACATTATCCTTTGGTGTCATTAGTGCATCTAATCACCCATGTAACTTGACAGTGTATGCGTTCATTAAAATAAAGTCACGTTTTTCAGTAAATTCATTTTTCTAAACCAGATATTTCAGCTGGTCACAAGGATCAGTTTTGCGAGCTGTATGTTGGGCACCACTGTTTTAGAGTATTAGAATTCCCCTATTTCTATGTCCTATTGCCTGACTAAACTCTTCATTTTCTAAAGCCTTCAACATATTAAGATAAACTCTGGTAAATTTAATAATGAATTTTTTACCAAGTAGTTGAAACAAACTCGGATGCAATTGAATTACATTTTTTGAAGGGGAGTGACAAAATCAAGAATATGCAAGTCCACTACTATGCAGAAGACAAAATATAAATGCTGAAAATAATGGTTAATTCAAAATTAGCGACGTCCAAGTAATACAATCCCATTACAAAAAAAGGCGAGCAGCTGTTACAGAAGTGGATGAAATTGGATTCCAAAACTCAGATTTGTTTTTGAGATCGCTCAATTTATATGCAATATTACTAAATCACTCAATATTTCTAGCGCTCTTTTAGTTATTGTTACTTTCTTACTACCCAAAACATTTTCCATGACTTAAAATAAATTTCCATGACTTTTAATAAAAATTATTAATTTTCCATGACTTTTCCAGGTCTGAAATTTGTTAATACTTTTTCCATGACTTTCCAGGATTTCCATGACCCGTACGAACCCTGTGTAGCACTTTAACTAGCGTGGGTGTTAAATAAAAACTGAGTTTGCATTCTTATACAATTTGCGTAGTAAAAATTCAATAATTAAAACAGTATTTTTTTCTGAGAGGGAAAAACTTATTTGTTTATTATTATTATTATCAGTATTCTTTTTTTTCTGAATTACCAAGCTATATTGAGCTAGAACTATTACTTTTTGAAACTCATTTTAAAAATAAGTCTAGGTTAAAATTGATCTGAATAATCTCATTGATATCAGTTATTTCACCCTACATTGTGAAATTTTTTCTTTTCTATTTAAAATTGGAAAATGTGATTCAGCTGACGCTACTTCGCAAGCATGAAAGTATCCTCTTGAAAACCTCTAATAAAATAGCTGTTCTGAAATTGTCCCCCTTGATGTTCTATCGAATATATAAATTTCATGAATGTTGAGAATTGAAAATATTCGTCATTGCGTAGAGTCGTTTTTCAAAAATCTGAGTGAAAGACACCTGTTTTAGCGATTACGGGTTTTATTGATTTCAAAAGATTTGACAGTGAAGATTTCGACGTAATTTCAGAATTTTACTCATAAGACAGAGTTTCCACGGCAATAATCTGTCATCTCTGTTAAACATTTGTTTTGCTGTCCCAAAATCCCGGACGCAAAGGACATACAAATGCCCTCTCAGAGGAAGGTCTCGAGCAGTCTTGTTAAACTTCTTCAGTTTCATTTCCAGAAAAAGTCTCAGAACAGTTTTGATCTTACTTTAACCAACGTATATCTCACTGAAAACGTACAGTTTTTTTTTTTTTTTACAGTTTTTAGGATGATGGTAAAAAATCTATGAGAAAATTAAATTTCATTAAGATACCTTTCTACTTGATTTCCACCCTGGCCCGTGATTTCGAATTTTTCTAGTGAAAGGGGAGAGGGAGTATAACGGGCATATAACCAATGCAAATTTCATAGGATTGCTATAAAAAGCACTTCCACTTGTATATATAAAAAAAATTCAAAGTCGGGGGCCATTCCGCCTGATCCCCTAAATTACTGACTTGTCTAGAGTGAAGGAGTTATTTGTTTTTACTTCATTACGCCAAAAAATGCAAACCGCCTATTCTCTTGCCATATTCACATAGCGCCTCACTATTCTTTCATTCGCCTTTAGAACAATTTAGTTTTACTTCCATACCAATTTTTTGTCTGAATCCTTGCGTTACATCTTGATCCTTTGCTTTACATCTTGAGTATTATTATTAATCAGATTAAACGAGAAAGAGAAATCCGTTGCAGCAGCCTTTCGCATGTTTACGTTCTTAATAGTATACAGAAAAACGTATGTTTTTCTGAAAACTATTAATTTTCTGGAATTAATCTGATGCTTACGAATTAAAACAGGAGAAAACGTTTGGAATTTTTGAAAGAACTTACTTTGAAAGGCAATTAATATTCTTTCGCAACTTTTATGCTGAAAAGAATCGACGTACATTTAAATTTTTCGTACCAATTGAACTAGCGAATTTTGGGCCGGCGACATTTTGGACCGGCGACATTTTGGACCGACGATATTTTGGACTGGCGACATTTTGGGCCGGCGAAATTGTGGACTGGCGACATTTTGGGACGGCGACATTTTGGACCGGCGACATTTTGGGACGGCGACATTTTGGACCGGCGACATTTTGGGACGGCGACATTTTGGACCGGCGACATTTTGGCCGCGACATTTTGGCCCGCGACATTTTGGGCGTATACCGTGATGGAGAGGGGGGGAGGGGGCACACCCTTAAGGAGGGCCTCAAGGCCGCAAGAAATTGCAGAAAAACTAGCACTAAGACTTATAACATTGCAAATTTTTCGTGCTGAACTCTGGGGATGTGCCCTTGAGATTTTGTTGCAGAGGGGCTCAAAATTTATAGATCCAAGCCTTATTTTGATATTCTTTATTTCTCATTTTAACAAAGACACAGCAATTTGTAAGAAATTGCACAGTATAAACCATGTCATATTTTGCTTTTTATTGTGACAATTCAAAATATTGAAATGAAGACACAGGTTTTTATTATGGTTCATACTCTGTATTTTATTTTACCTCTTTCATAATCTTTCCATTTGCATTATCTGCAATGGTTGGCAAATCCTATTCTAAAAATCTAAAAGTCAAGTAAGAAATTTTAGCAGCCAGCTCCTATTTTTCAGAACTTATTGCGATTTTTATTTTTTATTGCCACTTTTAAAAACTAAAACCTAAATTTTTCAGATTTGAGCACAAAATAATTGAATGTAAAAGTTTGGAAAGCTTATATTAAAGTGAGGGAACAGTTAAAAAGTAGAGAGAATCCTTCTCCCTTGGTGCCTTCGTAACTGCACCGCTGCGACTGAGGGTGATTTTGAGCTATGATAGCATAACTGCCACCATCTATTGGGAGGAAAAACTCCATAGAGAATTGTGACATACAGCAATACATGAAATACAACGACAGCTCAATCATTCAAGCCGAAAACTGAGCTATCGGTGTATTTCATGTATTTCTGCCTTAGCCCTGGCTGTAGGGCGGTAACTTACTGAAAATACAGCAATATTACAATTTTTTTCCGTTATAATGGGAAGAATGAGCATTCTTCACGATCTTTCTAAGCACAATCAGAAGTTCCTTACATCATTTGCACAATTTCGAAAAATACTGCAGTCCAGGAATCTCCCAGAAAAACCAGAGGAGTAGGCAGGTACATGATAATTTTTGGCGACATTAAGCAACTATAAATTTACATTTGATTCTTTATATTTGAAATATTTGATTGAAAAATGACATGCCCAGCCAGGCATGTAAAGGTAAAAGATTCATGCCTGATCAGCTTGGGCAATATAATTTTTGAGCCCTGGTCGTGGTTAGTTCATAGAAAACTTGGCTCCACATTCCACAACCATCCTAAATGGGACATTTAAATGTTGAAATTTCACCAAATAAATTGGACTATAAAAAGTAATTCAATGTTCAATAAAATTTCTAAAAATATGTCAAATAAAAAAGACCATTAAATAACATTAAAATGAAATACATTTCAAACATGGATTGTATGGAATATAGGCAAATGTCCAGTTAAGAGGAGCCCATCAGAATGAGGGGAAAATTAAAAATTTGATGCGGGTGCTCTGCTCATTTGAATGCTTAACTCTGATGGTTTTTGTTTTGAAGGTCTTATCACGCCCTACCAAGAACATTCAAAAGAATTTCGCACATATTTTTCTGATGCTAAATGTAAGTTGTCAAACCATCTGTTGCACAGGGCCGTAGCTAGACATTGATACCAGGTAGGACACTTACTTGCAGGTCACTCCAGTAAACAATTTCATGGAGAAGAATTTCACGCATCTTACTTATGGCTCAGAACCGTGAAAGGGTTAATTTAGAGGCTAACATACATCTGCAAATGCTGCGATCCCTGAAAACTAGTAGATGCTTCCATTTACGCCTTTAAACCGGATATTGGCCTTTCCATACAATCCAAATCAGACAGTAATTCTGCACCTTTCGCTAGGTGACTATATACTGTAATCCCAAATCCTATCGGAAACTACTCAAACTTACAACACTAAAATATTTATTTTTCTGCAACAAGACACGTTTCTAAATTCCAGAGAAGACACTAGAAAGCAGCTGTTGTACATGAGTTTGACTTGCATCACTTTTCACACTGAGAAGTATGCTATCACATTAACCAAAAATCTTAGGCACCAGGAATGTTTTTTTTGGAGGGGGAGGAGGAGGGGGACAACAAACAAATTATTTCTCAGAGTTTATTAGAAATTTCAATATGACATGGCTTCTGAAAGAACTATTCACCGGCCAAGGTAGATGTTTTTAGTCGCCTGGGATTTGTCAGATTTTGCTTATAGCTAACTCAGGGTTCGTACAAAATTTCAGAAAAAAAATGAAGGAGTTTTGGAGGAGTTTTGAAGGAGTAAAATGAGATTTTGAAGGAGTACTAATGGAGTGTCATTAAATGATGTCACACTTTTTTTCAATATATTTGACAATCAGCACCCTTTATCCCAAAGTGTCACACTTCACCCCAAACTTCTCCTCTTGCCACGTCATATTTTTCACAAACATATTGTTACAATAACTGTGATGTCACTTTTTGTCACCCTCTCTCTTCCCCTTGTCACAATTTCAAGAGCCCGTCTCCTCCTCAAAGCATGACATCAGTTGTGGATGACCCTTTTTACAATATCACTAGAAGACCCGACAAACGTTGTTCTGTTCAAACTTTGTAAATTGAAAAGTTAAAACATTTCTATAAACTATCAAGTGTTTGAACCGTTTTGTTGAAAAAAATAAGTAAAAAGAAAATGTTTTAAGCTGCTTGGTGTAAGAATGCATATATTTATTACAACTTAATTTATCTAATGCGAAAATCACTCATCCCCCCCCCTCCCGATGTAAAATAAACACTCTTCAACTAAAATGACTAAAAACTCCTCAAAACGAAAAACAATCCTTTGCAATTTGAAATATTTTACCAAATAAACAAAAACAAAAAAAAAAAAACAAAAAAAACAATAAATTACATTAGCAGTATCTTTAAAATGTAAACAAATGATCGCGCAACTCTATTGTTTATACCCCAAATCGCCAAGCCACCACGTTACTGTAATCCAGCCGATCAGTGAGAGAAGCCAACTCAGACCGATTAGTGGTCCGATTTTTGAACCAAAACTTTTTAAGCTTCATATATTGCCTAATTTGTTCTTTCCACCAAAGATAAAGATCTTCCACTGTACTGTTCTTTTGTGTACAGAACTACCCTGTTGTAATTTATCTGAACAAAAATAAAATTTGTTTCGTTTTTAAATTCCATCATCTTTTCCTTTAATTCGCAACTTCAGAGCTCGAATACGCTACCTTGCGGTTATTATCAATACTGTAACGGATTCGGTGCGACTTCCACTTTCTTGAAATGAAGACACAGTTCTTGATAAAAACACAGGAAATTTATTTACACTATGTACAGGAAAGATCTTCAACAACTGCTAAATTATTCATCAGCAATTAAGCAATTTTCACACAACACCGTAAACTCAACGTTTACACACATATTTACTTCCAAATACGAAAACAACACAGCGAAATGCCTCGCTATAAACAAAGCAAAAATCTTCTCAGTTCGAAATATCAATCGAAACTCAACTGTTTATCCATCGCTAACGGCTTAAATACACCGAAAAGAAATTTCTCAAATATTCCACAAGCTTCTGTAAAGTAGTAGACCGTTATCAAATTTTATCAATGAACAAAAAGGAAATAGGGGTCGTATACTTTAGCCATATGAAAAAGGGGATGTATATTCATTACGGGAAACTATTTACAGGTTACGTTCCTACAATAATTACTATTTACGGAATTCGTAACAATACTAAAGAAAAAGGAAAAACATTCCATTCCACGTATTTTCTTCGGGGTAAATTACAGGCTTCAGACAGTTTCTGGTGCAATGTTATTTCAGAAGAATAGAAAAGAAAGCTTCCTACAAACACGATGAAAAATTACTGTCGTTCAATAAGCGTCAAAGCAAATAATAAGTTACGGCATGCGTTTGTTTTACCTTTTTCGTCAGCCATGAGACAGTGGCTGCAGCTCCCTCTATAGTTTATTGGAGTTGCGAATAATGTACTGATTACTTAGATAACCTTTAAAGTATTCTTGACATTGGTGCCAAGATTCAGATGGATTTCAGCCTTGAAACAAATGTTACTAGGTATGGTACTTTCTGATCATTTGGTTAGGAAAACCTAAAGCATCGATCCGGTCACATGGTTCAACTACAACGACATAATACACGTTTTGCGTGAACCTTGCAGTACTTTACTTTAAAATATATCACTGGACCTAAAATCGTTGCTTTCAAAAAATGAAGGCTTCGCTCTCACTCTCTATGTTTTTTTCTATTCTCAACTGACATATCACAGTAGGAAATTTCATTACAAAAAGCCGAGCTGGCTTTCTTATTGTCCTTTGGCAACGGGTTAAATATTTATTTCAGTTCTCGCTCAACAATAGTTTAAAATAAATATTAATCATTTGGGAGATTTTGCCATCCAATGTTTAAATGAATTAATTGATTAACAAAAACGTTTCCGATTCGATCCATCGCGTTTCGAAACCATGCTTGCCACAACTTAATTACACACAAAAAATTTGATCAAAATCGGTCCCGCTGTTTAAAAGCCTTATGGTGACAAACGTCCGCAAAGAAGATTTTTATATATTAAGATAACTGCAATTAATTAAACAATTGTTTTTTTTTTAACGCAATCACTTAGTGTAGTACATTTACTTATGCAGCTTTAAATATTTAATAATAATTAGGCAACTTGCCTTTTGCTGCTGAGAGTGTGGTAGGGGAAAAAACAATAATAAAACTTGAAAAAATAGCCAAGCACCATTTAAGCATGTTTTACTTCACTTATGAAATGTCTTAGTCTTCTAATAAAATTTTCACCTTCAACTTTTATGAATTAACTATGATCAATTTGTAAATCCAAAAAAATAAATGCACGAAATTACTACATTAAAATCGCCTTTGTGACGAAGTTAGTTCTCACTTGAAGTATTTTAAGTTTCTGATAAAGAGAAAGATTGTGTAGTCTTGAACTAAAAAAGAAGGAGTTTTGAAGGAGTTAAAACCAAAATGAAAGAGTTTGAAGCGCCCTTCAAAAAATTTTCCTAAATGAAGGAGTATTAGAGGAGTTTTAAAGGAGCGTACAAACCCTGTAACTAGTTGCGTTGCCTGGTCTACCATGAAAATAAAAATTATGTCAAGTGACTTATGCTCAACAATCAGGCTTAAATAAAAGAAAAAGAAACATCATGCAAAATTTCCCTTCCAAACAATGATGGTGCTTTTGATGTTCCTATGATTTTATTTGCCCCTGCCTCCCTCTGCAGCAACAGCGTCGACCGGCTCCTCCCAACCATGGTTACGCTCTTTAAATCCATCTTTTCCATTTTAATTTCTTAAAGTTAAGAAATTAAAATGGAAAAGATGGATTTAAAGAGCATAACCATGGAAACATAAAATTACTTTAAGAAATTAAAGTGTGAAAGATGCAATCGATTCAAAAAGTGTAACCATGGAAACGCGAAAATAAATGGTCAACAACTTGAATGGAAATTTGATTTTTCAAATTAGATTTGGAGTTAGAAGCTTACTTTTTCAACCAAAGGTTGAATTAGATCCGGAGTAAAAAATGTCCTTTTTTCCAATGGTGTCAAAAAGAAAACTGTGGGACAATTCCTTCACTTTTTATTGATAGATTTAATGTAGAAAGTGTAGTGCCTAAATTTCACTAAGCCTAAAAAAATTCGGGCTTAAAAACACAAATAACTCCCGCCGTAATAAAGTTAGAGCATTGTAACAAATTCCATAGAACGCAAAAAATTCTATTCTTTCCAACAATATGTAATATTAATATGTGAAAGTAATTTTTCACCACTATATTTGGGGAATTTTTGTGAAAATTGGAATAAAAAAAGAACTACCCGTCGAATTTTTTTCAAACCGGTTTGCAAATATTTCTGGGGCTGAAAGAAAGATACTGTGAAAATTTCAGCGAAATCGGCTGGGTAGTTCTCGCGTTTTGCGCGCTCACACAAACAGACACTTTTTGGAGACTTCATTTTATACTACGTAGAGATTAACCCAATTTACCTCATTTCATTCAACACCTGGCAGTGAAAACATTATGAATGAAACACTCTAAGAAATCTTAAATACATTCGAACTGTAATGTTCAAACTTTCATCACGATGAAAAAAGTTGAATGTCAAGATAGATAGATTGTGATACTGACAATAAAGCAAGTTACAAAAAACCTGAGCATACTATAACACTACAAGGTAAAGATTTAAGATATTATTATAACAGATAAATGATTATTAAAGTCAATAAACTTTAAAAGTTTGTTGCAAATAATGCTTAAAGAGCATTATTTCCCCCCTTCGAATCTGATAGTTTTTCAGAATTAGAAATTCATGGCAAAGCAAAGAACAACAAATTTTATTTGTGACACAAAAAAAAAATGCAATCTCATAAGTTACCCGATATCTTCAGCGTCTGCCATTGTCAATAAGATAGTTAATTCTATCAAGTCTTGTCAAAAATTAAAATTCCAAGCTTCCGAATTCGCAAAATGTTATGAAATTTGGATGAAAGTGTTGCCACCGAGAAAATTATTTCTATATAATAACTGAAGTTTTAAGAAAATAATGCAAAATAAATCCAGAACTTAATTTTGATTCAAAAACTACTCTCTTCTGCGGACGTTTTAATTTTTTAAGCTAGAATCTGTTCCATGAGTTGAAAAAAACTCCAAAAACCTACATTTGATTTCTATTCTAGGAGATTCTCAACCTCTATCGTTGTAACGCGTCAAATATTTCAAAAAGCCTTTTATTGCTACAATAAAATAGATTAGATAGTTCTTAGCAACAATTAATTTTATTGCTTCTGTAAATACATTATTGTTTCTTTTGAATGTGGCTGCAGTACTTGAGATTACTCTTTTGTCTTTTCGGCTTTTGACCACCTGGCGGTTGGGCATAGAGGTTAGTTCTCTTATCGAGATTTTTATTTTTTAAAGAAATTTTTAAGTAAAAGTATTTAATTTTCAATGCAAACTTTCTTCTGAAGGTACTCTAAGACCAAGATGTTTTCATCACTGATAGAAACGGCCAAAAAACAGCCAATTGTGTACCCCTTTCCATGCCCGCTGTGAAGCCGCTCAAGGTGAAAGTCGGTCAATGGATATGAAATCTGCAATGGAAACTTCTCGAGTTATTTCTGCCGCTTCAGCTACTGGTATATATAAAATTGTTATGTTAAAATACTAGTCGGTTTTTCAAATGCATGAAATTTTTATTTAGGTAACTTTATCTATGTCATGTAGGCTTCATTGACAATTAGTCTGTGTTCAATCTTTCGTTAAGTTTTTACATGTATCAAGCTGAGGGTGTCCACACAGGGAAAGAAGGTCATTAAATTTGCATGTATACATATAGCTTTAGTGCTTCTTGGGGGGAGGGAAGGTGTAAAGCCCTCCTTCCCTTCCGCTACGCCAGTGGCACACGTCTAATCTATAAGAACGTCTAAAATGCAGAAATATGAAATGGATATATAGAAGCATATATATTAGCATAGAGGTCTCTTTGACGGTCTATTTTTTGGGGGAAGGGGGATTGATTGATTGATTGAAGTACCGTGGGTCTCTGTTGTGGACTTACTAACAAGAGTAAACGGAGTCACTCCAACAGGAACAACTTACTCGCTTCTAGAAAATGATATAGACCAAACCCAATTGGCTTTAAACAGTGAACTTCTAAACATGGATCTCCTTCTTTACATAAAATCTTATTTATGCTCAACAATTTCACTTCTTCAGCCACCTCCGACCCCTCCCATGAGCCGCCACTGGGTTGAGGTAAAATGTGTGTGTTGAGTTGACATGGAATGACCCTTATATGACATCTTGTACCTATGTTTATTTGTACATAAATATACTGGATGTCCCATCAAGGTTTGTGATAGAGATGAGACGGGCTCAGCCCGGGCCCGAAGCGTGCTCTAGAACCGGAAATAGGTTTCGGGCTCGGGCTCCAGCACAGATATTCAAACGCCAATCTCCATACAAATTCAAAGCAAATAAACATTTTCCTACTGTGAGAACATGAAAGCAACATTTAAATCAGTTCAATCAATGTCCAATTCCCCCCCCCCCCCAAAAAAGAAGAAATAACTAAATTAATTAACGTTTATTTATAGTGTTTTTTTGCGATTACTATTGCAATATGTCATACAGAAATTAATTTCGAAGTGGAGCATTTTAAGAAAATTTAGAAACTTCTGTTAATGAAGAACATTTGACGTAACATTTTTCATGAACAGAGATCATGTCAGACTGTAGAAGGCTCAGTTTTTGATACAAGAAAGTTTCCTTCGGGCTCGGTTTCAAATTTTCGGGACTGGGCTCTCAAAAGTGAGCCCGAACTCATCTCTAGTTTGTGAGAAAAAATAAATGTTGTAACAAAAGCATGAACATTAAAAATTTTAAGTTTGCATCTGAAGATGTTCAATTTATTCAATTATTCAATTTATTGTTGCTTGCATTGAAGCTGCCTTGGCAATGCATAGAATGGCTGATTGCACACTCATTCTCCCCCTCCCCCATATTAAATATGACATTATACTTTTCTCCAGAAACGGGAATCTTAAAGATGTACTTCTGTAGGTTTTTTTTTTTTTTTTTGTAATGTCTCCCCACGAGGAATCGAGAGATGCTTAGTTTATACAATCGTGATAGGACACCCTTTATGTGTATTGGTATGTTGAAACCTACCTTGCAGACAATCTTCTGCTTTTTTGTTTTTGAACTGGGCAGGTCTGCATAATTAAAATATTTTTGACCCCAATTATCAAGACATTAGTGGTTTTGCAGTATTTTATGACTTAACTAGCAGTACCCGCACAGTGCTCCCTGTGCTAAAAATGTAAAGAAAAACATTACATCAAAATTACATTTGCAGTAGCTTTCGAATGTAAAATTCTCCATAATTCATCGCCAAATTCGCCAAGAGACTTTCTACTTAAAAAGAAAATCAATTAACGTACGCACAATGAATTTAAAATAAAAGTAATAACAGCAAAATATTCGTAAGCAACAAAGGTAGCTTCCTCCAAAATGTTTAAAAAGAAAGAAATTGAAAAAATTGTCTGGAAAATGGACCTAGAGTTATAGTTTAAAATTGTCTGGAAAGTGGACCTAGTGGTATAGCAATTTCTCGAAAGAGAAACCTTGAAAATTGGCTCAGTTAGAATCTCTTATATCTCATGTTCTAATTAATTGAGAGAAATGGAACAAACATCATCTTGTTTGGGAAGGAAAACCCTTTCTATCGATATATAATGTTTGGGGGTGGGGGATTTTTTTTACACTCTAATTAGTCAAAATTTATCTTAATTAGTTAACTAGAAAAAACTAGTTCGAAATTTAGATTTTCGGCTTTGAGGTGCACTGGCCTGGGGTGTGTTCGAATTTTTGTGCCAAGTTTCAGGGCTGTAGGTGCTATGGGTTCTTCTAGCCACCGGGTACAAACTAAGAAACACCGTCACTTTTGTATATTTAGATAAAAAAAAGGGGTGGGGGGGGGGTTGTTTTAGTAATTTGAAATCGAATCATTTGGTAATAACGACTTATCAAAACTAATGATAAAAGAACGAAAAAGAAAAATGCAATTATTGTAGAAAAGAAGAAAAAAAAATGCAATTATTGTAGATTATAACTTTTGTAATGCTAGTATATTCAGATTTTGTTTCAATGGTATTATTTAAATGTTATTCCATAGTCTAAAATTTCATCCTTAAAATTTTTTATTTTTTAGAACAAGAAAGCTGTGAATACGGAAGTTTGAAATATTATGGCCTATGTGGCTTTGGAGGTATTCTAAGTTGTGGCATAACACATACAGCAGTTGTACCTTTAGATTTAGTGAAGTGTAGAATTCAGGTAAAGTTCTGCATTTGAGTAGAAATATTGTTCTTTCATTATATGATAAAAGAAATTATTCTGTTATTATATTATTCCAGCAAAGTAATGATTATCCATTGGATGGTTCCATTTATTTTATTTATTCCATATTCTCTATTTTTGCTATGAGTATTCTCTGTCAAGTCCTTAATTTTAATTCTGTGTCTGTATAGTATATTCACTCTGTTCAGGGTTGACAAAAGTCATGATTTTTTTTCTTTTTTAAATATAAAATATTTTTTTTTGTTTTATATTGAATTTTTTTTATACCAGATTTTTTGATATTTAAATCTGACTTTTTTGATTTAAATAGATTTTTTGAAATTCAAACGTTTCAGTAATATTTGAGGTACAGATGTGATATCCCCCCCCCCCATTTGGCAACATCCGATTTTTGCACAAAATTGAAATATTTTTCTCGTCAATGAGGCGATAATTTTTTAAACATGGCATCCCTGGCGAAACTAACCTGTGTTTAGCAACCCGAAGACAATCTTAGATCTGTTCAAACTTGTTTACTTGGTTTCACGCAGGAGAGATACGTGTTGTTTCGTGCAATAATACCTTACAGGAAACCTTATTTTGTGTTAGTTTAAATTCAGTAGTTGTGTTTTGAAGTAAAAACATTAGAAAATGCCAGTTTCTTCAAACTTGAACGTTAGTTAAAAGTTAACTCCAACATGGTGTGTATCTGTAATGTGCCATTGTGATATGATGTATTGTTTTAGACTGAATGTGAGGATTTATACCATAAAAAGGTAAGTTCTTTATTTTAGAATTAAAAAAAAACTCACTTCCGAAATTCTTTGTTTTTACAAATCCTTGAAGGGTTCTTGTAGTTTTTAACTTTATTTTTACTGTATGTAAATTAATTTTACAAAAATAGCAGGGTTGGTAAAAAAAAAACCGTTTTTTTTTCCTTCAAAAAAACCAAAAAACCAGTTTTTTGGTTTAAACCAGGTTTTTTTGGTTTAAACCAGGGTTTTTTTTCGTTTAAATACTATTTGCAAGAAAAACAATTAATTTTTGGAAGGTAATTAAGGTTCCATGTAATTAACAGTTATTCAATAGTCACATTATACCTAATTTCTTGGTTAATTAAAGGGATTAGAACAAAATCTTGTGACTAAATTAAATAATTAAAATAACTTTCTGCGGGAAAATAGTGATTGAAATGTTTGACTTGATTGACATATTAGTATGCATGTATATATAGACCTTTTATGATACGAAATACTGGCTTCATTTTTGATTTCATCAAATGAAAGCCAGATTAGGTCTTTTTTTTTTCTACCAGAATTAGACATTCTTTTTAAAACAGTATGAGTAAGTAACTTTTGTAAACTGTGCACAGGTTAGCTAAGGCAAAGCAAATACCAAAATCCCAATTCCAATGAACAAAAGGGGGGGGGGGGGGAACTAAGAATTATCTGCACCCAATAGTCATAAAGCAGCATAGGTGTATAGCCAATCAAAATCTTTTGAGCACACAGAATCAAAAAAAAAAAAAAAAACACCAATGGAGAGTGTAGTTTAAATGTGAAGATTTATATATTTCTCAATCAATTTTTACACATACATTTGCATTTTGTTCTGGGAATTTAAAAATTTGTCTTTTAATCTTCCTACATTATAATATAAGAAACTATTGTGTATCATGATATGAAGTATAAACTTTTTCTTTTTAATTTGATTCAAGAAATATTATTTGTGTTCACCTGCAGAACAAATCTTAATTTTTAGGTGCAAACAATTAAGTTAAACTGTTGATTACCTTACCAGTCAAAGTTAAAATTCCAGGAAAGTGCAAATAAATGGGCAAAAATGTCACACCCCTGCAACAGGAGTGAGCAATATAATGAATTGCATCTACAATAAAAGATTCAATCCTTAGTAAATCTTAACTAATCATGCAAATTAAGCATAATGATGGAAGTTGACTGAAATCTGCTTTATGGCACATATATGAAATAAAAAATATATTAATAGTTTTTTCGATTAAAGCTTATAATACATTTTGAAGAAGCAACTTTGCAGTTTTAGTATTTATCCATGCAACTTAGCTAGGAACTTAGCATAAATGGAATTTTACATTTTTCAATATGTGTGAGGAAATCAATGTAAACCTGTAAAATGGATTTTTTTTTGTTGACTTTTTAAAAAAAAAAAAACATTTTTTAAAAAACCAATTGGTTTAAACCAAACAACCCTGAAAAATAGTACGGTTATTTTGTTCTAAAAGTTAATTCTTGTCGATGCCACAAATTATTTAGACATTCTATTAACGTGCCTCCTTTAGGTAGTGAATTTCTGAAAATAAGTTGACTCCAGCATTTTATCTTATACTAATAAAATCTGAGTATCTATCTATCTATCTATCTATCTATGTCCAAGCTTCTTCTCCCGAACGACAGTGAACTGACCATCGAACCAGGTATCGATGGATTCGTCATCTTCCCGTCTTCATGTTTGGCTATTTAACATAATCCTCCGATAATAATTAGCGGAGATATCAATTAAAAATTATTAATTATGACTCTTAGATTTCAAAATAAAATCCATATTTTTCGAAGGCTTTCCTCCATTCAAATTATTATTCAGTGCTTCAACTCAACTTTCCGGATGAACGCTTTTATTAAAATGAAAAGAAACATCTGTTGCAATTTTTTTTCTCGAATATAAAGAAATAAAATTAGGCTTTTGTTTTAAGGCTTTTCCTGTAATCAGGGTGTTTAAGTTGTTTACTTTTCGATTATTTTGCCGTAATCTGCAAATTAATTACTTTTGACTAAAGGAAACAACCTCATTGAGAAATTCAAGTCATAAATATTCAATTAAGACATCATATTTTGTGTTTTAACGGAAAATAATGACAAGCTTATAATTTTACTGCAATTTGTTTTCTGACCAGTAGGATTCTCAGTGCATTTATTACAGCCCCTGACACATTTGTCTAGAAACTAGTGTCAGTGTACTACAAAAGCATCAACTGGACTGCTCTTACATTTTTTAGGTAGCCCGTGCAATGCCGGGCACGCAGCTAGTAAAAATATAAAGGTTGAAAAATCTTAAGAGATGCTCAAGTAACAAGCTTTCTTTTCATTTGTTTATTTGATTGGTATTAATGGGCAAAAGCCGTTTACATGTGCCATTAGCGACATGCATACAATGTGTTGGTACAACCAACAGCTAACAACCAATTGATAATATAATGCAATGCGCTCTTGCAGAGGCGCATTTCTTCCCATGATGCAACACTGCAACTGTTCAGTGACGCAACTTGGGATCTTCCCGTGACGCAACAAAGGTGTTATTTTATGTAAAATATAATAGGTATTTTGAAAGCATGTCTGGATAGCAAATGTATGGTATTTTTGTATTGTTTATGTTTAGGATGTTATGTTGAGAAATTTCTACTTTTCATACGTCGAAATTTGAGTAACAAAGAGCTTTTTTGGCTGAAATAGTTATTGATTTTGGGGATGTTTTCCGCTTTAAAAACATCGCAATTTGAATCGCTTTACTCTTGAGAAAAGTTTTTGTTCGATGAAATGCATGTTGGAAAATACCTTTTATTTCTATTGGTACTTATTTCATTGGTGAGCTGTTATAGTAATTTGTCAATTTAAGCATTTTAAATACTTTCTAATAATTGTTCTTTGTGTACAAAAACTTTCTAGTTTCTGGTATTTTTGAAGCGTATATTCATGATGTTTTTTTGTTGCGGTTTTATGTTGGTTTTATATATATTGTGTTCTGAAGTGCTTTGATCATGTTTCATGTTTTTTTATCTGGTTTTTTCCTGTTGGTGCTAAAAAAGCATCCCTAAGAACAATGTATGACATATGTCGTCATACATCGTTTTCTTGGCGCCAACAGGAAAAAATCGCCTAGGGTGGGGTATATCACATCAGTTCCATGTTCGATATTAAAAAATTAAACTGTTCAAGTGAAATGTCTAAATCAGATAATTCTTATATATATATATATATTATGGTGAAGTGAAAAAAAACGAAATTGAGAAATATGTAAAGCCTATATACGAAAAAGTTGCCTCTTACCAAGCCGATTTATCATACAAAATTTCAGCAAAAATCAAATATCTTTAGCTGTCCATTTGACTTTGAATTTTAAGTAATTAGTATGATTTTTCCCCAAACTGGCAAAAATGGAATGATGAAATATAATTACCTCTCATTTGAAATGAAACTCTTGATAAATAAATACTTAATATATAGTTAGTTGAATTACCTAGGCAATTGCAAAATTTCAAACATGTATTAAGCGTGCTAATTGGACATGTTCTACCAGCGCACTTTGTTCTAGTTGGTTGTCTTTCTCTTTAAAGTAGTTCATTTAGTTGGAATTATTTCAACCCATTAAAATTATTACTTCAAATATAAATGAAGATGCTGTTTTTACATATAAACAACTTGAATGTAGAAAACACAATTATAAATAAAGGTTTTTCTTCAGCATCGTAAATGAGAATTAAACTTCCAAATGTAGCATAGAATGATGACTCCGATAAATCAGTATCAGTTATAATCAATGCTGCTTTAAAATATATATGAATTTGGTAAAATTTCATCTTTAGTAATTAGTATGCTGTTCAGTTTCAGTCTCCTTATCCAAAGAAAGATATTTTTTCATTACAAAGGCTCAAAGAAGGGCTTCATTTAAGCTAGTAAGAGGACTTTTATGTATAGATAATGGTGTCCGACTTAAAAGCCTGAATATATATAGCCTGGGGGCAAAGGAGAGTCAGACAGGACATGATTTAGTTGTTTAAATTTATCAATATGAAAAGATGTTAATGGGTTTTTAATTTTTACATGGTAGGCCAGACAAGGGGTCATTGTTTTAAGCTACTCAAATCTCAGGCTAATATGGAAATTAGGAAAACTTTACTTTAGTAGGGTTTAGGGAAGTTTACCGGAAGCGGCTGTACTGAGTAAGGGTGTCAATAGCTTTTAGAAGGCCATTGATCTTCATTAGGGACTGACCAAGGACCAACCAAGCTAGGCCCAGAGCATGTTCCTGATCGTTACATTTGTATTTGAATAATTGCCAAAGAAGTTGATTGTCACAATCAGAAGTAAAGGAAGAAAAATACCTATTGACTTGAAAAGAAAAAATGAGGAATAACACTTTTCATAAGAATATGCTGCATTTTGACAGTCGAAGGAACAGTATTTTGATTCAAATTAAGGAAAAAATAAAGCTAGAAAGACAATAAAAGACCAAGTTGTTTTGC
Organism: Uloborus diversus; assembly: GCF_026930045.1. NCBI lineage: Eukaryota > Metazoa > Arthropoda > Arachnida > Araneae > Uloboridae > Uloborus > Uloborus diversus. Next base: position 82,676,689 of record NC_072734.1, on the reverse strand, counting down.
TCCCATAACTTAAATCAAAATACAATATCCTTGTAACTCCTATGTCTGGTAGCTCTCATAGCATTCAAATATGCATATTAACTTTTAAAAAGGAAATTATTGATATTTCTAAGTAATGTGCTGTACGTTAAGTGCAAAAAAGTGAAGTCCTAAGGAAAATTGAGATTTCTATTGGACGTTCTTTGCAATGGTTTATTTATGAATTTAGCACAAATGAATTACAATTAAGCCATTTAATGGACCATTTGAGTGGAAATAACCGCTGGGCCACAAGGATGTGTTTTAGAAATGGGGAAAAAAACTAGAGTCCTTTGAAGATATGGCTGTAGTAAACTTTCAAAAAGTGGATGTATCTTTGGCAGAGGTTGCACCTGATAAACTTAGTACAGATCAATGGTATATCTACAAAATGTGGAATAGAATTTCAAACGAAAATATTTCGTTCTGCTTGTTTGGAAAGAATACAGAAATTGTCGAAGGTTAACAACAAATAAATAGAACGTTTCTGTTTCAAGAAAATGCCCATCAGACAACGTGAAAATTCCAACAGAATATGTTGTTAGAGTATAATTTATAATATTAAATCTAAATTAGCATGTTGGATTGGAAGAGAATACTTGTACAATTTACAGTATAATAAAATAGCGTTGTCATGCCAAGAAAACATTCTTTTGTCAATGCTCACCAACATTATAAAATTGTGCGATAGAGATGGGCCTTCAACAACTTTAAAATGGAAAAATGGCTAAACTCGATAACCTGTTTAAGAATTCGAAATTCCTATAGGAAATTTCAAAGCAGATAACTATTTGACCTTAATTGACTTGAATTCACTTCCACTAATAAAAATTGACGCTAATCTCCTTTACGATGCTAAAAAAAAAACCTTGACTTATGATTGCCTGTTTTTCTTTTTTCCTTTCAAGTTTATATGCAAAAAGAGCATCTTCATTTATATTTGAAGTAATTCATTTTAATGGTTTGAAATAATTCAAATTAAATGAACTACTTTAAAAGAGAAAGAGGACAACCAACTAGAACAAAGAACACAGTTGATACCAGTGAAATGCAAAAAGAAAGTGCGCTGGTAAAGTGTGTGATTAGCATGCTTAATACACGTTTGAAAGTAATTTTGCAATTGCCCAGGTAATTCAACTAACTATATATTAAGTATTTAGTTTTCAAGAGTTTCATTTCAAATATTCAAAGTTTCAAATGAGAGCAGAGCCGGATTTAGACTTAACGGGGCCCTAAGCTGTTTCAGGTATGAGGGGGGAGAGAAAAGACAATGCATTGTTACTTGCTCACATTGACTTTCAGTACAATTACTTTTTAATCACCACTCCAACCCACAGACAAAATACAACAATGAATTAAATATAAAATGATATATTGTTTAAAAAAAATTGCTTTAAAATAAATGGTGTATAGATTTAGAAAATAAGTAACGAGAGTAACATACTGACCATTTGAACAATTCTTAATTTATACACTTGATGAGAAATAAAATTGGAGCCCAACTTTGCTTTGGATTTTTGAACTTATCTAATTATTTTCAAGGACTCTAGAATAATTAAATTTAACTCACTTCATTTGTATTTTCCAATCTTTGATATTCTAGTACTTGATTGTAAATTTATGCACTCCTGTGACAACTTTGTAAGTTGGGCAGAAAACAAAAAGGAGTAGAGGTAGTGGTTTTTTTTTCTGTGCTAAAAAGATTGACAATATACAGAAAAAGTATAAGCCAAAAGCAAAAAATATCAAAAGAATTTCCAAAATACTGGATTCTGAGTCATATAAATAGCAAGATATTAAAGATGTGAGTCACAAAAATTTGTAATATATTTCAGAAACTTAAGAACCATGGTGTGTTTTACATTTTTGGTGCATGATAAAGCAAGGAGCTTAATTTGACATATATTGGCATTCCTTCTCCCTACCCCTCCCATTTGTGCTTTGTAGCCACACTTTTCCGAATTTTCAAGTACTAGAAAATGAAATTTATTTTTTCAAGAAATTTTTTTTTCTTTTAATGGAACGAATCATACTAATTTCCGGGAGTTGGGGGCCCCTAGCAAAGCAAGGGACCTAAGCTATAAATTGCTTAGCTTGTACATATCCAGGTCTGAATGAGAGGTAATTATATTTTATCATTCCATTTTCGCCAGTTTGAAAAATCAGGTTCATTACTTAAAATTCAAAGTCAAATGGGCAGCTAAAGATATTATTTGATTTAGCTGAAATTTTGTATAATGAATATGCTTGGTAAGAGGCAACTTTTCCACCATATAGGCTTTATATATTTCTCAATTTCATTTTTTCACCCTGCCCTAATATATATCCTCATTTAAATATTTGGAAGAACAGTGCCACAACACGAAGAAATGAAATTTTACAGGAGAAGCATTTGAAGTCTAACTCTTCAGAAAATTTGCTGTAAGAAAAGTAAATTTGCTTTGCCCCCCTAATATTAGAACATAAAATCTGCCATTATTTTCCAAAAAAGATACGTCTTTTGAAAACCCTTTAAGGGAAAAAAAAAATTTTTGTGTTGCGGCACTCTTCTTCCAAATGAGCAATATAATAAAAAAAGACATACGTTGCCAGATTGTTAATTTTACGGTATTACCCCACACTATCCGGCATGCCATGAAAAAACGATGTTGACCAGCATGCCGGGAAATTCGAATTTTCCGGCATGTTGGATAATCTAAGGTTTATTTTGCAACAAAACAGTAAAAGTAAATTTCCCCATTCAGTTCCAATCAGAATGCAAGCCACTATAAGGAAAAAAATAAATAATTCCTGAAAGTAACCTTCTTTCAACAAAAAAATGTGTATTGCATATAATATGTGCCTGTTATTTATGGTAGGTCATTATAAATGGATTTCATTATATGCCAATAAAGTAATCAATTCAGAAGCAATCATTGTTACTACTACTGCGTTTTGTGCATAATTTTTTTAAATAAATTATTTTAGGTTCCTTTTAGAGTGGTCAGTTTATTTTTTTATTTATTGAATAGCTATTGTAAATTCTTTAGCACTGGTTTAGGGGTGGTAACCTACTGCTTAAATGTTTGCTCATACTTAAGTTTTAATTTAATTTTTATAAAATTATTCATTATTAAAGAATATTTTCCTAGTTAAAATAACAAATGGCATTGTTAGTAAATATTTTTACAAAATTAAACTGTTTATTAATACTAATAAGATATGTATGGAACTTATATTCATTTTTAAGCTGAACATATATTTTTACAGTATTTTTTTTTCCTTACCTCGATTTTTCCGGCATGCCGGAATAGACCAGGCAAGTGTTATTGAAAATCATGTGACCCCCCAAACTTTGCAGCATGCCGGGTAATACAGTAATTTTTGTCCCATCTGGCAACAATGAATTGCGGGTAAAATGAGTTTGCAATATAAAGTTCTATAACCAAATGGGTCTATTTCCCTGACCTTTTTAACCATCCAAACGTATATCTTCTCCTTTTCTTAAAATAATACAGTGAAACTTCTATGAGTGGCCACATCTATATTATATAGACCACCTCAATTAACGACCAATTTTCTAAGGCTCCGATTTTCTCCCTTATTTATGCGATGTTGAAAGACCCGTAGGTAAGACCATTGAAACCTCTGACAACGCCAACGTCCGGTAAATCGTTAAACTGAACACCAAAAAATTAAAGAATTTTTAGTTAGAGGAAACTAAAAGAGATATAAGGGAAGAAAGGATGCACATCAGTCCACTCATGCTAATGAAAGTGGAAAGAAACCAGAATAAGAAGGGAAATGTATTCTTCCAGGGGCTTCAAACGAATTCTTTTGTACCCTCTGCCTCACTGTTTAGATTCCTAAACTTACAAAAAGAGGCGTAGGTTTGGACACCCTTGGAAATTCAAGTTGGCACATGTCTACCTCGCTGTTGGTTGGTTCTAATGAATTCATTATCGTAGGAGCCTTAATAGGCCATACTGCGGCAAACCATTGTCAGAAAAAATAGGAGGGGAAATGACAAAAAAAAGTGGGGTATTTTATTGAGTATAAAGGACACAAAACTTCTAGAATTTTGATAAAAAAAATAATGTAAGAAGCCCAGTGGCAAAGAGTTTTGTAGCTGTCTGCGACAAGCTCTTAGAACTTCATAATCTGTCTGCAAAATTTCGAGCATGGTTTCAATAAGTCTTTTTTCTAAATAAAGCAGGAGATGCGCCCCCCCCCCCCCAAAGACGATGACGCACCTCCCTAAATTCTTTTGAAGCACTCCCCCTCACAAGAACGAGACCCCCCCCCCCACCCCACCAAACTGAAACCAAAATCTTTCTCAAATTACCTCTCCCTAAAAGTTTTAATGGTGCAATCTGATGTCCCCACCCTCTGTCCTTGGTGGGCACCTGACATTTGCTAACATGCGTTGGCTATTGAACAGGGGTCTCTCCAGAATTTTTCACAGGGTCCATTTTTTGTGAAAAATCAATTCATTTTTTTTTGAAAAATCAAATAATTTTGCATGAGGGTGGGGGGGGGGGGGGATTGTAAAACGAAGTTTCAAAGTGGGTGTTTTTTGTGAATTATGTTCTTTTTTTCCGTATTTCCGTTCCAAAATTGAAACAAAAAATAAAATTCAAGCAGTGGTTGAGCAACTCTTTGAAATTCTAAAAAAAATCTCAGAATTTTGTTTAAAACTTCTAAATTTCATGATTTCAATAAAATTAAAAGGAGAATTTATTTGTTTACCCTCTTAACAAAGCGTACTAAACGTCAAAAATTAGAAACATTCGGTTTTCAAAGTGGATGCAAAAAAAATCGCAATTTCGTAATTCTCAAAGTGAAGGCTCCAAAAGTATAAAAATGAATCATAACAGAATTATTTTTTTTTAAAATTATTTTAGAATTGAATTGTAGAAGCCTATAATAAACCAATCATTAATATATATTAATGATTAGTTCGATGATATGTTAGATAGGCTTAACATGTATAGCCTGGAGCAAAGGAGAGTCAGAGGGGACATGATTCAGTTATTTAAATTTATCAAAATGAAAGATGTAAACGGATTAAATTTTTGCGGGGAAAGCAGGACAAGGGGTCATTGTTTTTAAGCTATTTAAATCTCAGGTTAACTTGGAAATCAGGAAAAACTACTACTTTAGCAGGGTCGTAGGCACTTGGAATAGCTTACCGGAACAGGCGGTAATGAGCAAGGGAGTGGATGGCTTTAAGAGGGCCATTGATCTTCATTGGGGACTAATTCAGACCCCGAAGAGTTCCTATTTTTCCTACTTTTTCCTATTTTTTAGAGCTCTCTCCTTATTTTCCTACTTTTTCCTTTTTTTTTCCTACTTTTTCTTTCTTTAGTATAGCACTTCTAATTGTGCATTGATTCTTATTTTTACAATGCCGCACCGATAATTTTCTGCATGTTTCAATTTTGAAAAGCAAAAGAAACAAACGGATCCTGAACTTTTTCATTGACTGACTACAGTAAATTCTGGAAGGAACGCCGAGGCGTCTGCGTGTTTAAAAAGTTAAATTTTTCGTAAGTGACTTTTTTACTGTTGCTAGCGCTTATGATCGACTTTTCTTTTTATCCGCCCCGACTTCAGTCCTACTGTTTTAACGAAACAAAGAAATGGATACCGGCACATTCTGATGCAATTATATATTACTTACCCGTCAATTAGAAGCTTTAATTTAAGTAAATGGCCCGACTGTTCAAAAAGTGCCGGAAAAGTCGAATTTCCTCTCTCACCAATTTTTCGTATAGATGATTACAAGCGAAATGGAGCTCTATTTAAACAGAAAGGCAATGTAAAAACCTTAAAAGGAACGTAAGGAAGCAAAAAATGAAAAACCTGTACACTGTTGTACATATTTTCTTGATGTTAGTACAAAATAAAAGCGCCATGTAACAGAAATTCGCAAAAGCGGAACACTTCGAAAATAATTGCAGAAACTAACCTTTTTCATACATAAACATGATTATTGTTCATTCTAAATAGGAAACATGATTATAAAATTTATAAAATTGCAGTTTCTTTCCTTGCAAAGAGTGTATTTGCAAAAAAAAAAAAAAAAAAAAAACTCGGCAAAACCTAGATGGGCAAAACGTTCCCGATTTTTGGAGAGAAATCGGAAAATCAGTTTAAATGCGAGATTCCGTTTTTATTTCTTCACATTTTTAAAAGTTGGGGGGGGGGGGGGGGGAATAGAGCCACAAGCAAATATGTACTGTATTTCTTTTTCTTTTTAATGGGTATTTTCTAATCTTATATATCATGAGTATCGAGGAGTTGCTCCCCCCCCCCCCCTCCCTCTCAATTTCGTGAACAATTTTCGGATGAATATTTTTGTTGTATGGTGAGGATTGAGTAAAAATGTTGTTTACCATGCATGGATTTTTTTCCTTTTTATTCCGTAACAAAAATTTTGGAAGAAGGAGGTAAAAAATCATCAAACCAATAAAACAATATTCATTTTTATTGCTTGATTAAAATTAAAACTGGCCCGTCATTTTGATTTTTTCCCCCGGGGATGCCTAGCGAAGTATGTATACTGAATGCAAATTTTGTCTGAAAACAACAAAAACCACACAAACTTGTCTAGTTAAGCATCAATTTTCTAAAGCCAGGGAGGGGAGAAATTGACCCTTCTGACCCCCCCCCCTAAATGACGTTCCTGAAAGAAAAATTTTGTTGAATGCTAAAAATATGTAACATAATACAAACCCTTTAGTTTACTTTTAGTTACTATTTCGTTATTTATTTAATTTAAATTATTTTATTATGAATTTTATGTCCCATATTTAAGAACAAATTTATTTTAGTTCTGCATTTTCAGTCTTTTTCCTTTTCAAATTCAAACATCTGCCCCTGTTTAGGCAAGAATGCATGTCAGTAGCTGATTATTTTCAACTAAAATTAAATTAATATTTACTTTTCTTTTTGTATCGCAGTTTATGACAACAGGAGCTGAAAGTGTTAGTATGTATTTTCAAATGATAAATGGGTGCTCTCGAAGTAATGTTTTCGTTTTTAACAAAAATGATTTTATTGCACCAAAATATGAGTTTTATTATTATTGTTATTATTTTTTTATTTATTTATTATTATTATTGCGATCGCTATATTGCATTTTATTCTTTCACTCTTCAAATGTTTATTACTGTATTGTTGAAATTTTTTTTTTGTTTGGATTTTATTTTCATATTTTTGTATTTAGTACCTTTGTTTCCAACAGTTTATTTTTCATACTGAAAATTGTCAGCTTATTTCTTTCATTTTGTTTTTATGAATCGGCCTTTCATTAAATCCCTTTAATACTTCAAAAGTACTGTTAGTTTATTTTTGGGACAGTTTTAAATCAAAAATACTGTTAGTTTATTTTATATTAGAAATAAAGTTTACGCTAAATCTGTTTCCTCTTGACGTGTTTTCAGTCCTATCTCTTCCTATTTTTTCCTACTTTTTTAAGTGATTTTTTTCCTACTTTTCCTACTTTTTAAATTTTTGATTCCTTATTTCCTACTTTTTCCCCCCAAAAAAACCACTTCGAGGTCTGCTAATTAGTTGACTAGGACCAGCCTAGCTGAGCCCAGAGCCTGTTGCTGGTCGTCACATTTGTATTTGTATTTCGACACAGTTGCAGCAAAACTAAAACCATCTATTTAGCATTTAAGTTTTTAACTTATAAAACACAAACAGAATTTCGCTTTAAAATGTTGAAATGATGGTTTTAATAGACTTTTCATTTATTTGCCTCCATATAAAGCACAGTTTGGTTTTAAAAAAAAAGAGTAAAAGTTTGATTATCGAATGCAATCAGATTGCATTTTTCAAAATGAAAGCCCTAAAAGTATAAAAAACGGTTAATAAAAAAGTTTATTAAAGTAAAATAATTTTAGAATTGCATTTAACAGGTTTGCATGATGAATATTAATTAATATCATTGACATATTCAGCGAAAATTCGGAGTCGTGACAAAAAAGGGAAGGGATTTGTAAAGGTTTAACACCAGACACTAAATGGCGATAATTTTAAAGCTGGTAACAATATTTGAAGTGCTCACATTTCAATTTGCTTATAAATGCTTTTTTTTTTAAGTCATTAGCAGGGATACACTGCATTTTTAGGAACTTTATAACACCACTGCTAATGATATGACAAAACAAACAAGCAAAATGATTTGTCACTACATTATTTATTATCATCACAGAAATGTGCTGACTTTTTTTTTGTGCACAGAAAAAGATTGTTTTGTTTTGGTTTAAAAGTGCTCCAGGCAGGCAACAATCAGGTGTGTGGGATCATTCTCTCCCTGAGTCAGCATTTCATGCAAATAAATGTCAGTTGCAGACAGCTTTTTTCTTTTTTTTTCTCTGCAGACTAGTTTTTTTTTTGCGCACAGCTTTTATTTTTTTAGCTCGGGTCTGGGATAGGGAGATAGGGTTAGGGTTTCGTTGTCCATGACATTGTAGGTGTGTTGTGGCCTTTCTGCCACAGGGGTAAGAAGTATATTTTGAATTTAAAAAGAACATTTTGCTCTCTCATTTAAATGTATTTTTAACAATGATCTTAATACAGTGTAACCAGAATGTAAAGAAAAAAGAAACTCTTGCTGTTCATTTTTAAATTAATAGTTAAATAGCTTCTCTTAACATATAAATATCCAATCTTATTTATTATGTTTAATTTCATTAAAAAGAAGCATCTTGTTTCATATATCCTTTGCAAATTCGTTTCTTTTTAATTTTATAGCTATAATCTTTCATCCCCCCCCCCCTTCCTGTTTCAATGTATTTAATTTAACTGCAATATGAATCCTTCTTTTCTTTTGGTTAGCTTGTTTATATATTTAATATTTGTTTGTTTATTTGTTTTTTTCATTAAAATACCCTGAACTTCATGCCTTTCAAATTCATTTTTCTGATAGAATTCAAATCTTTACATCATGATTTAACTCAGTGATTTTTTTCAAAAAAGTCAACTGATATAAATTAAATTATGATTTAAATTGCTCAACCCTGACTCTGTTTGAAGCATAAACTTGAAATAGCAGAAAATAACTCGTACAATTAGTGCCATCTTTATAATTACAATTTTAATTTATAAAAGGTTTTCTTGGACTAATCCCATTTGGGTTTTTAAATTTTAGACTAATCCTACCAAATACAAAAGTATCTTCAATGGATTCTCTGTTACCATCAAAGAAGATGGCATGCGAGGTCTTGGTAAAGGCTGGGCTCCCACAGCAATTGGTTATTCTTTACAAGGATTAGGAAAATTTGGTTTTTATGAAGTATTTAAAAAAATCTACAGTGGAATTCTTGGTGAGGTAAGCTGTCAGTCAATAACTGATTAAAAAAAAAAAAACTTTTAAAGTATATTAGCTTTAAAAAAAAATTCCTTTGTAGGAGTTGTCCTACACTTGGAGGACATCTTTGTACTTAGCTGCTAGTGCATCTGCCGAGTTCTTTGCCGATATTGCACTGTGCCCTATGGAAGCATGCAAGGTCAGAATTCAAACTCAGCCTGGTTGTTCTCCTCTTCTTCGAAATGTAGCCCCTGCTATCTTAAGAGATGAAGGCATACGAGGGTAAGCATCTCAAGTATACACAATCTGATTCTTATTATTTTTAATAAATACATTAGTATAAAATCAAACATACGAAGGATGTACTGTACCAGTATTCAATTAATTATAAAAAAGTGCTATAATAGTAGAATTTAGCAGGGTTCGTATGCTCTAGGAAAAACCTGGAATTGTCGGGGAAAATGACACAGTTGTAAAGATCTGGGAATTTTCCAAATTTGCCGCCCCAAATTTTTTTTTTTTAAACATGCCTATTCCATTAGTTTACTGCATGAAGCATTTTTGTTAGTCTACAGCAGAGGTTCCCACCCTGGGGGTTCACGAGAGGTTGTCAAAGGGTTTGCAAAAAATTTTTTTTTTGTAATGGACGAAATTTAACATGCCTGTTTCTGATGATGCCTCATGCTCAAGTGATTTCAAGCAAATTTTGCTCCTTTTTTATTTGTCTCTCGCTCATCCGATACTCTTATCATTTAAGTATTTGCATACTTCCTGACATATTTTACACTTAAATAATTTAGCCTATCATCGCCCTGAAGTCATGCTGAAAAAGCTCTACTACAATGTCTTCGGATGAAATAATTTGAACACGTCTGTTTCCTCAGAAACTTTTGAACCGAAAGATTGATTAAACTTTAGGACTCGACCGATGCATCGGCGCCGATGGTTCAACAATTTAAGCTATCGGCATCGGCGGCCGATGCTGACTTGCAGGAAACATTGGTCCATCGGCCTTAAAAACATCGAAAAGCCAATGGAATTGGCCGATGTTTTTTGAAAAAAGAGACCTTTGCTGTTTTACTTTTTAATACAAAATAAAGGGAGTTATTGTTTTCATATAAAATTGTTTACTTAAATTTCAGTATGAATTTCTATTTTAGTCACCCTTGAAAGAGTGTTTAATACTGCATTCAGGTACCAAAAATGTTAACTATTGCGTTGTTTCTTGCACCTGGATGTACGTATGTATCTTTCAAAAGTCGTAACTCAAAAATGGTAAGCTGTAGAAAGGATAAATTTTTGCATGTGGGGTGTACTTGCGTACGTTCCAGTTTTGCACTTCCCTTTTTGTTTTCGATCGGGTGTTCCGAAAAGCCTGTTTACTCATTTTTGTGGCTATTAATTACTTATTTCAAAGCAAAACTAATATAGCGTCTCAGACTGACGATCATTTGGTGATATATTGCCGTATTGGAGACTATGGAAACAAATATAAGATGGCGAAATCGGTTTTTGCATCATTTTATTAGATTCCCGCTGAACCTACGGTAATTTTTAATTTTTCGATATTTGTAATATGATTCACAGTAATGCAGTCTTTTCTTCTGTGTCGCTTCGGCGGAGTTACAAGTTTGAGGCCCGTCTAAATACATTTTGGTGCCCTCTTTCTCTATCACAGAAGTTGTAAAACGTTTATCATAAGCATTTTTGTAAATCCTACGGTGCCCCTATGGTTATGGGGCTTCTCGCGCAACTGCAACATTTGCTATATTTTAAATCCGCCACTGCACGTCAAAACAAACTCGGGTGTAAGTTTTGAAAGGGTTTTTATGCTCAATGTTTATGATTATTTTAAACTCTTTTTTTTTACGAATATTCCTTGAATTTTCGAGAACACTTGCGTGTCTCTCCTCCCACTCCCCTCAATTTCTGAAATTAAACTCTTGTTGTACTTCTGAGTTTAAAACTAACACCTAACTAACTAAATTATGTGTGCAAACATCAGATCAAGTAGTATATGTATTCAGTTATTAACTTGGCGTAAATATTGAGTTTGTTTATTGTAGCTGCGTTTTAAGAACCTCGCTCTTTTCGTGGCTATTTATTTTTTCAGCAAAATTTATGTCACTGTTATAGTTTTATGAAAAATACAAACTTTTCTATTCAGAAATTTTAAATAAGTATAAAAATATTCCTATTTTGATTTAATATTGTAATTTATCTGTTACCATTTTTTGTTTAATTTAATGAGTAAAAAATGTCTATGTGCAACCTTTCCACTTTAAATGCGTAATTTGTTGACAGTTTCATAGTTTTATAAAATTATTATTTATAGTCTTAATTTTTTTTGAATGATTAAACAACATAGTTTAATGTTTTTTAACTATGTTTAGTGTACCTAAATCTATACATTATTACAGTATTACTGAACTCTTAATTATATGTTCAATTTAAAAAAAAAAACAAATCAATTGGTTATTAAACAGTCTCTTTATTTTTCTTCCTTTTTTTTTAAATATCTTCCTTTCTTTCTTTTTTTTTTTTTTTTTTTTGGCTGCTGTTCCTTTTCTTTCATCATACAGCTGTCAAACAAGGAGGAGCATAACTGCACCCTATACGGATTGTACGTAGTACAATCTAAAAGTTCGGGGTCAAGCTGAATAAAAACCTTACCCAGAATGGTTCACATTACCGAAGCACATCCACCTTCAAAAGGTCACCTTGAGGGACTATGTACTTCTGCCAGTGTTCATATGAATTTTAAAACACTCCTGGAAGCCATTTTTCGCTACCTTCTATGATGCAGCTTTATCTTCTCCTGACAGAAGAAAGCGGTGTCCATGCAAATGTTTTTCTGCTGGGAACAGGTAAAAGTCACACGGAGCTAAGCCCGAGGAAACGTTATGTTATTTGTTTGTCTTATCAGAGTATTGACCAATCGAACCGTGCATCCTCAAAATGAAAGTCGCCTTCTTCCCCACGAATTCTTCCCCATGAGGTTAAAGCAGCAGCGCAAGAGGCCTTACAGGAGGTTGCGAAAAATGTCTTTCAGGAGTGCTTCTAAAAGCTATACGAACGTTGGCAGAAGTGCATAGTTGTTCAAGGTCACTATTTTGTAGATAGATGTGCTTCAGTATTGTGAACTATTCAGGGTAAGGTTTTATACAGCTTGTCCATGAACTTTCAGGGGTCTGTCCAGGATTTTTCACAGGGTCCGTTTTTTGTGAAAAATCAAATAATTTTGGGAAAAAAGAATTAATTTTGTGAAAAATCAAAAAATTTCGCAAAAAAAAATTGTTAAAAACGAAATTTTAGAATTTAGAGATGGCACAAACTGCATCAATTAAACTTAAAGTTGAGTGTTTTCCTCTTCTATGGCGAGAAAATCATTCTGGATTTTTTTTCTGATATTTGGCGGGGGGGGGGGGGGCATCGCTCTTTCAAGTATCAATATTTATCTACCATTCTGCATTATGTTAAATTTTATACTAGATATATTTCTGTTCAATTTTTAAAATAATTGTAACAAAAATATAAATAAATAAAGCGAAATTCAGAATAGGGTTCAGCATTCAACTTTTTGACCCAAGACACTCTTAAAAAGCACAGAATTTCGTTTAAAAACTTATAAATTCCGTTATTTTAACAAAAATAAAAATATATTTAAATTGTTTACCTCTTAACAAAGCGTAATAATCATCAAAAATTCGAAAAATCGGATTCCCATAGAGGATGCAAAGAGATCGCAATTCTCAAATTGAAGGCAGCAAAAGTATAAAAACGGCTTGTAAAAAGAAATATTTTTGATAAAATTATTTTAAAATTGCATTTTTAAGTCCTATGATAACATATCATTAATATCTGTGGACACAGTTGACCCCCCCCCCCCCCCAAAAAAAATAATAATAATAAAATGAAATAAACCATTATTCAGCATTTTAATTTTTGACTCATAACAGAAAATGGAATTTTGCTTTAAAACTTGAAATGAGAGTTCTAACAGAAATAAAGAGACTTTTCATTTATTTGAATCCTAATAAAGCGAAGTTAGCTTGAAAAAAGAACAAAATATGATTCTCATATCGGATGTTAAAAGATTGCATTTTTCAAAATGTAGACATCTAAAGAAAAAAAAACTGTAATTAAAAGAGTTTATTTAAAGTTAATCATCTTTGTTAGCATCGAAAAATCAAAATCCATATAATTTTCTCCCAAAATAACAATTAAACATTGCACCGCACCGTAAAAACGCAAATATTGACAAGCCGACAAAATGATGAGAATATTTTCTAATCAAGTCATTATAAAGGTTCAACGCCAGACGCTAAGTGGTGATAGTTTCGAAGTTGGTAACCCTATCTGAAGCGATCATATTTTTTCCTCACCCTTACTATCCCTTTGCAGTTCTAAGTTCATTTGGCAGATATATATTATTATTGTTTATTAAATCATGAGCAGGGGGGGGGAGGGAAGTGCTTACCAATGCCTTTTCAGAAAAGTTTACAACAACACCGCTGCTAATTAGCTGTGATAAAACAAACAACCATTATATTTATTTGGCAGTAGCAATTATTTATCGCTTGCAGGAGCATCGCAAGAATGCAGATTTTTTCTTTTTTTTTTCAAAATTAGCCGATTTTGTATAAGCTGATCCCTCTAATTTGACTTAAAAAAAGGTTCCAAAAATGATCGGTTTATACACAGAAATATGCATTATTTTGCTTTCAAATTTGCTCTTTCAATAAACAATTTGTGACAGATCCGATCTTGTTTATCAGAATTTTGTGAAGGTTTCGTTTGATCGGGATTTTGTGAAAGGTCCGTTTTGTTTGATCGGGATTTTGTGAAAGGTTCGTTTTGGTTGATCGGATTTATGTGAAGGGTCCGTTAACGGACCCAAATATCATCTGGCCAGACCCCTGACTTTTAGATCATATTATGTACGTATGAGTTTTCAACTTACTATTTCATAACGTTTTTGAGTGACGCAAGTTTACGCTCATGAAGACATCACAAGAGAATTTGTGATAATTAACTGAGAAGGCGTTCAAAATGGATATTTCGGTCATCTATATGTTCTTAGGTACATATGCATGTACAGATGTGCCGAAAAAACTTGTGAAGTATAAAATAGAAATTTTGGTCGAAATCTGATTTCTCTTTTTTTTTGTGATTACAATTCCTTATTCGTAGAAAGGAAGTAAAGTGAAATGAACCAATGATCCTTTAAATCCCTGACAATCTTATCAATTTATTTCTGTTTGATTTTTTTTTTTTTTTTTTTTTTTTTTTTTGCCATCGGCCATTTGGAGGAAAACAATCGGCCATCTTTGAACAATCGGCATCGGCCCATCGGCCAAAAAATGCCATCGGTCGAGCCCTATTAAACTTGATGAAAAAGTTACATAGACATACTTGCCAACTCTACTGTTTTTAGCAGGAGACTCCCGTTTTTTGCTTCCATCTCCCAATTTCCCATTTTTTACGATTTTCTCCCGTTTTTGCAGTTTTTTCAGTCAATCATTCAAAAATTTCACTTTCTTCTCAATAGATGACTCCCTTTTCTAGTCTACCAATGTCAGAGAATAGGAATTTTTTCCAATTAATAACTCATTTAGTAAAAATTAATTTTTTACAAGCTTTCCACATTGCATGTTGCACGAAACACTTGCTTTGCCGAAAATTGCAGCAGAATCCGATCCTTTTGCATCTTGAAATTATTTCAATTATTTTTAATGTTTAAAGTTATTTTAACATGTGCTACCCTATACCTACTTATTTTATATTGCATTTTCATTATATATTGATTTCCTTTCCCCCTCCAGATATTAGTAATTAAATTTTTGTAGCTACTTTTCTTGTTGAGACTGGAGAATGTACGAAACTTTAAGCAAATTCACTCCTTATTACTTAAGTTTTTCCTTTGCAGTATATTTTTTCTTCCTGCTACCAATTTGCTTACATCTGCAAAAAATCCCCATTTCGCTTTAAATTTAGTATTCATGTTATTTAAAAGCATAATTTCATAATTCTGTAGCGAGGATATGTCGATGGTGAATCACCTATATACCTCTAGTAAAATCTCCTTTTTTTTTCCTTCGAAGGTTGGCAAGTATGTATTGAGCATATGCAAGCGTCTGAAATATTTTGATGTTTATTTTATTTACCATTAATTTGAGTCCGAGGAAGAGCTATCGCTCGGCTCTTGTGTTGAGTCAAAAATGCATAGAAGCGAGATCACACTGTTTGTTCAGGGCCGATCCTAGCAGGTGTGCAGAGTGTGCACCGCACAAGGGCGGCCAAAGCAAGGGGCGGCCGCAGGCCGCATCATATAGTTCTTTTAATCAAGCAAAATTCTTCAAGAATTTCTCAAAAGATAACTTAAATAAGTCAAATAAATGCTAAATTTTAAGTGTTCAATTGTCAAAGTAAGTGCCGATTTCCTGACAGCATAGCACAGTTAAAGAAAAATAGATCGTTAGGGAACATTGTGTTGGTTCATTGTCCATTAATATCTACTCTTTATACACATGCTTCATTTGGTTGCAAAATTTATGACAGAACCGGTAATCAGGCATGGATACAGGGGAGGTGAGATGAGGGAAATGGCCCCCTCCTGAAGCATGAAAGGGTGCTTTCTAAAAGGAGCACTCAGGGCCCAGGGCGGCCACTAATGCTTACCCCCCAAGCTTTTATAGATCTAAACAATGAAGACTTATTTTATATATTATATTTAAAAAAAGCTATACTGATTAGATACTCTCGCAAGCATTTCAAACAACAAATTCTGTTTTCAATAATCGTGGCTGCTTGGAGAGACAGTAGAAAATTGCGACTCCCCTAAGAATCAAACATATATGAATGAACTAAAATTTTGTAATTTCCCCCTTTACAGCACTTTTTTCGAACTAAAATCATGGATGAACTGCCCGGTTTCAGATCAGGGCTCTTGCTTCAGGTAGTATAAATTTAGGATGCCATGACCTCCTTAACGAGGCTAAAGAAGGCTTAAAATGGCGTTTTTAGGACTTAAATTTCGGAAAATTTTGCTGTTTGAACCACCGATCTTAAGGACACAATTAAATCTCTGATTCTACCTTTCCAACTTAACTTAATCAAACATAGCCTGAAAATGTTGGCTTTAAAATCCAAAACGTGTTTTTAGAGGACAGCCCTTCTTAATGTCATCAAAAATTGCTTAATGACATTTTTCGTATTTCTTTTGCGAAATTTTTGCGATGGAGGGCCCCAAAACCCATTCCCAAACATTACTACCAAAGATATTCTCAATTAGCGTCTTTAGAGAGCCTCCTAATCCCACCCCTTCAGTTTGAAATTGACTTCAATTTCAAAAAACTTCGTGAGGGCACACTGAACCCCCATCCGCTCTTTGTTCCATCGTTATCAAACAATGCCTAAAATACGATTTTGGGACTTCAATTTCTAAAAAACTCTAGAGGAGACTGGCTTATGTAATTTTTCACGGCATTAGGGCATATACCCATCAATCGTCGAAGTGATGTGGACAAAAGTCTATAGTTGTGTTTTTCAGATATTAATATCGAAAAATATCCGAAAGATCCGCCAAAGCTTCCCAGTTTTGTTGTCACCAAAGATAGCAAAGTTCCTAAAATAGCAATATTTGACGTCAATTTCGAAAATTTCTCCATGCACCTTGAATATACCCGACTCTTTTCTCCTTGCAACCAAACACAGCCAAAGATTACTAAAACTATTTTTCGTACGCCAATTTCGATAATTTTTTGGGAGCAATCCCCCCTCCCCTGACTCCCCCTCCTCCATCCTTTCTCTGACCTCACCGAAGACAGACTATAAAATGCGTTTTTACGACTAGTAAATTTTGGTATCTCTTACTTTCTTCAAAGATATAAAATGTACCTAAGAAATTTCTTATTATGAAACTTTTCTTCCTTTTTATAAGTTCTTCATTCTTGTTTTTTTTCTTTTCTTTTTTTTCTTTTTTAAATTAGAACTTGCTATAGAAATTTGAAGAAATATTAATATGAATGTCAAAGATTAGTCAAAATATGCAAATTACTCTTGAGTGGCGGCACATTAGGTCTTCGCACACGGGCGGCCGACACCCTAGGATCGGCCCTGTGTTTGATGCTATATTTTTCACTCTACATATTCTACAATTTACTTTGAGCTTTATAGTCGAAAAAGGGAAAGAATTACTAGCAACCCAAAAATACCACAGGAAGTATTAAAAATTAATAAGTTTTCACGAGTAAAAGTTTTGCGGTGTTAAGTTTACACAAAAAAAAAAAAAAAAAAAACAGCAGAATTTAACCATGCAACTTAATTTGCTCTATGTAAATAAGGAGTTTATGAAATTTGTTAAGAAAATGTCTTTTGTGGTAAGTTAGCAAAAAAATCTTTATTTTGTTAAAAATTACCTTTTGTGTAAAAATTAAGAGTAAATGTGTATTTTGAACAAACACTTCTATTATTTTTCAATATATGCATTTTACTCTGCAGTTATAGCATAACTGAAAGAAAATTCTTCAGCATCAAACAATTAATGCACGCAAAAATATCTTTATCAAATAGCTAGGCTTGTAGTCCTTTTTAAGAAGATAGACCTACAGATCTTTCTCATTATACTGTAAGAAAAAAGTTCATTTACTTAATCTGAGACAGTTCCGTGAAAGGTATTTTAAAGGCATTCATTTTTAAACTTCTGATTTAGTGATAATAGAGACAATGTACCCTTGTGTCAGAAAAATTTCTGCTAAACTTTGGCCTCTTAGTTCCACAAATATCGGATTTTCATTTTTTTTTTTTTTTCAAATTGATTGAAGCTCAATACAGAACAATTGTTTATTTTTTGGTGAATTTGTTTTTCATTCATTTTATAGGGATCATTTTAGTTCGTAGCAATATTTAATTCTATATTTTGTAATTATGTTTTTGTCTTGTTCTAAACTATGAAGCAACATCAAACTTAAAAAAAACACCCAAATTGTATTGTCTGTCTGTGTGTGCATTTTTTTTTTTTTTTTTTTTTTTTGCTATTACCTAGTACTCAAGGGGTTCGCATAGGGGAAAAGGTTGGGAACTGCTGGTCTACAGTGCTTAACATGCAAAAGTTTTTTCAGCAATCTGTGAAGCAGATTAAAAAGCCAAAAATGATTTGCATGATAAACCAACATAAGGCAAATCATAGAGTACAAATTAGCATCAAGAAATTCTTAAAAATGAGATGCTAAACACAGAAAATACCTATGATACAAGTTTTAGTTCGTTGAAGTTTATTATTTTTCCCTAAAATGTTTTAGGTTCTTTTCATGCTCAACTAAGAAATAGTCTGAACTTGGACATGTGTCATGCTGTTTCTGTACATATATGTACCATTAAATTCTTTTTTTTTTAATTGTCTTAAATTTTTGAATGTTGACATGCTTTTTTAAAGATGTAATTACTTTCTTTTAGTTTTTACAAAGGAATTTCACCTCTATGGATGCGACAGATACCTTACACTATGATGAAGTTTGCATGTTTTGAAAGAACTGTTGAAGCAATTTATCAATATGTTGTACCTAAGCCTAGAGATGAATGTACTAAGGGAGAGCAACTTATTGTAACGTTTGCTGCAGGCTATATTGGTATGATTATTTTGCTTGTGTGCTTTAAATGATAATTTAAGCTCTAATTATGATTGACAGTGTAATTTAAAGTAATATTTGTAAGCAAAGCATGAAACCTTTTTTAAGAAAAAAATTGTGTATTTTTATTTACTGATTGTTTGCTGATGTTTGATTTATCATTCATAAATATGTTGCACATTGCATCCTATTTTTAGATTGTGGCAACTTGTCCAAGATGGGAAATTTTGAAAGGTGGCGTGTTTTTATTTTTTGTGATGTTTGATGTACAGTATTTGTACAATAGGGTCAAAAAGGGGGAGGGTCAGATTTTACAATTGCATGTAACAACAAAATATACATTGGTTTGCAAACAAACTAGTGAATTATAAAATGCTTAGGATATGCAAACAAATATTCCTTTTGACACTTCAAGTGAAATATCTTTGAACAAACAATTTTATACACTGTTTGTTATTGTGTACTTCCCTCTTTTTTTAAATCGAAAGATTTAATTGTTAAATTCAAGTTTCTAATAAGAGAAACATTTAATGGCTAAGATATGTAACTTCAAAGTAGAAGTTGCTGCTAATTTTATATAGAAAATGATGATTGGTATATATAATATATAATACTCACAGGCAGCACAGAAACAAAATATTATTTGTGCCTTTGGTAAGGAACTTGGAACTGTTTTTAAAACTGACCTGTATTACCCGACTTTAGTTTTGAATTTTAAAAGGAAGTTCAGTTAACAAAAATCTGATAAAAGGGAAGGAAAAAATAACTGCTTCATTTAGGTATAATGGTTGTTTTGAAAATAGTTATATTTTTAAAATAACAAATTTTTGCAAATGACATGGTTTTATGTGCTGATGTTCAGTGATTCACTAATTAACTTTTACTCTAAAAAAAATATTTTGAGCTTGTAGTCATTAAAAAAAGATATGAAGCATTATATTGTTTGTAATACAAAAAGAAAATATTGCCAATGCTTAGCTAAAAAGCTTTTGATTAAAAAGAAAATAATCTTCTATATTGAAAACTTCCATATTGTTGTGAAACTTATTTAAAAATACTTCAACTCTTGTTTATTTCCGATTTTGTTGTTGTAGCTGGTGTATTTTGCGCTATTGTATCTCATCCTGCTGATACTGTTGTATCGAAATTGAATCAAGAAAAGGGAAGTACTGCTATTGAAGCTGCTAAAAAATTAGGCATGAAAGGTAAGATAAAATTTGCTTGTATGAAACTGCATTTTTTTTTTTTTTTTTGGGGGGGGGGGGAATTTTGTATATTAAATTATCCATTTGACTCCAATCACAATGTTACTGCAAAAAACAAAATTTTGAATTCAAAATGTCTTAAATTCAAATGAATGCTAGGAGCTGGATGGCTTTTTTTTTTTGGTTAACAAAACAAATTTGTGTGGTTGACTTTAGTACATAATTTGGCTGTTCCAGCCACAAAAGATTTCCAATTCTCTCCTTTAATTCCAGTTTTGCGATTAAATACTTATTTACTGTGGAGATGATCCATAAGCGTGCTATTTCACTTTGAATTTAAATGGATAGCTTTAATGTTAACATTACTCTAATTTCAATTCAGGGTGCCACTTGAAATTAGTAACTTACTAATTTCAATTTGGTTAACAAATTACTTAGTCCCAAAGGTTGTATTATAATGGTCTTCCATTAAAAAATATTCAACTACAATGTTGTATTGTTTTTTTTTATTACATTAGCTGCTTATATTTTTTTTTTTTTTTTTGGAAAAAAAAATTAACCTCTTCTTCCCAAGTAAGATTATATATTGGCACTGTGACATTGTTTGCTAATGTTTGGCATATAAACACAAGATTAGTGGTGTTAAAATAGATGGTAATTAAAATTTTTTAGGGAGTCACAAGTGATTTTGAACTTTTCTTCTGTTATAGGTTTATGGAAAGGTCTAACACCCAGAATCATTATGATTGGTACACTCACTGCATTACAATGGTTTATCTATGATGCTGTTAAAGTTTGGTTGAGACTGCCACGTCCTCCTCCACCTCAAATGCCTGAGAGCCTTAAACAGAAATTGGCGGAGCAACAGAAATGATGTGCAGCAATTGTAATTTAATTTAAGTTATGAATATCATCTCAAGAACCTTCTCATATTGCAAAACTTACATCAAGATTAAAATAATTTGAAACAATGTATTATAGTTCTATTTGTTTCTAAAATTATTCTAGATTGCAAATGTTGTATAAATAGATTCAAGTTAATAAAATATATTTTTACTTTCCAGTTTCAAGAGTGAAATACAAACAAGTAGGAGCCTATTGAGAGTATCAGTTATTGAATTTGAGAAAGAAAATTTTAGTTCATTTAACTTGAACAAAATAACTTTTGATATACTGAATGTTTTTAAAACTTCAATTTTTCTTGGCTTTATGCTATCTCGCTTCTTTGTCTTTAGTCGAAACAAGCTTTTTGAACTTTTCCTCAGTTTAGGAACCTCTGCTCCCTATGTGATAAATTTCCCACATTGAAAGATAGAATGGAGATTTTCTTATGACTAAATAGCTGCTACTTTTTTTTTTAAACATAAGACAAGAGATGTAGCATTCAAAAGTAATCATAAAGTAACAGTCTGGATTATTTGTTTAACTTGAAGGGTATCAGAAAGAAAAAAAAGCTGTTTACTACACCCAATGGAAGGACCCTGAATTCGGTTATTTTGGAGATTGTTAGTTATTAAACAAATTTTTTTTTTAAACCAGTTTTAAGAGTGAATTTTTTTAATTTTTATTTCGGACATATGAAGTTAAAGTTAGGATTAAAAACTTTTCAGATTTTCCCTTTAATAAGTTTAAGGACCTTTTAACTTTTAAAATTTTTGACTTTCTGGAAAAAATATGTTATGTTTAATTTAATTTTGAACAATTTGATACCTTATTTATCATCCTACGCAAAAAAAATGCATAAACTTTCCCCATAGAGATTTATGTTAACCCTTAACAGTGGAGGTGTGGTCTCACAGACCGCTCAAAAGTTCATCCGATCACCCCTATTTCATTTTCAGTCCGATTGAATGCTTTTTCCCCAATAGCTATTTGTTTTGTGCCCTTGAACTCCCCCCCCCCCCCCCAGGGTTGGTTTTTGGTTTAAATACTATTTGCGAGAAAAACAATTTTCGGAAAGTAATTAACGTTCCATGTAATTAACAGTTATTCAATAGTCACATTATACCTAATTTCTTGATTAAATAAAGAGATTATAACAAAATCTTGTAACTAAATTAAATAATTAAAATAGCTTTCTGCGGGGAAATATTGATTGAAATGTTTGACTTGATTAACATATTAGTATGCATAGACATTCTTTTTAAAACAATATGAGTAAGTAACTTTTGTAAACTGCACAGGTTAGCTAAGGCAAAGCAAATACCAAAATCTCAATTCCAATGAATAAAAGGGGGGGGGGGGGGACTAAGAATTATCTGCACCCAATTATCATAAAGCTGCATAAGTGTATAGCCAATCAAAATCTTTTGAGCACACAGAATCCAAAAAAAAAAAAAAAAACACCATTGGAGAGTGTAGTTTATATGTGAAGATTTATATATTTCTCAATCAATTTTTACACATACATTTGCATTTTGTTCTGGGAATTTAAAAATATGTCTTTTAATCTTCCTACATTGTAATATAAGGAACGGTTTGGGGTCAAAATGTCGGCGGTCCAAAATGTCGTAGATCCAAAATTTGCTCATTCAGTTGGTAAGAAAAATGCAAATGTACAAAAATGCTGTTTAACACAAAATTTGCAGAATAAATGATTACTGCCTTTAATGAATGTCTCCGTTAAAAATGGGACTGGACTGAGTTTCTTGATAAATTCTAAAAAGATTATTCCGTTTTGATTCACAACTCTCGGCTGTTTTTCAGCAAACAAATAGAATACAAGCGTTACGTTACCTTATTACTTGTGACTCGCTATCTACCAACTGTAAAATGTTCTGACAGCGTTCAGTTCTAACGTTCGCTAAATTATTTTAAACTTTTCTTCAAGAATAGTGTGCGTTTGTATGTGACCGATTTTTTGGGGCCATTCTACGTCAAAACCTGTAGTAAGAATTCGAACGATACCTGCAAGTACCCATATATGATTTAGGGCTGCGTAGTTTTTTGCGTCAATTCGTTCAAGATAGTGGAGTAACTGAACGTTTTCATCAATATGCGTGACTGTCATTGCTGAAAAAATGATGAACGGAATCAAATAAAATATTAGGAAGCAGCAGGGGGACAGATTTTGGGGCCAATAACACCAGAGGGTGGAGCAATCGAATGTTTTTTTTTTCTTTCTTATTATCTGTGACTGATATATCTCAAAAAGTAATACAGTAGACCCTCGTTTTAAGCGGGTTTATTTTACGTGGTTTCGATTATACGCGGTTGAAGATTTGACACCTTTATTTTAATTTACGCAGATGAGTTTCGGTTTTACGCAGATGCGGCAATGCAAACGGGTAACTTTTTCCTCTCTTTCAAAACCCAAGCTCCTTAAGATTACACGTAACTAATTGCATTTTTGCGTGCTAATAATCAAACTTGGGTCCTTGGAGACATTTTATGCGATTGGTTCCAGAGCTTTTTCCATCAGAAGTAAAGTGATTAAACTCACACAGTTCAGAATTCACTGGAAGAAGAGCTTTTAGGAGTGACAAAGGAGGTCAAAACCAACGAGGATACCGACTCCGACAACCAAAAACGCTCACATTAAAAATTTTGAACCATTCATAGACAATAGAAATGATCTTTCTGATTTGTTAGTGAAGGAAGATTCTATCAAGGAAATGACGCAAGTGATCATGGATGCGTTAATGCTCCGCAAAGAATTAGAGAAAAATTCTTAATGACTACCAAAAGACTATCATAGCCAGGTCTTCTTCATAAACAGAACACGAAATTAGTTTTTCTTTAAGCATATTATGCACAAAAATCGATATAAGTACACATTAAACTTATTGTACAATACAATTAGTCATCACTAGAATGAAGTATTTTTTTTATCTACGGAACCTAATCCCTATTTTGACACTAATATTAGGTCTCAATTTACACGGTTTCGATTTATGCAGCATTTCCGTGGAACATAACCCCCGCGTAAAATGAGGGTCAACTGTACAAGGGTTAAGACAAAATTTGGTCTAAGGGTATATCTTAAAGGGCGAGTTGCTCATTTATTTTTGGCTTCAGTCATCCCAAAAGGATGGATCACTGAATAATTTTTATCGTTTTATGTGACTGCTATATCTCAAGAAGTAATGCGAGGATTCATACAAAAATGTAGCATCCAAGTGAAATTAAACGAAAACAAGCTTTATTTTCATTCTAAGTTGTGTTTCGTAATCGTTTACGTGAGTCAGTGTAATTAAATAATCAATGAAAAATATACTGAATTTAAATATGAGAAGTTGAGCAAGATATCAATAAAATCTAAATTAGTCGTGTATTCCTCTCATTTTTGTAGCACTTTAACTAGCGTGGGTGTTAAATAAAAACTGAGTTTGCATTCTTATACAATTTGCGTAGTAAAATTTCACTAATTAAAACAGCAATTTTTTCTGAGAGAGAAAAACTTATTTGTTTATTATTATTATTATCATCAATATTCTTTTCTTTCTGAATTACCAAGCTATATTGAACTGGAACTATTACTTTTTGAAACTCATTTTAAAAATAAGTCTAGGTCAAAATTGATCTGAATAATCTCATTGATATCAGTTATTTCACCATACATTACGAAATTTTTTCTTTTCTATTTAAAATTGGAAAATGATTCAGCTGACAAGCGCTACTTCGCAAGCATGAAAGTATCCTCTTGAAAACCTTCAATAAAATAGCTGTTCAGAAATTGTCTTTGATGTTCTATCGAATATATAAATTTCATGAATGTTGAGAATTGAAAATATTTGTCATCGCGTAGAGTCGTTTTTAAAAAATCTGAGTGAAAGACACCTGTTTTAGCAGTTATGGGTTTCATTGATTTCAAAAGATTTGACGGTGAACATTTCGACGTAATTTCAGAATTCTACTCATATGAGATGGGAGTTCCCACGGCAATAATCTGTCATCTCTGTTAAACATTTGTTTTGCTGTCCCTAAATCCCGGTCGCAAAGGACATACAAATGTCCTCTCAGAGGAAGGTCTCGAGCAGTCTTGTTAAACTTCTTGAGTTTCATTTCCAGAAAAAGTCTCAGAACAGTTTTGATCTTACTTTAACCAACGTATATCTTACTGAAAATGTACAGCTGTTTTTTTTTACAGTTCTTAGGGTGATGTTAATAAATCTATGAGAAAATTAAATTTCATTAAGATACTTTTCTACTTTATTTCCACTCTGGCCCGTGATTTCGAATTTTTCCAGTGAAAGGGGAGAGGGAGGATAACGGACGTATAACCAATGCAAATTTCATACGACTGCTATAAAAACCACTTCCACTTGGATATTAAAAAAAAAAATTCAAAGTTGGGGGCCACTCCGCCTGATCCACTAAATGGCTGACCTGTCCCTACCGTATAATATGCTGGAGTGAAGGAGTTATTTGTTTTTACTTCATTATGCCAAAAAATACAAACTACCTATTCTCTTGCCATATTCACATTGCGCCTCACTATTCTTTCATTCGCATTTAGAACAGTTTAGTTTTACTTCCATACCAATTTTTTGTCTGAATCCTTGCGTTACATCTGGATCCTTTGCGTTACATCTTGAGTATTATTATTAATCAGATTAAACAAGAAAGAGAATTTCGTTACAGCAGCCTTTCGCATGTTTACATTTGTAATAGTATACAGAAAAACGTATGTTTTTCTGAAAACTATTAATTTTCTGGAATTAATCTGATGTTTACGAATTAAGACAGGAGAAAACGTTTGGAATTTTTGAAGGAACTTACTTTGAAAGGCAATTAATATTCTTTCGCAACTTTTATGCTGAAAAGCATCGACGTACACTTAAATTTTTCGTACCAATTGAGCTAGCAAATTTTGGGCCGGCGATATTTTTGACCGGCGACATTTTGGGCGTATACCATAAGGAACTATTATGTATCATAATATGAAGTATAAACATTTTTTTTTAATTTGATTCAAAAAACATTTGTGTTCACCTGCAGAACAAATCTTAATTTTTAGGTGCAAACAATTAAGTTAGACTGTTGATTACCTTACAAGTCCAAGTTAAAATTCCAGGAAAGTGCATATAAATGGGCAAAAATGTCACACCCCTGCAACAGGAGTGAGCAATATAATGGATTGCATCTACAATAAAAGATTCAATCCTTAGTAAATCTTAACTAATCATGCAAATTAAGCATAATGATGGAAGTTGACTGAAATCTGCTTTATGGCACATATATGAAATAAAAAATATATTAATATTTTTTTTCAATTAAAGCTTGTAATACATTTTGAAGAAGCAACTTTGCAATTTTAGTATTTATCTATGCAACTTAGCTGGGAACTTAGCATAAATGGAATTTTACATTTTTCAATATGTGTGGGAAAATTAATGTAAACCTGTAAAATGGATTTTTTTTTTTTTTTTTTTTTTGGCTTTAAAAAAAAAAACACTTAAAAAAACCGCATGGGTTTAAAAAAAAAAACAATTGGTTTAAACCAACGTGGTATAAACCAAACAACCCTGCTTCCCCCTAGCTTATTATCTTTAGGCAAGTGTATCTGGTTTAAATTTAATTGAAGCTTTACTTAGAAGCAGTATGGGAGACTGCACTTCCCCTTCAGTGTTACAATTTTCGGTAGTAGTAAACATGGCTCTCAACGCTAGAACCGAGGATATAGGTGGTTCATTTATCTTATCTGCATCAAGCCGAAGAGATGTAAATAGTTCAAGATAAGGTTGGGCTTCGTTTGAAATGTTCAAACGTTACGCAATAACTTTCTAGGGACAATGAAGGCTCAAAATATGACGCGAAATACTAATAGTTAAAGGACTGTCAAAATTTTCCCGTAACATGATTTAATCAATTTTCAGCTACTAAAATTAAATCATTAATAAATAATAGATTCATTTTTTTTACGAGTAGTTAGTTATTTACTGCAGCATATGATTTTCTCTACCTTACGACTCTAGAAAATTTTCCTTGGAAAAGGTACATTTTGATTCAAAACTGGAAAATGTTTTCCCCATGCTAATAGAAGTTCAAAGAACATCTAAGGAAAATTACAGGAATGTATCTTAATTACACGATTTTTTTTTTTCAAAAAATTGTAAATAGATCGGCCTCTGAGACATGTCCCCAGTTACATACTATTTTTTCATCTCCCCTGTTACGGGTTAACAGCAGCTGTTTAAGCCTCTTTTTCTCAGGTGCAAGATTTCTCGTTTTGCGTGTGTGATATTTCAAAAAGTTGCTTATATTTCTGGAAACCTTTTCATGCATGTTTGTCTGGTTTATTTTTATGATCTGAACCTAAATTTTTTTTTTTTTTTTGAAATTTATAAATAAAGATCAAAATTTTGAGCAAAAATATATATTTTTTAAAATTTTTTCTATATATATAATCAGTGTGAAGCATAGGAAATTTTGCATTACTACTCGGGAGGGGGGGGGGGGAATAAATGAAGAAAGTGTAGGCTGCTATTGTTGGCGACCAGCAATGCATTTTTTAGTTGCTCAAAAAACTTTTTTTTTCTTTGTCAATGGCAACTGCTAGTTTTGGTTGAAAAGGTTCACTCAAATGGAACCAAGTCGATGCATCTAACCTCACATTAGCAGATAACACATAGCCGTCTAACTTCACATTTAGCCGATGCCATGTAACTGCATGTATGGAGACACCATTTATTGGTAGAGAGACTCATGCATGCACAACGTTTTATGTTGCACAGTGACAGCATGGTTAAAGGTGGTCACACAAGTTATCCACTACAAAACATGTCCTATTTTGACTACAAGGGCCCACTCGGGGAGGAGGCCCACTGCTTGTTGAGTACCTGAAACTGGCAACCACCATCAATGCCCAGTGTTATCAAGCCACTTTACAGAGCCATTAACTCGAAACGGCCAGGCATGTTGTCCACATATGGCTGCGGTGAAGACGAAGTGTAGTAGTTTCAGTGGGAAAGGGTGGAGCTGGAACATCCACCACGCAGACCTTTCACCGTGTGACTTTTTATGTTTTTGGACCTCTAATACAAGCTATTTGCAGACGACACATCGAATATCGCGGATATCACAGTGGACGATCAAGTGTGCGACTGGGTTCAGTCCTAGATCCGATAGCAACCTACTAGCTTCTTTAAAGATGGAATTGACCGCTTAGTGTCGCAATGGGATAAATGTGCCAACTATTATGAAATCTCTGCTGTTACTTAACACTATTGACCTGGTTTCATTTGAATTCCCCTTATAGTATTGGCCAAAACCTTTAGTTTCTCCAACGATTTTTTTTGTCAGAGTTGTGTCACTTCTATTTCCAGGATGCAATATGTGAAAGTAGAACACCTTGAAGTAAAACATTGATGTATTCTTTCACTAAAATAAATCCTCTGAAATTTAACATACTTCACAGGAGTTTTTCTTTTTTACATAATACAAAAGTACAGTTAATGCTGATGGTGTTATACCAGGAATTCGTCTTGCAGCACCAATCTAAATTGAAAACATAATTGTTAAACACTAAAAATAAATAAATAAGTAGTTATACATTTCACATTATTAGGTTTTGAGTCTGCCACAAATGACTATGCAAGTATTTTAGCAAATATAAACAATAATGATTACATTGCTTCAAGTTGTAAAAAATTGGTAACTATTTTAGCAAATTAGAGAGTAAAACAAAAGGTTTGTTCCCCAAAAGAAGTTTTGTTAGGTTAAAAGTTTTATGAATGTTTGATGTTATTAGAGACTGATGAAATTTATAAATAGAGCTTTTGTGTTCGATAAACTATTGATGAGTTAGCATGGATACACACAAAAAATGAAATTAAGTCAATCGTTAAAACTTTTTTTTAAACACTTGAATGTTATTTTAAGGTATCAAAACAACTTAATTTTTAAAAATTACCCTGAAAATTTTCACAAACAGTGTAACTTTGATTTAACGATCTCCTCAATTTAATAATACATTTCACTAGTCCGGATTTCACTGCATTGAATGTCTTATGTTCCTTGATTTAACAAGAACTTTTTCCGGTCCCTGGACAGTAGTTAAATTGGAGTTATACTGTATCTATTTCGCATGACATTGATATTATCAGGGTTCTCACTAGGGCATGGGATTATGGGATTCCAGCAATTTTCTCCAAAATCCAGCTGTTCAACAATTAGCAGTCATACGTTACAAAAACTGTAGTCAGCCAGTATAAATAGAATGGCTTATGATAAATTCAACTATTATTTTATTAATATCAGTGAAAATAAGTATCCAGGAATTGATCCACTCCCAAGTAGCATTGAATCTTGGCGCAATATTGTACTTGGTTGGCTGAATGTTGGCGTACGATTTACACCCAATATTGGCTGAAGCTCGTAGGGGATACATTTTAACAATATCGGCCAATATTGCTATTGCAATCTTGAGCCATTATTGCATGCCGATCTAATGCCAATATTGGCGTTACGTTGGCTAAATAGTGGCTCACAATATTGGCTGAAGCACGGAGGGGATACATTTTGACAATATTGGCCAATATTGCAATCACACTCTTGAGCCATTATTGCATGCCGATTTTAAACCAATATTGGTTAAATAGTGGCTTCCATTATTGTTATTTTACATTGCTGTCTACATAAAATGCGACATCAAGAAGGTGCAGTCAGAATGATACAAAATTTTACACTTGATGGCAACATTGATTACAAAATGAAAATAAAATGAACATTTATTACTGGAAAAATCCCAAATGAATGGAGGTTTAAGTACCCTGTTGAATCAACTCTAGCTTGAATGTACAACACGATACAGTCGAACATTGAGGTATACTAGTCTCATATGATGTAATAGGTCAATTCCTATCAGTTAATGTAAAGCACTACTAATTCAATTAAACTCATAGATTGTTCAATTTACCGTCAAGTCATTCCAGATATGCTCAATTTGTGACAAATCATGACATCACGCAGGTCAGAAAAGGTGATAATGTGGGAGCGGACCCCCCCCCCCCCCCCCTGCTGTGTGTGACGTTGCATTGCCCTATTGAACACGAGTCTCAACACATGACAAAAATATACCATTAGGTTGTGATAGTGCAGCGAATCAATGTTAGAGGTGATCCTGTCCCACACACAATATAGCACCCCATAGCATCACTACAGCTGTCGATGTGGTGTGCTCCTAAAAAGCAGGCTTTATTAGGGTCGCATACACTTGGAGTAGGTTCAAGTTCTAATCGATTTGTTAGCAACCGAATGGTTCCTGATTGCTCTCATAGCGATGAATCCAGATCGAATTTAGCAAAAATAGCATTTTTGTAAGGTTATGGAGAACACGTTGTGAACTACCAAATAATGCTTTTGCTTTTCAGCGGCATACCCCACCCACAGCTGGGATGCCTTTATGGGTTGCAATCATGTACAAAACATAGTCACTTCTAATATTGATCCACAGCACTACGACAGGTCACCCTGCGGTCCCCATGACACCAAACAGCGTTAATGTCATTATTCAGTCACATGTGTTGGCACTCATGGTGGGGCTCCCAGGAAGACACTGCTTGATCACACACAGCAAGGGTGTGAGGGGACTTCCTTTTCCACTTTCTATGTCCAGTGCGTCACCCTGCTTTGTCACAAATTGAGCATATCTGGGATCACTTGAGATGGTAAATTGCGTAGGCTATGAGCTTGATGGAATTAGGTGCACATTTCTAGTACCTGTGTAATAGGATATGCTTCAATGTTTGACTGTATTACCTCGTACATTCACGCAATAGGTAGCTCGACAGCAGACTTAAACCTCCATTCATTTGGGATTTCTCCAGTAATAAATGATCAATTTGTTCTCTTTTTGTAATCACTTTCTGATAGTAAGATTGCCATCACGTGTATAAAATTTCATTTCACTCTGACTACTATCCTTCTTGGTGTTGCATTTTGTGTGGCCAACAGTGTAGGTAGCTGTTACAGTTTTAACCAGGACTGAAATTGTTAGGATTCCAACAATTTCAACGAAAAGGAAGAAGGAATTAAAAGTCGCTTTCTTGGAAGCTTCGACCACGTAAACACTGAAGATGACTGCCGCAGATGCAGTTGAAACGTTTGTGGTAACAACACTCAGACCACAGCAGAACAGCCCAGAATCTCACAATATCATCAATTTAATTCATATTAAAAGTGCCTAGTTATTAAATGTTGGTCAGAAAAAAAGAGAATTTCTTATGACTGTGCACCAATTAAAGTATATTTTATTTTTGAATCATTTAACTGTAAAAGTAGCTAACAGAAGAAAAATGAAACAGTCAATGCTAACTCCATAAAAATTGATGAAAATGTAAAATGAAATATAATAAAAAGAAAACTTAATTTTAATTCTACATATTGTAATAATAACATAAGAAAATAAAGAGTGATTTGAGGAAGCATTTACTATTTTAAAGACTTTAATTTGTGCTAATTGAAAATATCGGATATTTCCGAATTCTGCTGAAAACTTACTAACATTGCTAAATATTAGTTACAAAAGTTCCTGAGCAGAATTCAGATTAGAGTTAATTCTCCCTCGACGAACAAATAGAAAATTTGTACACATTTGGTTTCATTGCAATTCTACGGTTGCGCAGGAAGTAAATGTAATTGAAGTACAGTGCAAAAGTTGCTAAAAATCTGTGCTTGATTGTTTTCATTGTCATTCAAATTAATAAACTTTTAAATTTGAAATAACTGATTAGTAAAGATATTTTGCAATATTGAACAATTAATGGTAGGAATTTTTATTCCTATTTAAAAAAATTAAATATGAACATCATTTTTAAGTACCTTTTTCTTTGCCCCGGATAGTTCAGAAATAGCAACTTAATTTTGCAAGAATTAACTCCTTCAGTAAAATGTTTGACCATGTTTATGTAAATAAAGTAAGTAGATCTTTAAAATTTCTTTATCAAATACTCCAGCATATGTCTAATATTTTCACATAAACAAAAAGTATTCAATAATGAACTAACAATTATTGTCAAAGAAAAATAATAAGATCTATTTCACAAAATTGGCATTCATTATAATAAATGTGGAAACAAACTACACTCAAACCTAGTTTTGTGTGGTGGATAGGGACCGCATAAAAAAATTCACTCAAAACTTCACTATTAGCTACAAAAAAATGCTTTCGTAACACAGTCTCACTTGAAAATAACCCAAAACTTACGAAACAACTGTAGGAATTTCTTCTTTAAACAAATTCAAGACACTTTTCACTCCAGAGTTCCCTGTACCTACCACTTTTTGTAGCTTAACCAGTTAGATGGGACCCTGAAGACAGCTCTGCTTTTGCAACTACTTTGAATCTCGCCAACCATTTGAATCCGCTTTTAAAATATACATCAGAGAACGATTCATCACTTAAAAATACTACCGAGCACTTGTTTTATAGACAAGTTAGTCAATCGAGTCACAATTTGATTGAAATTTTCATGTACCACAAAGAAAAAGGATCGCACACAAACAGGTTTGAGTGTACTGCAAACAAAGTTGTTAAGTTTTTATTTTTTAAAATGGATGTAATGTAGGTGACAATGAACACTGAATAATCTGAAAATCATTTATTATTGATGCAAATATAGGTTGCACTTATTGCAGTGAAATTATGGACAAGCAGTCAGTCTAGTACATATGTTTGAAAACTAAAACACATAAAAAAATACTTCCACTTACTATAATGAAAAGAAAATTTAAAAAGTTGAAAATGATTATTAAACCCTTTGCATTTTGGCTTAACTTCTGACATCACTTTTTAGCTCTGTATTGTCTTAATTTTTATAAAAAATAAAAACATTTATTTTTATTTCTAAACAAATAAAAAATATTCCATACATAATGCAAAAGAACTTACGGCTTACTTTACATGTTTTTCCCCCCACCTTTAAATTTCCAAAATCTTCAACATTATTAAATTTTAATCTACTTTTAATAGACGAAAGAGTATGAACACTTAATTTTTTTGTGCAAAAGAGATGAAGTGAAACAATTTATAAGGTTGAAAAGGAACATTCACTAGAACAGTTTGTTACAGGCAACGGTATAAATAGAATTATTTGTAAAGCAAATGGACAATTCCACAGTGTTAGACGTAGAATTTGCACAACATTTATCAATAAAAGTTCAGATTTTCTAGATGACTGAGCCATTCTTTTTGCTCAATACTTATGCATGTAGAAACAATTAAAAAACCTACGAAATTTCTAGAAAAAAGCTCTAACTTGAAATATGAAAAACGTCATGGTGTTGAATGTATATTCAAGAGATTCTTGACATGTCATTAGAAAATAAGGGTTTGGCACAAAAAATTCAACACTGGTGTAAAAACATAGTTTATCAAAGCATCTTGGTTTTATTCGATTTCGGATACATTTCTTGAACTACTTTATCAGATAGAACTTCAATTATTTCCGTAACAATGGTTGACGCTAAATACTTTACTGCCATTTAATCGTACATGCTCAGCTGAAAATAGACCATGGAACTTAATTCTCATTCCGTAATGAGCCAAAAGTCTTATGATCATCAAAACGCAAATCTGTGTAGAGAAATGAACTTGGTAGCATAAAACTAGTCCGTAAAATCTTCTTTCAGATTTTGCATTCAGACTTCTAAAAGTTTACTAGATTATTGTCAATAAGTTTAGGTGTTATAGAGCACTGTGAAAAGGAATGCAGTTTTCCAGTAGAAATTTGAATTTTCACGGAAAGTTTGTCTCATGATACATTCTCACTTTAGAATCATGAAAATAAAACTCCTGGAATCTTTATATATTGATCCAGTGTTTTCAAAGTCAAATATGATCCAGAATTTTCTCCAGTTTCAAATGTTAGTTCAGAATTCTCAATGTTTGACGCAATTTAGAATGTCACTGTTCGATTATGATTTCGAGTTTTGAAAACACAATGTCGATCCAAAATTTTCACTGCTTCACATCGTTTCAGCAATTTCTTCAATGTTGGATATCTATCCAGAATTTTATTCAGTATTTAATATTTCTCCAAAAAATTTTTTTGCCTTATTTCATTACTTTTATTTTGGAAGACAAAGTTCATCACTGCAAAAGAAAGCTTTCTCATTGAGTTGCTCCAATAACGCTTTTCTCTTTCGCTTTTTAAAATTTTAGAGTGGATTAGACATAGTTAAAAAAATTCACTGATGAAAATGATAAAATATCATTTAAGAAATGAAGGCAACAATAAAATTTTGAGGAAAATATCTCCGATATTCGGACAAAAGCATTTACCATGTGCAGCGGCGAGGAAGAGCAACAAAACACAAAATGTGCAGAGCAGACAAAGTTGAAGTTTCTTTTTCGCCGGGTTTTAAAAAATTACAAAAGCGTTTAAAGTGAACTCAAATAACTCCAATTTTTGAGGACTCTCTCTACGTTCAAAATTTGTCTTAGCTTTAAAACAGTTTGTGGAGTTTCAGGTAATCAGACTCAGTGTTTAATTGCTTACTAAGGAAAATCAATCATTTTTCAGATTTGTTTCAAAATCGGTTGAACATCAAAGAGCCATCTTCCGCCCAATATTGGCTTTCCATAATTCGACCAATTTTTCGCCAATATTGTCTCACAGCCTAAATACAATAATGGTTGCGCATTGTTAAGCCAATATTGGGACAAGATTGTGTGCCAATCTAAGTACAATATTGTTAATGCAATAAGACGCCAATATTGGCACAAGATTATCTGCCAATCTAAGAACAATATTGTTAATACAATGGAAAGCCAATATTGGCTTAATATTGCAAAAATCGTGCCAATATTGGCCAAGACATTGCCAACGTGAACAATCTCACGCCAATATTGAGCCAAGATAAAATGCTGAGAGACGGGAAAAAAAATATAGAATAGGTTTATATTTTTGTATTACTGAACGCTCAATTATCTTTGAAACTTTTTATGTTCTATTTCTAGTTCCCCAAAGAAAATAAATACTTCATTAGCACACCATTTAATAAATAACTGATTTTTAAAAAAATCTTGCCTAAGTAACAGACACTAAAAAGAGATTTTAATGTTAATTTTTCCTTTAAAAAAAATTGGTCAATAACTAAAAGAAGATGCATCTTTGGTCCAACAAACAAGTTCAGCATTCTTTCGATGCAATGCTCATTAAATAAATATCTTGCTTCGGGATAAGCAAAAATTTTGTAAATGGAAATATTTATCAAAACATTCAAGAGATAAACTAAACTGCAGATTTATAAAAAAAAAAAAAAAAAAATACTCCCACTTCAATATTAAAAAATCCCACTTAAAATTTTGGTCAGGGTGGAAAATCTTACCTTACTTTTTTCTCTAGTGTCAAGCCTGGATACTAAATACTAAAAAAAATTTTAAAAACTCACACTTATTGGTCTTGCTTCTAAGAGTTTTTTTCTCACTTCATTAGAAACTTGTATATTTTTCCTAAAACAGTAAATTTTTAGAAACTGAATTCCGAAGATTTATTGCCACAATATAACACAGTTACATCAGAACAAAAATCATTGGTTTTATTTTAGAATTGAAATAAATTACTATCAAAATAACTTAAACTCATTGACATTAAAATAATCGGGGATAGTAAATTTCAGTAATTTTCTATCTTTTGTAGATTAAATATGTAAATTAGTTTTTGAGAAAAATTTATAGTTACACACATCCAACTGAACTCGAAATGTTTCAAAAGTAAAAGTGGAATAAATTTTTTGTGAGGTTTGTCAAAAATTAAACCTAAAAAAAAATATGAATCGTAATTATTCTTCAAATGTTAGCTTTTCAGTACTATTATAACTGAATTAGTTTATAACAAATATGAATAACATCTAAACTAAGAGTAGTTTAAGAAATAAAGTAAATAATTACAAGCAAATGTTTTTTTTTTTTTTTTTTTAATCTTGACCTTAGAAAAATACTTACATCATGGTATCAAAATCATCTGGAAGTAGAAGTTCTTCCTCTTCTTTAAGTTCATTAATTAAAGCCAATTGTTTATCAAGAAATGATGAATATAAAGCTGAAATCAAGGTACAAAAATAAAAACCAAAGAAAATATCAAATTTTTCAAGAGTAGTGAATTATTTAGCCATTAATATCAACTAGTTTAGTTAAATTTCATTTCAAATTCTGGAGAAACAATAGAACTGAAAATGAACTTTTCAGTTCTAAGTTCCACTGAAAAAACTTTTAAGTAAATAAAACGAGAATTGATCCAAAAGTAAGGTTCCCATCAATTTTACAAATATACAGCACTCTATTCTCACTGAAATTTACATCGTTGGAAAGAAAAATCGTTTCTCTATTTTTCTCTTCTTGGGCACCCAAGTACCTCCCTGTCAAATTTGGTTGAGATCCGACGTAAGCTGTGGATTTGTATAGGGAACATACACGTATTTTTATGAGGGTAGATGAAATATAAACTGGATTTTGACTCTTAACACTGCTGTTAGAAAAAAAAAAATTGAGGTGGTGCCTTGCCAGTATGTTTGTGTGGATGTACAGGGTGTGTAAATTAAGTAATGAGACTGGCTGTTGAGCGGTGCGCTCCAGCACGCTTTCGACGCTTTTCGAACACACCACGCAGCAGTCGGCTCTGAGCTCTGGTCCAGTGTGTATCGCTTGGGCAACAGACTTCTTAGTCAGATTTTGGTCACAGTGAGAAGAGGACAAAAATGGAGTGTTTGCTGGAGAAATGTTATTTAATCAAATTTTGTGTTCGCTTGGGCAAATCGCCAACGGCGACACTTTTCCTGATCCAACAGACTTACCAAGAGGAAGCTCTATCGAAAACCCAGGTTTTCCGCTGGCACAAGGACTTTCGGAGCGGTCGGGAGAGCGATGATGACAAGAAGATGGTTGGATGCCCTGTCACAACCAGCGGCGCAAGTGTAGCAAAAGTGACGTGTCTTCTCCATACAGACCGTCGTTAAAGTTTAAGAATGATATAAGATGAATAAACTTAACATGAACATGTCAGTGAAAAAAATTGTGACCGGAGATTTGAGAATGAGAAAAGTTTGCAAAATTGGTGCCACCCGTGTTCACTTGCGAACAGAAACAAAGTCAGGTTGACTGCTGCCATGAGATGTTGGACTTTGTGGAAAACTACCTGGATGCTTTGAGCCCATTTTGAGGACATTGATGACATCCAAGTGACCGTAGCCAAAATGCTGAAGGACATTCCAGAAGCTGACTTCAAGAAAGCCTTCGAACCGTGGAAATTTCGCTGGCAGTGGTGCGGTTATGCAGAAAGGGGGGAGTATTTTGAAGAATATTAAATCGCTGTACAGATTAGATGCATAAAACATTGATTTTGAAACCTGTCTGATTACTTAATTTACACACCCTGTATGAAGAAGGGGTTTTAAGCTCACACACACATTGGAGATCTAGGCTGTTTCAATGTACCATGAATGAACAAGAAGTGCACATGTCTGTTGCGCAATGCATCATTCTTAAATTTCTCGCAAATTAAGGCACCAAACTGAAATTTTGAGACAGCGTCACGCACAGATACTGGAAGAAACACTTTGCACACTCGAGTTTATGAGTGGCTAAAAAAATTATGGCAGGAAGAGAAACTGCAGAAAATGAACCTTATGAAAGGAGACAGTGGACAAGGACAGGGCCGGCTCTAGCAGTTTTGCCACCCCGGACAAATCTGCAAAGTGCCGCCCCTCCCCACGGTAAACAAAATTAGAAAAAAACAACAACGTTCAAACATTACAGGTTTTTATTTTTGCATTACAAATATAGTTTTTTTTTTTTGCTTTCTTTTGGTAATTCTATCTTTTTAATATGAAACATTCTTCTAAACATAAAACCTTGTCCCTCTCCCTGCACCCCCTAAAATGGTTATGATTGAAAGCAGTTGTTTCCCCACTGTTTTCACCTATTCATCAATTTATAGGTTCTAAGTACGGCCACAGCTTCCTACACTGTCTGACTGTAGCAAAACCAAAAAATATTTTTATGGGGGGAGGGGCACGCTTAAAGTTTCCTGTACTAGCGGGAAATTCGGAGGTTCTCTCCCGAAAAAAAATTGAAATTGTAGTCCTATAAACGCAGCTTTAGACAGCATCTGGCGGTTTAGACAGTGGAAAATTTCAGGGGGCTTCTGATGAAATTTTAAAAAACTGAAGTTTTAAAAACACGATGGAACTTCGGTGCTGTCTTCAATCTTTTTTTTTTAAATAGCATGAAATCGATCACCTCTCACCCTAATTTTTGTAACATTGAAGTTCCAAAACGCAGTTACCGACAAACTTTGATGATTACGGAAAGAGGGGCTCTTTGGTTCTCCCCCCAAAAAAATTTCAAAATAGAAGTCCTAAAAAGTGAAGTTTTTAAGTGATATTCAGGGACTAGAGTGAGGATTTAAAATTCTCACCTTAATTGTTTTGTAATTTTCTTTTTTTCATTTTCAGAGTTCATATGGGAACATCTTCTCACTCTATTTAAAGAGGACTGCATACAAAGCACCTCAACAAATTGTTTCTAAAAATCCATTTTTTGATGATTTGGACGATATTAGAAGGCCTTTGCTCAGAAGTTTTCCAAAATGGATGTTTTAAAAACCATATTTGGTAACATTAGGAGCTCTGCAATTCTTCAAAATTGTAGCTTCAAAAAAGCAGTCTTAAACAATTTTCCATGTTGTTAAAAGGAAAGGTGTTTAATAGTTCTTCACCTAAAAAAGTAGCAAAATTAAACCCTTAGAGACGAGATTTGAGATGCCCTTCAATGATTTTGGGTGAGGGAGGAGGCATCCAAAAAATAGCATTCGAAATATTTTCTTATTTTTAAACGGTCTAAT
The DNA here is from genome assembly GCF_026930045.1 of Uloborus diversus. Classification (NCBI taxonomy): domain Eukaryota; kingdom Metazoa; phylum Arthropoda; class Arachnida; order Araneae; family Uloboridae; genus Uloborus; species Uloborus diversus. Next base: position 82,637,751 of record NC_072734.1, on the reverse strand, counting down.
GAAGAAAAAAAAGGAGAGGTGAGGATGAAAGAAGCATGAGATGTGGGACATGATCAACTGAGAAAAAATATCTAACTATGTATAAAAAAAATATTTTTAGATTAAATTCAGATTTTTCACAACATTTTATATTTTTTCCCATTAAAATTACTTTGTTTTCCCGAAGAGCGCTTGTTTCTTTTCTTTAATAATATGGAAAAAATTTTGAAAAAATATTATACTCAGCCCTTGGGGGAGGGGGGGAGGCGATCCAAAGTCCGTACTGCAGAATGTCAAAAACTGGACCACCAAAAATGTATACAATACGGGATGGGGTGAGGTCGTTCCACATGGAGTTGAAGTTATTCATGTCGTAATCAATAATTACTTGCTATTGCCAGGGGTGCACACAAGCGGGGGAGGGGTCCAGCCACAGAATGTGACATTGAAATTTTAAGGGGTATTTTTCTCTTTTTAGGGGGGGCTCTTACTTTTTGGGAGGCGTCTTCACTGTATTTAGGGAGGGGGTGCCCTTGCTCTTAGGGAGTGGGCACCCCTGTTATTGCAATTTCCCCCTGTAGATGAAATATGGCTCTCTGGGGAGGCACAGATTTTGGGAGAAATTGCCTGAAGAGTCACTCCGTGGAACTTATGTACGCCGCACCATATGTCGGCTGGACGTACGTGGATAATAATTATAATACTGTTGAACCCTATGAATGCAACGCAAGAAAGCAGAAACGAATAACTATTTAAAAACAGAAAACTTACTTCAAAAAGATTCCTTCCCAGTGAAATATATATTTATGTTCTTTAAATTTTTCCTTTACATAATGGTGCTGATGACAACGATATTTGAATTTAAATTGCAATAGTAAATAATCATATTCAGTTCTTTCGCTACAAAGATACAGAGCAGGCTTTCAAAAATTACTTTATCGGTTGAAAACTCTGGGCTCGAGTGTCTGGTTTATTTGAAGACTGAAATTGGAAAAAGTATTAAGTGCCAAAAAAAAAAAAAAATTCCTTCCATGTCAAAATAAAGTAAACGTGAAGCATTTCACTGTGGCAAATGATTTATGTGATTATCCTCCCCTAAAAAAGTAGCTAAAATAACGTTGTTGGGATCCACAAGTGGAGAGCACAGTAGAGTGCCATTGAAGGTTATTGAAGGATCCTTATCTCGGTTGGTCCAAGTCCATAATGCAAAAAAATGGAAAACCCGGTAAGTGTCACAATACGCTGGAATTTTATTTTTAATGTCCTCTAAAAAAATTTATTTGGCACTTACTGCGTTTTACATTTTTAGTCCTCATTTGTCGGGGAACACAATCAACGCAAAGAGAAAATACCATTTTATGGAAAGGATGGCAGTGACAGTTGCACACGTTTCTTTTTTTTTCTTCTTTTTTCCTGGTATGAAAGAGAAATACAAGAAATACAACCCTTCAAAAACAACGCCAAAACGGCTTTTCCCTCCCCTTGTTTAATCATCAGTACCCTAAGACTATGATCAGTACACAAAACAATCAGAAAAGAAGAGAGCGGCATGGACAATAGGGCTGTAAATCACATGGCCTAGGGCCCAGGATCAGGCAGAGGATTCTGATGGGAATCGGACTCCACCCATTCTGTCTCACTTTGCAACTATATAGACACATGACCATCTGATGTTGGCGACAGCAATTGTGGTTCAATAAACGTAGGAAAACAAAAAGACCAACAAGGTTCACATACTTTTCAGATTCCCAAAAGCTGCAAAAAAATTACATTTGCAAAACTTCTGTACAAGTGACTGATGTGCTGTCCTAGTGAGAAATGTGCTTTAGAGATTCGAACCAAAATGCCGCCCCTAAAATTTGCTGCCCTGGACAGGGATCCGGTTTGTCTGGCACTACAGCTGCCCCTGACAAGGATCACTGCTGTTGCCATTTGTCACATTATTAAAGAAAGGCAACTAATACAGCCTATTACTGTCCCCTCTTGGATAAAGCACAGTCTGCATATCGCAGCACGTGACAACACCAAGCAATACGTTATGTAATTCTTCTCCATGAAATTAAAGGCTGCATACTGTCGTTTTACAGCCGAAACAAAATGGAGAAATTTCTGTGAACACTGCTAGAAACTCCTTCTTACAGTTTATATTTATCTCCATATGACTATAATTTATTTAGACCATTAAAAAAAACCTAGGAGGACAACAATTTGATGATGATGCAAGTGCAGAGAAGTTCGTGCGCAAATTGCTCTGCACATGCCCCTCTTCTTTCCACCACAACGGTATGACAAACTTGGCAATCTGGTAGAGAAAATTCGTGTCAAAGAAGGACACTATGCAGAAAAATAATAGCTTGTTTTTTTTTTGGGAGGGGGGTTGAAGCAAACAATTCAAAAAAATACTCTGGATTATATTTGATCTACCCTTGTACATACACTTACATACATATTCTCTGCTTTATTTATATGGATTAAAATGTGCAACATTATGCATATAAATAATTTGTACCCACATATTAGTGTGCTTTTACAATACAGTTTGAGCAAACTCTTTAGTGGTAAAATCCAGTTTTGAGCAGTTTTAACTAGTTTTTACCAGCCGTATGGCCGAAATCAGTTTTGACTGGCTAGAACTAGAAACCTGCAACCTGGCCACTACACTAAATATCTTCATCCAGCACGTCAAGCCAAATATCAGAGAGGATATCTGAAAAATAACCTCAAACTTAAAATTTCCTCTCAGACAAAAACTGAATTATGAAAAACTCAATGAAAGCTAGTTTTGAACAAATTCTTTAAAATTTTTAAAAATAAATCAGGTTTGGGATCAGACAACCACATAAGAAAAAATTGGCCAAACTGGACAATTAAATGAACAGGTTATGAGGTCAAACAAACAAAAATGAATGACACTGTGAACAGATAATCTGCTCTTTCGAAGTTGTTTAAAAAGTAAATTATGTTTCTGTATTTGGGGAGGTAAAGGGCAGTAAGTACCAAAAACAAAGTCTGGCATGAGATGAGTTTAAAGTTTCTCATTTGTGATGATTTGCATAACTGGAACATCTTTTAAGGGCTTATAAAATAAAAGTTACTTTATCAAGCTCTTAGATCTTCATACCTTTGAATACAGTATAAAATGTTAAGATGATGCTTAAATCCCAACTTTGAAAAAATGGACATAGTGCTCTTGACCTCCTTAGGAACAGATTTAAGAAGTAATGACCATAGTATGGCAATATGAATTCAGTAGTATGACTCATAGAATGCATGACATCCAACTGCCTCAAGGTAAAAGTTTACAATCAAGCATAAGTTTCCCTCTACCCTGAACTCTTGAATCTTTCTTTCTTTATTGAACATAATTTTGATGATGGCTTTTCAAGGGATTACACTGTCAAATATCGAATAAATGACCGCCCCCCCCCTCCTTCACCTCATATTGCGAAATTACTGAAGAGGGCATTCAAATTGTTGAAGGAGAAAAAGTTCTGACAAAGCACATACTCGATAAGTATTTGTAGGCGATTTAGTACAAGAGTTTCTCCATTTCTTATTAATTTTAAGAAGGAGACGTTCACAAGCAATTTGAGTTGAGAGTACCTACATAAGCATTTGGGAGATAAGATAAATGAATTGCATTGTACAATAAATTTCAACTAAAAATGTAAATAATGAATAAAATACCTTCTATACAAACACGAGGGTAAATGCGTGAAAATTCTTTAGAGTTTTTCAAGTTTTCAGGCAAATATTCCAAAACTTTTTCAAGAGTTACACCAGGGACTACTAAATATTCAAAGATGCTGGAAACAAAAAGATTCTCAAATCAAATTTATGCTATAAATGCTCATAAATTAACATAAAATCATAAAATAAAGTGATCTTATAATGCAGAAGTCATATAAGAGTCAACACTCTTTCGAACAACCTCCCAATACTGCGACCCTTACATTACAACGACCAATACATGAAGTCCCGTTAGCTATTCCATTAACACGATGTTATTTTAACCAGGGCTGTAAAGTTGGAGTCAGACTGATTTTGGGGTAAAGTAGTCGGAGTCGTTCGAAAACATGACGACTCCTGGTTTCTTTTTCTTCTTTAACTTTCACTGACTCTCCTTGCAAGTTCTAAGAAACTGACTACCAATTTCTTTGCTGACATGTATAAAGGCCTACTAATAAGAAAATAACTGTTATTGTGGCAAGCAGTAGCCCTGATTGTTTATCGAACTTTCCGTAACAGCTACCTACGCCGCAGTCTACTAGTTTGCTCAACTTTATTTTTTTTAACTTTATTTAACTGATAGCAACTGTCGGCTAACAGTTTTGTTGAGTAACATTTTCTAAGTAATCACTTTCATATAAAAATAATTAATATATTTACTACTTCAATCTAAGTTTTAAAATAGTAAAAGGAATGTATGGCTTGAGCAAGTCAGGAAACTTCTGATAATGCTTGGTAAATTCAAATAAGTGTTGGCACAAAAGCACAAATCTAAAAGATCACATAAAAAATAAATGCTTTTTTTTAAAAGTGAATACTTTACCTAAGAAAACTTGGTTTCCACTAAAAAGTACAAAATAATATCAGTACCTGCTTTATTGGTTACAACACTCAATAATTATAAGTAATCCTAAAATCTTCGTATTAAAGTTAATTCTAAAGCTGCCAATAAAATTAAAATTGAGCCAAGGAATGTAGGTATAGTAAAAGCTATTCATACAAAGCTATATACCGCCGCATTTTGTGTAAAATTTGCTCCAGACGTACATGTACTTGACCTCTCCCTGCAATATAGTGCAATATTTTTGTTGAAATTTTTAAGATGAAATTCAATATATTTTGGGGAAAATTTTTCAGAATTAAAGTATTTCAATTTTCATAGACTCTGAAATTAAATTGAGGAGTCACTCATCAGATGGGTGTGGGGGAGGGGGGCTCCCCCCATCAAGAAAAGTTTTTTGACTTAACAAAAAAGTTTTTTTTTTCCTCTCAAGTTACAGCATTGAAAAATTGAAAGCACAGGATTTGATCTACATCTATTTGTTAAACATTAAAAGGAGCAAATTAATCCTTTGCAATTTTTTAGAAATGGGATCTTAAAGTAATCTCACTTAGAAATCGCAACTATTGGATAATTTGATTTTCAAATTGAACTTCTAATGTTGTATGCATCTTAGGTTTACAATAAAATACAACGCAAAAATTTCATGAAAAGGAATTAATATTTCAATCTCTTTCCCCCCCCCCTTCATGGGGGAGGGGATGTGAAAAAAAAATAAATAAAAAGGTCGGAGTCGGACGTTTTAAAATCCAGGAGTCAGAGTCAGCTATTTTTCTTTTGACTCCGCAGCCCTGAATTTAACGCCCGTTAGAACGTTCAACTGAGCTGCTCATTCCAATATAGTGACTAAAATTAAGTTTTGACATTTTTGTGATTCTCAAGACTATTGATTCAAAAATTGATAATTAACAATTTTAAATTTCTAAAAATTAAGAGTTTCAATTGAAAAGAGTTATTTGGTAGTGAAAGGTTCTTAGAGTTGATGAGAACTGCACACAAACCACAGACATCTGAAAAGAAGGATAAACTGTGTTTTTGAAAACAATTTCAAACAAAGCCAAAGCAAACCATGGTCTCTAGTTTTAATGAGTAACAAATTTCTGTCAATTATTTTCAGTGCACATTTCTTTAAATGTATTTGTCTTAAGTATAAGGGTTTAATTTGAAAAATTTAAATCTTAAAAACTAACAAAATATAATAAAAATAAACTTAATTTTATTAAAATCTGGTGCCTGGTCAGAATAAAGACTGAACGGGAAATGCAGAGCAAAATAATTTCTTTGCAGAGTTTCGCCATTTTTGCGGAGCAGTTAGCAACCTAACTAACCTACGGCTTGCAAAGCCACTTACATCCTTTTGCTTCTCCTTGCCTCATGTATAGAAACTTAAAAATACTTTTTTAGAAAAAAAATTCAGAATAATAATTATTAAAAGTTTTATTTTTATGTAGAAATTTTGCACAGAACTCAATAAAATAAAATTCCATTACATCAGTCACTCATATCTGCTGAAACTATGAAAGAGAGAAAACATTTTTACAGATAAACACATGAAAAGTAAATGACATTCATTTCAGGTTTTAAAATTATATAAATAGTAATGTTAAAAATAAGATATTTTTCATAATTACTTTTTTTTTAATGGGCATTTTGAAGTTAAGTTCACCTCTTTAGGACTTTTAGTAACTGATTTCATTTCTTCGATAGTTTCTTCTAATAAGCTCTTTGTTTTTACAAAGCGTGAATAACGTTTCTGTGAAACACATCCCACTTTGTAACCTAAAAAATATTTTTAAACCATTACATTTTTTTTTGTCACTATTGAACATAGTAAAATATTTCTAGAGTAGAGCATGGACTACATAGGGTGGCCAAGTTATTATACTCAAACAAATTTTTCTGTATTTTTACTGATTTTTGTTGTTGTTACATAGTTTTAAAATTAGAACACATTTTAAAGTTTATTCTGGGAGGCAACAATTTTTTCATTTATTATTATTACTATTATTTTAAATGCTATAGGCATCAGTGTCCATTAAAATTTCAAGTTACAAGCTTCTTCTTGTGAGTGTGATTGAGAATAACATCAGAGCATGGCACAATACTCAGTAACCATATCATCATGCATAGAAAGCATGCCATGCCACATCCAAACCATGATAGCAGCAAAAGGTGGAATAACTAAATATTAAAGTTTTCCTTTTTTTTACCTATTAACCTATTAATAGTATCAATCAGAAGTTACTTTACGTTCAATATGTTTAATTCATATTTTAAATAAGCCTTAAAATGTGTTCAAATACAGTAGACCTTCGTTTTACACAAGTTTATTTTACCCAGTTTCGATTATACGCGGTCTAAGATTTTACACCTTTATTTTATTTTATGCGGATTAATTTCAGTTTTACACAGATGCGGCAATGCAAACATATAACATTTTCCTCTTTTTCAAAATCCAAACTCCTAAAGATTGCAGATTACATGTGATCAACTGCATTTTGGCGTGCTTATAATTGAGCTTGGGTCACTGGAAACATTTTATGCGATTGGTTCCAGAGCTCTTTCCAGAAGTAGAGTTACTGAACTCGCACAGTTCAGAACTCACTGGAAGAAGAGCTTTTAAGAGTGACAAAAAGTCCAAAACTAACGAGGATACTGACGTCGGTGACGCACAAGCAAAAACGTTCACATTGAAAATTTTTGAGCCATTCCTAGACAACAGAAATTATCTTTCTGATTTGTTAGTGAAGGAAGACTCTATCATGGAAATGATGCAAGTGATCATGGATGCGTTAATGCTCTGCAAAGAATTACAGAGAAAATTTCCCAATGACTTCCAAAAGACTATCATAGCCAGCTCTTCTTCATAAACAGAACACGAAATTAGTTTATGTTTTCTTTATACACGTTGTGCATAAAAATCGATATAAGTACACATTAAACTTATTAGACAATTAGTCATCACTAGAAGGAAGTATTTTTTTTATCTACGGAATCTAGCCCCTATTTTAACACTACTATTAGGTCTCAATTTACGCGGTTTTGATTTATGCGGCATTTCCGTGGAATGTAACCCCGGCGTAAAACAAGGGTCTACTGTAATAAAACTATGCAACAATAAAAAATAATAAAAATACAGAAAAGCTAGTTTGAGTAAAATAATTTGGTCAACCTCTGTATTTGAATATCAATTAATAGAGTTATTGATTAACAAAAGCATTCAGTTGTGTATTTCAAATTTATGCACCACTAGCTTTTACCCGCTGCTTTGCTCATATTGATGTAGATTTTTTTAATTGATTCAAGTTAATGGTCAACATAGGGAGAGGTCATATAGTTACCAAAAAATGGTTTCTCCCCACTTTTGCCGACATTTAAAATGGCCTCCCCCCTTTAATATATCAAAAGATATGATGAAAACTGAAAATCAAGGGAGGGGGGAGGGTAAATGAAATGTCGGCGAAACTGGGAAGACACCCAAAAAATCACACAACATAAATCAGGAAAACGTTCAGAAATTGTAAAGAAATTAGTTTGGGTAATTCTCAAAAATTCCAATTCAAGTGAGTGTCAACAATTCTTAAATAAAGTCAACCATTTCCTTTATAATCCCCATCACCGTCAAATGGTGTCCAGCGCTACACCTGCTATCTAAATTATTGTATAGCTTCTTGCCGGAGAAATCGTCTCAAAATAGGGTCAACAGTCACTACAAATCCAGATTCTAATAATGTCCCTTCAGAGTGAGAACATCAAACCTTTAAAATCCCTTACATGAAGGAAATCAACTGTTTCTTAACAACGTAAACAGTCCTGATTTAAAAAAAGTTCAGAGTAAAAATACCATTAAAATCAGAGTAAGCACAAGTTTTTTTTAAGTTCCCATTTAAATGAGGATAATGGTGCAAAAAACTTCTCATTTCGGAAAGAGAAACATTCCCTAAAGTCTCTATTAGAATGGTGATATCAGCGTTTTCAAATAACATCTCCCTCTGAAGATCTCCTTCATGATTAATTCCAAACATCTTCATCAGTACATGTCCGATAGTATGAAAAACAAATTTAAAAAAAAAAGAAAGAACAATACTCTCTTATCGCTATTACAGTAGGGATATTAATTCTGCAAAAAGCTAATTAGCACCATTAATCCTTAAAAATACACACACACACAAAAAAAAAAAAGAAAGAAAGAAAATAAAAAGTTTCTTTAAAGTTAAAAAAAAATTCGCCAATGTGCTAACGTAGTTGCCTGGTGAGTCTGGAGATATAAAATGGATTTGGTGGATTAATTTACATTTTAATAGCAGTTTTAATGTTATTTGAGCGTGTTGTTTCACTAATTTGGTGGATTAATTTTAACTGCAATACCCTATACATAGTATTTAATGATATATTTACCAAAATTAGTTTGGCAAAGTTTTTAAATTTAAATGCAAATTTTGTAATGGCTGTAGCGGCAGGATTTTTGAACACTCATCCCGACCGCGTTATCATAACTCTGCCTATCGAAGAAGTTTTTAAAACGTCATTTTGTTTTTTTTTTGCAATTAAATTCATTTTCTTCAACGAATGCAATCTAATTCATTATCTATTTTTGCAATTAAAAGCAGCGTAAAAATGTAAAACAATCCAAATTCATTATTTATCGGAAAAAGGACCACAGTGCCATACATTCGCCAAAGACTTGCCAAATTTATACAGCTGCGTAAAATGTTTGCTTAATCTACATTCTTAAGGTATAAATTTTAATTCCGAACAGAAGATGCTACAAAGAAAATGTTTTGCATGTATTCGGCCTTTCCTGGTAAAAAATAAATATTTTTCCAACGGTAACTGGGGGTAGGGGAGCAGCAAAATGTTGTACATAGCAAAAATACCCAGCGTTGCCTGGGTGTGTAATAATTGTGAGATACAATATATATAGTTACTTTAATTCGTTTTCTTCTACAACTGAAGTAACTGAAAATAGACCGGTTTGACGTGATTAAAAATCATTCTAAAATCGTCTCTATATTGCTATTGAAGTACAAACTTTTAAAAAATGTAGCCATTCGTAATCCCTTACTGTGATTTAAAACGTTACGAAATTTGCAGTAATCGTTTTGGGATACCTTGGTTAAGTCTCCCCCTCCCTACTTTGTAAAACTGTGTGTTACTAACTTTATCGAAGAGATAGTGTCGCCATTACTGAGATACTTCTGGTGACCATGAAATGATGCTATACGAAATGTTTCCAAAATAAGTAGTAAAGTTTGGCAATTATGTTTGAAATTGTGCGCAAACTGGTGCTGTTTATGGATTTGATTTATTTAGTTGGCGGATCATTTTACATGTTAACAAATGCTATAAAGAAATGGCGATATTTTGGTTACATGGGGAAAACCAAGAAGCAGTATTCACATAGTTTTTAGCTTCGAAAACAGCGACAATTGAAAAAATTGCCACATGCCTTAGCTATTGAAATGATTCAGCAAAAATGTTTGCGAGATTCCTGCTGGTCGATCAAGCGCCCAGTCAACACAAATAAATTAAAAAAAAAAAACATTAATTGCCTCAAAGTTTCGTAAAACTGGAAAATAATCAGCCAAATCCATGTATTATTTGCCTATCTTGTGCAAAAAATCTTACTTTAAAATTTCACTTGAGAAAAGCCTTGAAGTCAGACGAAAAGAGAAAATAGTCAACAATACAATAATTGTCGCTATCGACAGGGAGTTGAGATGATACCCCAAATACTATATTGTGTTGAGGAAAGCCTTCGAACATGAAACTAAAAAGCTCGTAACTCGTTTGTTATTCTACTTAGAAGTTTGGAACAGGTGCCATCTTCAGCAGAAAAATAAGAACTTTCGATGGACATATAATGTTAATAAGTACAAGTATTTTTTCATCCTCATGTTAGAGAATATATAGGAAAATTGGGTTTTATCGTCCCTAGGGGGGTTTTGCCCTCAATAACGGGGTGAAAACTACCCTATGTGTTATTCTGATGCATAAACTATATTATTGTAAAGCTTCATTAAAATCCATTCAGTAGTTTTTGCATGAAAGAGTAACAAGCATCCACATACATCCATACAGACAAACTTCCACATATATAATAGTAGTAAGATGTAAGAAATATGCTAGTGGTTAGGTCAAATTAAGGTAAGCAATGCTTTATGTTACTTGCATAGCATGTAATAACAAATATGCATATCTTCTATTTAACATCAATTTCATTGATCAATACTGTAACCTTTTGCTGGTAATTTTATATTTTAAATTTGTAAATGATTGGCTATTAGAACAGTTAGTAATCCAAGCATTCCCAATCACTAACTGGTTTTGAAGCATGCTGTATGCTGCCAAGCTAAGCACAAAAGTCGTATTTGCCATTTTTTTAATCAAAATTTCATTATTGTCACGTTGTGGTTCTGTATAATATGTTTTACCTCTACAACATTGTATGTTGGGCATTAATCAATTATTTTCGTTCAGTGCTGATTGCTTGCTCGCCGCATGAACTAGTCTCATTTAGGCAAGTTTTTCCACATGTAAATTTTTGTGTTTTAATTAAGTGTTTTAAGTTTGTGTAAATCATTGCTTTAGTTTAACCCATAACAGGGAAGGTGAGAAAGAAAGACATAGCAGGGGACGTAAGGTCTCAGAGACCGCTCTGTTTAAAAAAAAATTTTTTTTTAATCATGTACATAATTAAGATACATTACTGAAATTTTTCAGATGTTACTTTTATTAATTTTATAAAAAAAAATTAGGAAAGAAAAATGTTTTTGAATTTTTAATTGAAATATACCTTTTCTGAGGAAATTTCGTTGGAGCCATAAGATTTTTTTGAGAAAAGTCATGTGCTGCAGTAAATAATTTATTGCTCGTAATAAAGTTACTGTTGAGCAATGATCTTTTATTAGTTGCTAACATGTGTATTTAAATAGACAGTAATATGGTATCTGTCCAGCGTCCACATCCCAGGTAGACCTGTCGCCTGTACAATATAGTGTAGTGTACAAAACCAGTAATTTTTTTAAGAGTTAGTTTTAATTAAAATTCACAAAACAATTGATAATTTGTTAATTGTAGCAAACTATAATTAACAATTAAAAAATTGTTAACTGTAGTAAACTACATTTAATAACTAATTAATCGTTAATTGTAATTTTTCACAATTACAATTGATCAATTGTTAGTTGTGGTTACGTTTACCAATTAATCAATTGTTAATCTTTAATAGTTCATGCAATTAAAATTTGCCCAAGTCTGCCCTGGTGAGGGGTGCACAAGCAACAGGATTCTGTAGCGTTCTGAAATTTCATTTGAAACACTGCCATTGCATTTATCTTAAACCTGAAGTGCCCCACGAGAAAAAATTTATTCCTTATTTTTTCCCCCTTCATAATAATCATTTTCCTAATTAGGGGAGAAGGGTGCTAGTGTGGACAAACAAATAATTCTGATATTTGTTTTTCAGAATTTCTCTGTTAATTTATGCATAATGACAACACCAACGTGCACTTCCATGTGTAGTTTCATAACAACACGTTTGATAGTTCAGTAGCAAATTACAAAAGAGAGTTTTCATAGTGGAAAAGTTTATTTTGGATTTTGTTTTAATTATTAGATTACAATTTTTTAATTAATTATTTCAAGTAAAAGGAGATAATATATCACAAATAAATGTATTAAATATATATTTTGGTATTTAGTTCTGTTGTTGATAGTTTTAATTAACAATTAAAAGGCTTAAAAGAAAACATTGCCCCATGGGGTTAGAGTGGACACACAGTGATGGGGCTACTGTGAACATAGTGTAATGAGGCTTCTGTGGACTCATGCCCACACTAATCCCTTGCAGCTTTGAGTGAGAAAACAATAAGGAGTTAAATATATTTTATGTTATTTGCCTGATTAGATTAATTTTGACAAGTATGCATTAAACTACAAAGGATTTTATGTAACGTTTTTTCAAAATTTTGGTTTCATTTACAAAATAAGATAGATTCTTGTAAAGTGATGAGTTATTTTACAAATGATTTTATTTATTAATCATCATATTACATTTTGCTATTTTATTCTTTACCAATTGCTTCATAAAATGATTTATTGAAAATGATAAAATTATGACATTTAGAAAGGATTCTGTGTGTTTTTGCACATTTTTAAGCCTTTTTTACTAAATGAGTTTGCTTATTGAAAGGTGAAAAATCAATTTACCAAGGAATTCTCTCTGTAATTTTCACACATTTTTTATCATTATTTTTTTTATAATTCATATTACCAATGACATAAGATATAATGACTTTGTGTTGGTCAAGTTTATTTAAAAAAAATTGTATTTTGCACTATGTTGGACGAGTGGAGGCTGTATACAAATCAACTGATGAATTTCTTAAAAGGTGAATAAAATAGTTCTTTGAAGCACAGAAAATTATTATTTTTCCACGATGGAAAATATATATCCCAAATATCGTGAAATGAAATTGTAGGGAAATTACCATTGCCAGATGTTGCTAGTAGCACAAAAAAAATTCCGAAAGGTTACTGATTATTTCCATAGAACATTGCGGGATTTCACAGAGCATTTTTACTTTACACTATTATTAAAGATATCAACATTAAATGTTATGTGAGATGCAGAGTAGAACATGCACCGTAAAAGCAACTCTGAAACGTTCCTATAGACTAATGGGTAGCTCATGCGAACAATTTCTGCCAATGACATTACTTGCAAAAATCAGTAACTTTCGTGAAATTATCCTTTAATCTTTCCCAAGAATATGGTAATCTCCCATTCAGACATGAGCTCTCATTGAGAGCTTAGTCAACCTGAGCGGACCATAGTCGAACTTAAGACGATAAACTTAATAAATACACTCAGTTTATCTTTAAACTGGTAGCGAAAAATATTTTTCACACCATTGAGGAGTCTACATTCGTGCAACTTGTAGCAATTCAGAAAATTTTTTCCCAAAGATTTTTGATTTTACGGGAAATAGGTAAAAAACCTATGTGTGGACAAAAACTACCTTTTTAGAAAAACATTTTATTGAATAATTGTTCGGCCAAATGTTTTAATATATCAGTTAAAATAAGTGCAAAAGAGCAAATAAATGTTTAAAAAATGTAAAGCGCATGAAAAGCAGTATTTAGTATACTTTTTTTCCAAAAATGCAAAATTTGTCCACATTAGCCCCCTTCTCCCCTAAGGGCAAGTAGCTAATGTTTCATAATCTGAAGCTAAATGAGAACAGAAAATAAACCCACTACCTTTTTCAGTTAAACGAAAATCAGCATTGTCAGGCCTTAAGTATAGTCTAAACTCAGCTCGACTCGTAAACATGCGGTAAGGTTCTAAAGTTCCCAAAGTGGTCAGATCATCAATTAAAACTCCAATGTAAGCTTCTGTTCTGCTAACGATGAATGGTGCAACATCTTGTACAGAACATGCAGCATTGATTCCTGCAATGATTCCCTAAAAGTACGTTTAAAAAAACATAAAATCACAATAATTTATTTGTGAGATTGTAAAACTAAACAAAAATTTTCAGTTGGTACGAAAGCATAGTTATAACAATTATGCATATTCATAAAAATAAGAATGCATACGAGTTAAAAGAAAACTACCTGAGCTGCAGCTTCTTCATAACCTGTAGTACCATTTATCTGCCCAGCTAAAAATAAACATCTTACTTTGAAAGTTTCAAGTGTCGGCTTCAGTTGACGAGGATCAATGAAATCATACTCGACACCATAACCTAGAATTCAGAAATCAATACTTTATGTGTTTTTTGAAAAAACAAAAAAAAAAAACTTTTTTTCAATAAAAACCATTTTTTAAATTTATTTAAAAATTACAGGACGTAATTCAATAGTTGAGAAATAACGCACAAAAAAGTATTACTTGATTTGTCATTCAAATGCAGTTTTGCTAAATGTTTTGGAACTAAAAATTTAAAAAAAAGTCGGAGTAAAATCAAGGTGCAAGTTAGTAGGAAAGAATTGCCTTGCATTCTGCATAAATTTTATTTTTTAGTGATATTTTTCTTTTCCCCTTTTAATTAAAAAAAAATCTTCTACAGAGTGATCTAAAAGTCATGCAACCTCTTATAATTTCTTTATTTAAAATTATTATTAATTTTAAATGCAAATTATTTGGCTAGTATGCAACACTAAATTTTTTGGGATCAAACTGACACTTACAGTATTTTCTTGAAAGAGAGATATTAATCAAAGACTTTCTCTTGATTGGGTATAGAAATGATCTGAAGTTCATTATTAAAGGTTTTGATAATGGCTTCAAATGAATGGGTTGAAAAATATTGTTGAATAATGAAAGTTCTAAACAACCATCTTGACCACTCAACAAAAATAAAAGTGTCAGTGCACAATGAAAATGAAAACTAAAACGTCTTGCAATTTCAAATAATATACAGTTGCCAAACAGCCAAATAGTTTGTATTTCAGATTAATGGTATTTTTCAAATAAAATATTTTATAACAGGTTGTGACTTTTGGATCACACTGTATAACAGTTTAGTTACCATAGCACTGACTCAAACAATTAGGGGAACTCTAAACTTAAATTTTGGGAGGGCAAAAATTCTCTGTTTGTTGAATGGAACTCCAAATTTTGCCTTATTGTTAGACAAAATTTGCCGAATAAGGACATTTTTAGAATGTCACAGTAACCTCCTATCGACACGGGCACCCATATGCATAATTTTAAGGGGGGGGGGAGCTCATACTTTCCCTATGGTTTAGCAGGATATTTTCCCCCATAGAAACCGATTTCAGTACATATTAGATACAATAAACTTTTGACATTTTTTAAAACTTATTCATTAATGGCTGAAAAAGAAATGTTTTAACATTTTTGCAAAGAAAAAAGTACTAAAAGCAAGGAAGTTCTTCTTTCTGGGGGGGGGGCCTTGAGCCCGCACTCCCCCCCCCCTATATAGCTGCCCATGCTCATCCGGGTGCACGGGCAAACAATATTTATTGATTATTGTGCATGGCTGCAATCCAAATAATTGACGATAAGTTTACTTTACATGAAAATAACACAAAATTTAAATTGGTGCAATGTTTTAACCCATTAATATACCATGAAATACGGATAACGTAATTTTCGCATGAAATAACTGCTAATCATAAATCTGCCAATCAACAGACATTTAAAAAACCAATCAAAACAAAATGAGTGATTAAACCAAAGCAATTGTTGCTACTGTTGTCTTGTACCAGTCAGGGTGACAATTTGGGAGGCACTCTTCAGTTCTCCAATTTTACTATAATTTGGTGGGTAGTCCGACTTTCAGAGTACACACATGCCACAAGGACCCGTTCATAGGGTAGGCAACCATTCACAGCACAATAACACAATCACACACATAAAGGACAAGGACAGGAGAGAGAAAGTACGTCCATGTCAAGCCAGGATTCGAACCAGGAACCTCCTCATCCACAGTCAGAATTCTCTGACCACCCGACAACTTGCTGGCAATCAAAATAATTAAAGCATAAAACTATAGCAAAATTGTTACGCAACCTTTTTTTAAGGGAAATACAAGAATTGTAATGGCCAAAGAAGTCAAACCTATCATCATTGATTTCTTGGTGGTTGCAGCTCGATATCGGAGAGTTAAAACTCTTTACGTTAAAAAAAAATCCCTCATAGCTCTGAAACATGTGTATATGATAATTTTGCACACATTTACTTGATCACTTAATTTTTCTGAATGAAGTTAATCGTTCGTGTTTCTTAATTATCCCCACTTGGAAAAATAACTTCAGCCTCAACTCTATGTTTATGTTTAAAACAGCTAAGTATGGTACACAGCTCTAAATCATTGACAAGACAGATACAACAATCTTGTTTTGGACATTCATCAACCAACCAACATGTTTTGTAATACAGTAATTTGAAAGTGATTTAACTAACAATTAGTGTGTATTTTTATCGTACCTGGCTTCAACATAACTGCATTTTGAAGCCCTGGTATATATCTTAACATTTTGAGCTGTAAATCTTCTGGAAGAGTGCATGAAAGCCCTTGAGGATATATTACATCTGAATCCAATCCTAAACATAAGAGAAAAAAAAATAAGAACATAAAGCTAGTAAATCAAAAGTGTTAAATAATAATTTAGAAAAAAAAAACTAAATACCTTCGGGTTCAAGCCAAACCTGATGAGAACGTCCCCCAAATCTCATAATCTTTGACTCAATTGATGGACAGTAGCTATAAAGGTAAATAAACAAAACAAAATTCAGCATCCAAATATAAATTTATATGCAAATACACTTCAGAACCTTTTTTTAAATAGTTCTTATATAAAAACTTCTTTTTCAAAAAATTTATTAATTGAAAGGCTCAGGACAAGAATGAAATATGCCCCATGATGTGAACTTTTCAGTAGGCCCGTTTCAAACTTATAAAAACTATTTGTAAAAAATCTTCAAAGGTATTATACATTCTATATTCTGCAATAATAAAACCTGATATGTTTTTCTCCAAATGGCATAATCCATTGTCATGTTTATTTCAATTTTAGTTATGAGAAACAAAACTTTTGATCGAAAAGTCAATCCTTGTAGTTTGTCACATTTCTGCCCCGAGACCTTCAATTGTAAACAAATGAATAAAACATTAAACACTTATGGTTAAACAATTGGTTTTTCACCTCCAGCTCAGGCACTTCCTATTCCGGGCTGATGAGTGCCAATAAGCATGAAACTGCAGTCCTCAGATGGAATGACTGAGCTGACGGTGTATTTGATGTAAAACATTAAACAATTTACCTTTCAAAAAGTATTGGGTTTTGCTGCATTTTGGAAGGTATCTACTTTAGGAGGCTATGCATGAACATCCTTGTCAGTTAAAACCTGCAAAGGTCTTAAGTGCTGGGAATTTTACAGGATGTCTTCCAACCAATTTGATGACTCTGTCAAACTTTATTCCTCTAAAAACACAGGTCTACAAACAATGTTCCATGGAACCCCAGAGTTTTGCAGCACATCTCTGAAGTTTATGCAACTCAAAATGCCATGAAGAATGAATATAAAAATACAAGCGAACTCTAGTCAGCAAATACAACATAGGTACCTGGAGTTAATGCAATTCATTGTATGTTAAAAAAAATTACGAAAGGATTACAATTTTCTTTCATTGTACAAACGTGACTAATACTTTGAGAACCTACTTTTAAAAATATTTTAGAATGCATACTTCCACAAATGGAAATGAGTTCTACGGAAAAACCTTGCAGTTCTAAGTGTTTAATGAGTTAACCAAATTTTAAATTCACTGCTGTAAATCATCACAACTTAGTGCATGTGTTCAACTCTATTAATCATGAATAAATAAGTGTCATTTGCCCTTCTTTTTGCCAGCACTGTATCTTTTCTTTGAATCTTTTAAATTAACATTTTGGCAATGGCACAAAAAGATTCTACTTTACTTAAGACATATCTCAACACCAAACTTGAAGAAACAACTCTGAATTTCAAGCAAGAATGATAACCAATACAATAAAAGAAGTTCAATCTTTAAAATGCATTGGTAACATAATGCTGCACCTTAAATTTAATAAACTTGAAAACATACAAAAAGTCAATAAATTTTAAGCACAAACAGACGGCAATTTCTTTGGTGCTCTTTTATTCTTGTTTTCACGCTTCTTTTTGTTGTTCCAATATAGGCCAATCCGCAGGAACATGGGATCTTGTAAACTCCTGCTGCAGACAAAGGGTCTCTCGCATCTTTTACTGATCGTAGTAGGTTGCTGATTTGATGGGTAGGCTTGAAAACAGTCTTGATGTTGTGTTTGCGCAGCAGTCTTTCAATTTTGTCGGTGACATCCTTAACGTAGAGGAGGTAGGCTGTAAATTTGATTGGTTCTTCTTCAGGTGGTTGTCTTTCCACTCCAAGTGCCGTCTGGGCCACACTGAGAAATCAGCAGTCGCAGAACACAATTTTAGTGATGGCACCCATGCAGTGGTTGATGGAGCAACATGAACCGGCCCTGGCATTTACAGGCAAGCCGGCCCACTTAAGACTTGCTCCTTAAGGGTTTCTTTTTTTTCTAGATATAAAAGATAGAGCGGATACATCTTCTAGTTTTAGTAGGGAGTCACCATTAGAATTTGAGTATTCAAATTAGGAGAACTGCGTTTACGAATGTGGAGAAAAAGAATCAATAATACGAACACCTGCATAGTAAAAATTAATAGACTTGCTGATGATAGGGGGGGGGGGGGGTCGGGGGCACTCCCCTGGAAAATTTTCAAAGTTATAGCTTCAAAAACGCATTGTTAGATTTTCTAAATGATCTTGGTTGATGTTTGCGGGAGGGGGTATTTGGAGAATTCCCCCAAAACTTTTTCAAAATCAGAGCTCAAAAACGTATGCTTAAGCAGTTTTGAAACACTAGGGGGGAGAAGGGCGTTCAGGAATTCTTTCTGGGCAAAATTTCTCAATTGAAGTTCCCAAAGCGCCAATTTAGGTGACAATTGATGATCTTTGGGGGGAGGGCTATGTTTATTGAAATTGAAGTTCTTCAAAAAGTTTGTTACCTATAAATTGCCATCCCCCCTCCTAAAGTTAGTATCTGAAGGTCTTATGTGCAATAATGATTGATGAGGAACTTTTCACGCGATATCGAGTGAAAAGAGAACGTATAATTTTGATGAACGTCTTTAAACTATCTTTGACAATGTTAATGAGAGCAAAGATCCGGTGCCCCCCCCCCTCCTCCCCTCCGGGAATTTTTTTCAATTAGTTGTCTTAAAAATGCATTCTAGGTGATCTTAGGTAATGTTTGGGAGAGAAGAGGCTCGAAGGTGCTCTCCAGGAATTTTTTCGTAATTGAAATCTAAAGAAAGGGATTGTAGGTCTTCTTTGATAACGTAAAGGGGACCGACAATTCTGGGAAACTGAAGCTTAAAAAACGTTATTTCATCGACTTTCAATGACGTGAGGGGGAGGAATTTCCGGGATATATTTTGGAATTGAATCCCATAAAACGAAATTTGAGAGGACCTTTAGTGATGCTGGAGAGCGTGTTGAGAACAAAAAATTATCTAAGCTTTTAAAATGCAGTTTTTGTCGATCTTCGGTAATGTTAGTGGGTGAAGCTGTTCGAGGACTTTCATTCCGTAATTTTTCAAATTTGAATTCTAAAACGCAGTCGTAGATGATATTAGCCGATGTTACCAAGGGTTCAGGGGCTCTTCTCAGAAATCTTTTCGGGATTGAAGCCCTAAAAAAGAAATTACACACCACCTTTGGTGATACAAGAGGGAGGAGAGATTTGATGACCCCTGAAAAATTTCTTAATTGTAGTCCTAAAAACGAAATTTTAAATGATCCTTAAAGATGGGGTGGAAGCACTTCTGCAGGATTTGGGTGATCACTCTCCTGGAAGCTTTTCGAATTTGAAGTCCTAAATACGAATTGTAGGCCATCTTTGATAACGATAGGCGATATGAGATGGGACTGGGTTCCGATTTAGAAACTTCCTCTGCACTCTTTCAAAATAAAAGTTTTAAACACGTTTCTAATCTACCTTGGGGGTGTAAAATGAAGAGTAAGGCTAGAGGATGTCTCTCCCTACCGCATTCTTTGCTAAGTCCCTATCTTTTTTATTAAATTATTTTGATACAAATGTTATGGAAAAACCTCCCTCCAGTATATCTTTTCCGAGATCATTTTAGTTCTTTGGTTTTTTCCATAGTGAAATTTTCAATTTCCAACCTGATGTTTGAAGTTGTTTGAAAATAAAGAGTTTGAGATTCGTTAAAATATTTTTTAACGTTTTCAACTGATGTGGTACTTTTCAGGGACACCAGATCTTCTTCCAACTTTATTTTACTTTAAATATCCTCCAGCTAAAATATATCAATAAAGTTTTATTTTACTTTCGTTTTATACATTCAAATACTTAGTATTCATTACGTTACAATGTTTTAAGTCTCTCTTACTGCATTTTAATTTTTTTCTATTTAAAACATGCTTCGGCGGCCCCTATGAAACCGCCATTATTATCTAGCTATTCATTCATTGTATTAAATTAAAATTTGTTATAGGTTTTTACTATGTGCTGAATAATTTTTTGGTTGATTTTTTTTTTTTTATTTGTCAGAATGTCTCGAAAAATTTCAGCTGCCTTTAGTTAGGTAAATTATAATAAAGAACCGTGGATGTTCCTAAATAATATTTAAAGGTTTAATATTCAAGGGTTGCATTTTCTTTCAAAATTTTGTTGAGAAAATATTTTTTGTCACATGAATTCCACTTGGTATTTTGTTACTTCTATTTAATTTTTTTAAATACTGAGAAGGTTTTCTTTTTCTTTTTACTTTGTTCATCCCTAAATTAAAATTGGCAGCCACAGTTCTACCCCACCCCTGGAGGCGGCCCTGCCTTTACGTGTTCATTGTTCCCCTACAGACTATTATTGCAGGCAGCTGTTAGGGCCTCAGAAGGTCCTGGACGTGTTATGCAACAAAGTTATCTTATCGGCCCACCGATGAATTTACAGACACACAATAAAGCATCTTATTGCTCACAGCAGAGCGTTTTTTAAGGAATTTTAACTAGGCGACACAAGTTTATCATAAGAGTAAAAATTATTGAGAAGGTTACAGCCTTTTTCTCAACAAATATATGCATAATCGTCGCCGTCGCCTCAAAGTGGTATTTCTGTAAGTACTGTTTGTTCTGTGGTGGCTGTATAGGATTTCTGATTTAAAAGGAAGGCGATATGAACAAATCTTAAGCATAGTATTAACTCCGAAGTAAAGGGGGTCCGGGGGTTTCTCCCTCGTAAATTTTTCGAAATTTTTAGTTTTGAAAACGCATTTTAGACGATCTTTGGTAATGTTGGGATTGAACAGGTTCGGTGTCGCTCACCCGTCTATTTTTCGAACTTGTAGCTCTAAGAATGCAGTTTTAGACAATCTTTTTGATGATGTTAGAGTGAGGAGAGATTTGAGGGTCCATATCCCAGGAAATTTTTCTTTATTTGTAATCTTAGAAATGCATTCTAACAGTTTTTTGTAATATTATGCGCTTGGGTGTGACTCCCTCCCCACGCTCGTTTTTCGAAATTGAAACGTTCAAAACGCAAACGTTATGTCCAATAATGTTCAGAGGAGGGTGGTTTGGGGGTTGTCCGGCGGATTTTTTTTTCTGCAATCGTAGTGCTAAAAACGGAGTTCAATGCGCTCTTTTTGTGATGTGATGTGGAGGAGTGATTCTAGGGCCCACAACAAGAAATTTTTCTAACTTGCAGTCTTAAAGATGCATTCCACTTGTCTTTGATAATGGTAGGGGAGAAGAGGTTTGGAGCACTCCCTCGGAAATTGTAGCTCTAAAAAATAAAAGATTAAAAAACTGAAACCCGACTACGCCAAAAAAAAAAAAAAAAAAACCTAAAAGATAAGAAACAAGGTAGGTGCTGTTTAATATCATCGTCCTATTGAGTAAACCTAGTAACTTGGTAGGTTAGATATTCCTATTTATTTAGTTCTATTGAAATCCTCTGTCATTTTCACATTAATTACATTATAATTCAATTCAAATGCCGTTGTTGTGCGTTCTCAACTACAGTTCTACTATACCACACGCGACTACAATATTTGAATTGAATTATAATGTTATTGATGCGAAAGCGACATAGGATTTCAATAGAACTAAATAAATAGGAATATCTAACCTATCAAATTACTGGTTTTACTCAATAGGACGATGATATTAAACAGCACCTACCTTGTTTCTTACTTTTTAGGCTTTTTTGCTGTAGTCGGGATTCAGTTTTAAAGCGTGAGTAATTTACGGTAAGCATTTTAGTTTGATATACAGGAGTGGTAAACTTAATTTATTGCTATTACATGAAGCTGATAGAAAATTTAAACAATAAAAGATTGATTTTACTTAATAAGACTATAATAGTAATCAACACCAAACTTGTTTCTTACCCTTTGTTCCCTTAGTCGGGTTATTAATGACTATTATTACTTTTTTTGCTCTATATTTGTCTTTTCCCATGAGACACATAAAGTTATGCATTATTTTCTTTCTTCCTTCCTTTCTTTTCTTTTTTTTTTGTGTTTTTTTAATGTGTGTTTGCCTGCCTTTTTGAATTTCCCTTAAGAAGGGGAATAGCATCGAGAGAATGTTGCAGGGTTCCCAATTTAGGGGTTCCCCCAGAGAGAATTTTGGAAAAAAAAATATATAGTAAAATTCTGCAGTTTGAAGCCATATAAAGGAAGATTGGAATCAAAAATATTCGGGGGAAAAGTAGGAAAACAAAACTTTTTTAAATTATGTACTCTTGCAAGTTGAGATAATACACAGTAAAATTTTTTTAGGGGTCGACACATCGATGAGGCAGTCGACAGAGAGATAGAACGAGGGAGGAGAAAGGATAATGCATTGTTACTTGCGCTCATGGACTTTTGATACAGCTAGTTTTTAATCACTTCTGCAACCCATCTACAAATTGCTTTAAAAGAAATAGGGTACACACTTAGAAAATAGGTAGCAAGAGAGTAACATACTGCCCATTTGAACAATTCATAATTTATACTCTTAGTAAGAAATAAAATTGAAGCATACTTTGACGAACATACATTGAAGCACACACTGAATTTAACATATTTTAGCACTCCTCCCCCTTATCAACTCCAATTTGTTAGAAATTTTAAAATTCAAGGCTTGTAGCCACATTTTTGCAAAATTTCAAGCATTTGAAAATGAAATTGATTTTTTTCAAGTATTTCCAATTTTTTTAGGAACTACAACTCACACAACTTTTCGTTATAAGCAATAGCTTTCAACTAAAATGTAAATCCGGTCTTAGAAATGATAGTATAAATAACGAAAGTCTCCAAAACATTTTTACAAATTAAAAGCGGTAATGGATAACTAAAGTAAAAGCTTTAGAAATAAGTAAATTTTTTTACGAACCAAACTTGCTCTTCAAAATCCTTTGTTTGAATCATCAAAATGAATTTCAATTTCATTATAACTTTAAAAGGATTTTTAATTACAGCTAAAACGTGTTACAAATGACTCCATCATTCTTCAGTCCTGTTGCCTCGAAACTGGAGAAAAAATAAATTGCCAGTGCCTACAAGTTTCAACGCGCGAATCCCTTTTATTCACAAAGCCATAAAAAAGGAATTTGTAGGTGTGTTATAATCCTCAGTTACCCTAAAGCAAAAATTACTGAAAAGAATTCCAGGAAACAATTCCGACCCTTCAGCCTTCGGCTTTCTCTCGGAAAAATACCTCTCTCTTTGCATCTACGAATGAAAAACAGCTGTTTCCGTTCCGCAAACTGCTTTTGCCGTCCCGTACCAAGTAGTGTTCCTGTACTGGTCCCTGTCCCTGTACCCTGTACACAGATGGCTGTGAAATGGTTATCGGCTATCATCAATGAAAGGGCTAATGAGGTGGGGTGCTAATCGATGGGCTGGTTCACAAGGGAAGAAAAAGAAGGCTTTCGTCATGTACGAGCCGACGGTTTTTTTTTAAAAAGAAGGAAATGGTCTTCCTAAGATTTTTACAAAGATTTGAAATCCGTTTACAAAAATGAGTGAATCAATTTTAGATTTTCCAATGTCGCAAAGTGGTTTGATTTCGCATCTTCTAGGCGACAGATTTTTTTCACTAGTTTTTTAAGGAAGAAAAAAATGAAAAAAAAAGTTTTTTTTTTGTACTATTTAATTGAAAGATTTAATGCAGCCCAAACCGAGGCGGCCCACCGGGCATTTGCCCGGCTGCCCGCCGGCCCCATCCGCCACTTCACCCATGACATTAAATTCAAAGAAACCAAAATACTTTCAAGGACTTCTCACTATTACGCCAGATTAAACAGAGAAGCAATCCAAATTTTCAAACATCCCAACAATTTTAACAAAAAGGAAGAAGAAATTAAGATCAACAAACTCTGGCATGCTATACTTAAACGGATTATCCTGAGATATACTTCTAGCCAACCAGAAACAACGACAGACGCCCAGCAGCCAATCCTCAACCAGAATGAAGAGAGCTCAAGTTTCAGCCAAACAGAAACAAGGATGAACGTTCATCAGCCAATCCTGGCCCAGAACGAAAGGAGAGCTAGGCCTTCCCACATAAATAGTGACAACACTTAGATATCTGCATCAGTTGCTAGGAAGTCGCTTCCCTGGAAGCTTCGACCACGCTAACACTGAAGATGGCCGCCTCAGATGCAGCTGAAACCTTTGGAGTAACAATACTCAGACCATGGCACAACAGCCCGGAATCTTACAACATTATTGACACAGGCTGTGAAAGCCTTCATTCTTACATTTCTAAACAGTTGAATTAATTTCAAATTCTGGTAAAATTTTATTCGTCTTTGGAGTAATTTTGTGGAACATGCAAAAAATTACCGTGGTCCTTGAGTTTCTTCTTGAACATGTAAATTCAAATGCTGGTTGTCTAATATAATTTTATCGACATCTGGAGTAGTGTGAGTCATATATGTTGGGATTTGATCTTCAGGCTATAAGAAAAAGGGAAAATTTAAAAAAAAACTAAATCTGAAACTATTTCCATTATTCATTAGATACAAGGCGTGATCAAAAAATACAGCGAGTAATTTTTTATTAAAAAAAGCCAATAAGATTGCATAAAATTTGATTTAATCTGCTCCTAAGTAGTGTGCTTGGCAAGCAATACACTTATCCAAATGTTGTCTCTATGATTGGAAGCATTTATGGGAGGCATATTTTGGAAGGGCTTTCAGCTGCTCTGTCATGACTCTCTCAATGTCAACAATGGTGTCAAAACGTTTTCCTTTAAGCACAGTTTTAACTTTTGGGAAGAGCCAGAAGTCACGTGGTGCTAAATCCGGTCAGTATGGTTGACGTGGACAGACAGGAACACTTTTTTGGGCCAAATTCTTGTGAAACATCATCTTCTTTCGGTGGATCACTCAAAAGTCTGTGAACAGATTTTGCCCTCACTCGTCTCATTTGTAACTCCTCAGTTAAAATGCTTTGATCGGAAACGTAAGAAATGACAAGGTCTTTCAACAGCTCTTGAATAATCATTCATCTGGTTGAAAAAAAAATCAATACTTCCACTCTTTGCACATTTTCTTCTGTTTTTGAGGTTACTAGACGTCCAGCACGCTGCTCGTCTTCAACAGTATCATTTCCGTTTTTAAATCGGTCATACAACCTGTACACAGGCTTCAGAGTTGTCACATCATCGCCATGCACTAATTTTAACATTTTGTGAGCTCTTATGAAACTTAAAACAAAACTTAATGATAATGCGTTGTTCGAAATCCATGTTGCGCAACAGACACGATAAACTCAACCTCACTCTAAGGGCTCTAGATTTGACTGGGAACTTCAAACATGTTACAACCAGGGCCAGATTTAAGGGAGAGCAGGCGGGGCTACTGCCCCGGGGCCTCCACTACAAAGGGGCCCCCACAATAAAATTTTTACAAAATATCCTAACTTTCACATGGGTCAGTAAATATTACGTTTTTTCTCCCAGGCTTTTTTTTTTTTTTTTTTGTATTTCTACAAAGAATGTTTGCACAAAAATAATATTATTATCGATATATCAGAAAGCCCTGATTGCAAGTATCCATTTACTATCAATTTTTTATTTGATTGAGCATTTCAGTGGCAATATATATATGTTTTTAATTCATTTAATTTGTAATTTGTACCTATGAGTTAAAGAAAAATAAAGTAAGTTTTTAAAAAAATCCAAAAAAATTCTTACAACTTCTCGCTTCTTGAGCTTAAAAAGTGAAGAATTATTTGATGAAATGACTTGAATGGAAATTTTTTAACGAAAATATCTATTGAACATGTGGATTTTCTCTTGCTCCCCCCCCCTTTTTTGAGTTTTTAATAATAACAAATAATTCTGAAACAATCATTAAAAATCTGGGATAATTTTCTATTAGAAATAGACTGCATGGAGGCACTTTTTTTTAAACCAAAGAACGGATTTAGCCCTTTAAGTTGGTGAAACCCCTATAATATATCAAAGTATCGGATATTTTAGAAAATATGATGATCTTTTCGAACCCTGATTAGGGGCCTCCACACACTTCATTGTCCCGGGGCCCACACACTTCCAAATCCCGACCTGGTTTGTTGTCCCTGCTAGTCTCAGATGATCACGCTACTGGATAAATCATAGCAAATGGATGTAGCTTCAGCAGTTGGTGCTATAAAAACTCATTCACCATACTTTTTGATCACACCTGGCATAGTCAAACCTTGTTAATTCAACACCTGGATGTTAAGTCATCAAAACTTATGGCCCACAATTCTAACAATAAGCATCTTCCAAAATGATACTGTTTTGATGTCAAATTTCACTTGCTACCATAATTGGTGTACTTATGGTGTCTAGTATCTCTAGCCAACATTAGGGATGGAGCCCCCTCCCCTACACCTTATTACAGAAATTCAATAAAATCAATAACATTAACAATTCCTTTGAAACATTAAATCTGGTCATACTTAAACCGAAGACAGGATACATTTTTTCAGTGCTATTTAAAACAGTGCATTTTATTTCGCAAAAATGCATTACTTTTGAACTTAAAAAGAAGAAAAAGAAAAAGGACTTTAAACGAAAAATAAAAACGTTACAAAGATTCCATTATTTGAA
Organism: Uloborus diversus; assembly: GCF_026930045.1. Lineage (NCBI taxonomy): Eukaryota > Metazoa > Arthropoda > Arachnida > Araneae > Uloboridae > Uloborus > Uloborus diversus. Next base: position 82,610,523 of record NC_072734.1, on the reverse strand, counting down.
AATCAATGCAAATAAAAAAAGTAAAATTTTACTTGGAGCCTTATTTTAGGCAGGGCAATCAGGATGTCAAAAAACTGAAGATTGAGGGGTGTTTGACAGCCTCTTAATTTTTTCAAATGCATATACAGAGTTTCAAATGCATGTACAGAGCAAGAGAATGGTTTCAGCTTTTGATTTTGGGGCGGGGGGGGGGGACTCATTACTGGGAAGGAGGGTGGAAAACACACACAACGTGAGCAAAGTAGTTGTCTGGATTTTAGGCCACAAAAAAACTAACTTTAAGCTACACCTTAAAATTAGAAAAACAAAGCAACTATAAATGTAACAAAACATTCATGTACAGTAGAACCTTGATTATCTCAGCTTCGATTAACCAAGGTTTCTGTTAACCGAGCCAATAATGAAGTCTATTTTTTCAAAAATAATGTAAATTTAATGAATTGAGGAGTTTTTAATTTGAAAATAAAACTATTTTCTGGAAATGTGTGTGTTTTTTAATGCATCTTTCAATAGAAGTAGAAGACCATTATAACGCACACCTTGGGACCAGTACTCTTTCATTATACAGGTTTTTGAATTACATAGGTTATTTCACAAAATTTGAAACTAACATTCAGAATACACCTATATATTAGCACTTCAGAATGAGTTTTATCTGCAATGAGTATTAAAGCAACAATATTACAATTAGTTATATAAATATGTTTCACAATCAAAAGAAAGTGCATTATCTTGCACTTCTGCTAGCTTCATGGTTTGCATAACAGCTGTATTTTCAAGAGCCATCTGGTATTTTCTGTTTATATGAGTACAAATTTTAAACTTAAAAGCTTTGAATTAAGATGGCAACATGAAAAACTTTCAAAATTTAATTTGCCTAACAATTTTTATGTTTGCAAAGCAAAACAGAGGGATTTTTTAAACTTCCAAAACCTATTGTTTACTTCTGAAAAGTAAACAATATATATATTATTGTTTATTTTTCAGAATACAGCGGTTTATAGAGAATTGCGTTATATAGGTCGGCATTATAATGGTCTTCTACTGTATTTAACTTGGAATAGCTTAAAAAAATTTTATTGACTTTTTAAAACATACTACAAGTTATTTTCCATTTTAGTTTTTTAACTGTAAAACATTACTTTTTATCTGTCCATCTTTTATGAATATTCAATAGCATTTTTAATGAATACTATTTATGATCCTGATAAGTTTTCATATAAAGTTTCTTTTAACTGAGAAATCCGACATCAAGGCTCTAGCGGTCCAAATTAGCCAGGATAATTGAGGTTCTACTGTATTACTAAGTCAGACAATAGAGTTTCTCATAATCATTTTAAAAAATTTGTAATTTAAAAAAATTTTTAGCTGCTATTCAAAAAAAAACTTTTAATCCAAAATGATTGTTCTTGAAGAAATCATCTTTGGTATGGTTGATGGGAGGACGATAAAAAATTCTATATGTGTGAAAGAAAGAATTACTTTTGTAAGTATTTAATATGATTTAAAAATTAAACAATTAGTTTAAAGTTTTTATTTGTTAAAGGAATTATAATATATATATATATGTGTGTGTGTGTGTGTGTGTCAGGGGCGGCAAATAGGAGGGGCGAGAGGGGGCGGTCGCACCCCCAAATTTTTCGAGCTGAATGATAAAAAATAGGTAAATTCAACTTTTGTAAATCGCAAACCAATGTCCATTTTTAAAAATCTCTCTAGTTTTCAGAAATAGTTAATGACATTTCCAGGCACGAGCAAGTGTTTTCAGTTATTTCTAAGATGTCTTTTTAGGGTGTTTTATATAAAATGAATTAAAATTTTGTCATAAATTTTAATTCATTTTTTAATAAGTTATCATTTTTTAAACACTAATTTTGTTTAATATTAGACCCCTTTTATGACCACCTAATGTTAACCAGTATGTGTTTTGTACCATACTGAAGAAACTCATATTTAAGAAACTCGACCCCCCAAAAGAAGTGCTGAAATGTTGCCCCTGATGTGTGTGTGTGTGTGTGTGTGATAACAAGAATAATACAATGTAACACAACATTTTAAAATCAAAAAAGTTAAATAGCAGTACTAACTTTGATCCAAACTTTTTCATTCATGAAAGAAAATGGTGCTGGTGGATTGTCAGCAAACATAGATTGAACTTCTGAAAGGTTAACGGAGCATGATTTTATTCTAGGAGGTGTTCCTGTAAATAGTTGTCAAATGCTTAAAACTTCTTGATTTCTATTCAAAGATTTTTCATTTCTGAATTTTAATTCAGATTTCAAACAACACAAAAAGATTTCAGGCAACTTTTGATTTACTACCAGCTGGGAAATCTCCAACTGAAATAACAGCAAAGTTTAACAGCACGAGCACATATCTCTCAGAATAGAATCATCATATTTCAACTTGTCTAAAAAGTTGGGCAAAAATAAGCCCCCCCCCCCAAAAAAAAAAAGAAAGAAAGAAAGAAAGAAAAGAAAAAAAAAGTATAGGTAACATTATATTTCACACAAAGAGTAATAAGAATGTAAAAAAATTAATATGGTAAGTTCCAAATGTAACAGAGGGAACATCAGACACAGATTTTGCTTTAAAAAAATCATAAATCTTTCTTAGACAAAAATATGCAGACAGTTCTTGCCTTTTTAAGAACAATGCTTGATAAACTGACCTAAAATTGAAATTCCATTCTCATTTAACCTCTGTAATTAAATTAAATGGGTTTGTAACAGAGAGGACAGAAAATGTCAATACAATTTGACAAACACTATAATGTATGTAAAAATCTGTGAATTGGAGCTTTTTAAAAAAACTTTGTATTTTTTTTCCAAATCAAAACATTCTAGGTAATAATGTCATTCATAGAAATGTTTAAATCGAAACCTCATTTTATATAAAATGTAACAAATCATGAGATATAACAGAGGAGAACAGCTTACGAAATTGTAATGCATTACAACAAAATATCAAACTCAAAAATGACTTTTGTTGTTTAACCCATTTGGGATGAATGATGCACGTTTGCGTAAGCGGTGGCTGCTCGTCCCATCCGAATCACGCTTATTTACGTCCCAGCGTATGCTACTCAAAACTCCGAGCGACGCTAGTGTGCGGTTCGATTTCAGAACAAAATGTTTACTATCAGATGGCGTTACTTATCCATGTTCCGCCCAGATGATTGGTCTAGAACATTAGTATTTCTCTCTCTGGCATCAGAATGGGGTCCGTCAAGTGTCTGTGATTTATTGTACTTCTGAAAAAAAATGTAAACATGTGCTAGCAAATGAAAAGAGAAACACATACTCATTTTGAAATGGATGTTTCTAGTTTTGATTCCATTTATAATGGGATTTCATGAGAGATATTCTAGAAAGGGGTTTTACTTTTAGATTCATTTGTGTAGCCATGGTGAACACGTCATCTTTAGGAGGAGGAAATATCTAAATTTATGACTGATCCATCTATGAAGCTTTCGGACGACATTGAAACAACTATAAATTATTTTTATTTTAGTTCTTCATTCAGTAGATACTTTCTAAAATTATACGCTGAAAAAGAAGGCAAAGAATTCAGACGGAGACGTGTCGTTTGCTTGAAGCAGAATAAAAGACTTAACACTACCTATGAGTGTAAAATGCGCAATGTGCAATGCTCAGTGCTTTCAAATTTTTCATGCGGCTTTGAAACATGAATTGTTACAATATTCTTCAAGTATTTCACAAAAATTAAGCGCAAATATTTTTCCTGTTTTGTGCAAAATATATTGTCTAATTTTAATAATCTTAGTTACAGTAAAAAACAATATATTTTGTATTTTTTTATTGTTCATTAAATTTTTTTATTATGATTGAAATTATGACATACGTATTTTATCATATATTAAAAAATGGTTTCGTTTCTACGTGAAGTGTACATTTTATTCATTGTTATGTAATGTGCGCTTTCCGAAACTGCGAATTAGGCTTAGCGGGAGAAATTGCCCCGGGCTGTACGCACAGTTCGCGTGTAACAGCTGCCGTCCTGAGGGAGCGTTGGCTTCGGCGGGCTGCCGTCCTGAACGGGTTAATGATGGAGTAGATAATAGGATTGTTATGATATATGACATCTGAACACATGCTGCATCATTATTAGGGGTGTCCACCAGTGGTGGGGGGGAGGGGGAGGAATTGGTACGTGTTGTATACTGTACCACTGAAACCTTGAGGGGAGATATTTTTAGAGTTTTTGTTCTCATTTCGAGGGAAGGGTGCGTTGTAGCATTTGATGGCATCCACAATGGGGGGGGGGGGTCGCAAGAAATTTTTGGCGAAGCTCATGTTCAATTTTGACATGTTTATAAATTGAGTTTTACAAACAAATTGAGTTTTTCTTCACGATAGATCAAAATTCCAATGACCGAAAAATATTAGCAAGACCAGAAAATTCTAGAAAAAAGACGTGTTAAATTTATTCAAAGCTGCCTTACAAATCAAAAGCAGTTAATTTTTGAATTCTTTCTACAGTTGGATTACATAAAAAGCAACAGGGACTTAAAAACTAAGAAGTGCAGTTATTTAAAAACTAATTGACAATTTTTTTTTTAACTACCGTTGATTTCAAGCTTCAAATTGAAGAGAAATTTAAGGAAATATTAATTGTGATTAATACAGTAATCTATGCGTGCGTAAGAGGATTCAAACATCATGTACTTGCATAGTAAAATACCAAAGCTCATTATTGTAAAGTGATGAGATTAGTTTCCAAAAATGTTTCATAAAAATACATAATTAAGAATTTAAGTTCAGAAGGAGCAAAATTTAAGGTTTTTGTAATCAGATTGAGGCAGACAGGCCCGCTCACATGAACTCTAAGTGGCATCAAAATCTTGATGGTGAAAAGGGGATGATAAGCTGTTAGAACGAGAATATCAGTTTTTCTGTCCAAATCCCCAGGAGGAAAATAGATTCATTTGTTCCACCGTACTAGTGATTATCTGAACTTTAAGGAAAGATACCCATAAAGTAGAGAAGAAAAACTTTAAAGCCACTTATTTACAGAATAAAAAGCAAGGAGCTTGTAAGGAGATAGTAGTAAAATTTTAGAAATTTAAAGGTTCTTATTTTCTTTTCTTAAAAAGCAGGAGTTTGTAAGGAGCAGACAAACCCTAATGTGATCAAGCAGTGAGCAAACTGGTTTCAAAAAGATGCTTCAACCTATTTATGCATTCCCAGAATCCCTTATGAACAAGTCTAACGTCAAGCTGTAAAAGAGAGGACATTCCAGCTGTGTCCCCTCTGTTACACATCCATGTTCCCTCTGTTATGGCTATATTTCTTCTAATTAGTAACAACTTTTCAAAATTATAGCAAAACATGATTAAACTATTAAATTTTACTGTGTGTACCTATTTTTAAGTTTGAAACTCGGGAGGATTTTTAATTAAAAAAATAAAAATATTCCATGAATGAAGAAAATCACTGCACATGTATACTCAGACACAATGAACCTTCATGTATAAAATAAAACTGTATGAAAAATCACTATATTTCAACAGTTATTGCTATTTTAAAAAGCAACATTTTAAATGTGAAAATCAAAATCAGAAATGCCTTTCAGGGGCGAGCTCCACATCGCCGTAAAACAGAAACGTAAGGCAGAAACGTAAAATGGCTCATTTTCGGTTTCTGTTCAATTTCAGGAGAGCGTTGACTCCACTTGAGCAGAATATTTTATACCCAAAAGAACAGTGCCATCTGGACAGAAAAATCTTCACAATCTCATTGGGTCTTTGATATTTAGCCAACTCCCCCATAATACAAAGTATTAGGTGATTCATTATTACTTGGGCATGGATTTAACTCATAAACTATAAAAAACAACATGAAGTGGGAATGGTCACTTGGCGAGATTTGAAATAAATACCGGAGCTCTCATCATTGATTAATTTAATGGAGTTATTTTAGGTCATGGTGAAACTTTCAATGAAAGCCAATGGCCTATTTTATTTACTTTCCGGTTTTTTTTACTTAATTTTAACGGATTTTTCGTGTAAGCTTACCAAAAATTGACAATAACTTTCCCATTCAGTAACTAACATGAAATTTGGCTTAGTATGTAATAAAACACTGTATTGTGTATTGTTTAGGTGAAAAAAAATCATAAAAAAATTGCGATAATTGCTAAAATTTCATTCAGGTAACTGCTGAAATTTATTTCTGTTATTGGGCTCCTGTAGTAGTCTAAGTGGGGACAGTACAATACGCCTACGGTCTCAGTGCTTGTGCAAATTTCCAGAGGCATAGCTAGACCCAACTTTCGGGGGGAGGGTTACTTCTTTTATATATACACACACACACACATATATATATATATATATATATATATATATATATATATATATATATATATATATATAATATATATATATATATATATATATATATATATATATATATATATATATATATATATATATATATATATATATATATAATATATATATATATATATATATATATATATATATATATATATATATATATGAAGGGGCGGACTGGTTGACTTTGGCCCAGTCAGAAAAGAATATTTTGGCCCACCTCTGTAATTTAAAAAAGTTAAATTAAACAGTGCCGGATCTCAATTCTTCCGAATCGAGCAAAGACATTAAACTACCCTTAGTTCATATTTTCCTTTAAGTTTCTAAATCAAGTTTTAAAGCTCTAAAAAAAGAAACTTGTGAAATGTAAAAAAAAGCTACGACTGACACATTGTTTATGTGTCCTGAAAGAAGGATACTAATGGTTATAAGCAGCGGTTGGCAGTAGCGCTCTACAAGTAGCGACGCTACTGTAGTAGCTACATTTTTTAGTAGTTTGTAGTGTAGTGCACAACTTTTGAAAAAAAGTAGAGTAGCAAGTAGTTCAATACAAAAAAAATGTAGTTTGTAGCGATTTCGAAAAACTACTTTTAAATAAAGTTTCAAAAAAAAAAAAAGAAACGAGGTTTCAAATAATTCTGACTGGTGGAAGTCTTTAGTGAGTAAAAGTTACACCAATCAGATTCCCATAAGACTTTGAAAAATGTGAGCTGACCTCAGGCATATGATACCGTATGTTCTTTGTTTGACGCCATTAATTTGTTTAGCATCGAGGTGTTCAAATTTTCCCATTATTCGCCTTGAATAGAGCATGCATAGAAAGAAAAGAATAAGCGATAATTGCCAATTTAGTGCAACGTTTGTGCTTTCTAGCAGCAGAAAATGTCCCGTGGATGAACATTTTAAAATGTTTTAGGCCTTGACCGGTTAACATTAAATATTAGTCTTATAGAAATTCATGATAACGGAATTTTTTCCGTTTCATGCAAACTTTGCCCGTTCAGCAAAAAGCTTTGATATCAATGTCATTATCTTCTTACGTGAGGGATGCGTTCCTCGCACAGGTGAGAAAGCTGTGTTATTGAATAAAAATACTGTTAGAATGCACATAATCAATGAGAGAGAATGACGTAAAATGAAACAGTACGGTACGTATAGTATGTAGCAATAAAAAAATGCAGCACAACCACAACAATAGTACTGTACAATAGATGCAGTAATTATATTCGATGCATTTTTAGTTGTTCAAGCATTTCAAAAATCTTTAAATTTCTTTAGTTGTCAGAAATTTCCTATTCTTCATTTCATTTTCAAACTTTAGCTAAACAGCCCACTTACGTGAAATTATGTTTCATCAACGTCATATTTTGAATGAAAAATATACGGAGTGGTGATTTATACGTCAACAAAATGATGTTTCCAACTAGTACGGTATGAGAACTTTCGCTTTCAGTGATGCTAAAGAAAAAATTCATTCACGGCACCAAAAAAAATGTACCCAATTAAAAAAGGCAATACTTAAGCCTATTGATTCAGTTCCGAAAATTTTCACTTGCGGGTGAGGATTTCGCGCTAGCTCCAAAATTTGTTCTTCGAGAAGAACTCGCTATACAGCCGTTTTGCGTTTTTCGAATTTGTTGCTGTGCGAATCCACGGCAGTTTAAAATTACACATAGAAGTACAGTAAACATTCTTAGTCCTTTTTCATATTTCGGATATTTATTAATTTTTTTTAATACTAGGACCGTTTGGGATATTTTTTCTATTTCTTATTTTTTTTCTTTTTTACTGATTGAGTTTTGACATGTTAACATAACAAAAGTCAATTATTAAATATTGTAAGTTTTTCAGGTTATTCGGTAAAATTGAATAACGTTTTTATTCATTTTATCAGTGGCGTAAGAAAGGAGATGGTGTCCATGTCCAGACCCGTAACTTGAAGCTGAAAATCAATTACTTAGCTTCTACAAAATATAAGTTCCTATAAAATCAACTCCTATAATGAAAATTAAAATGTTTCTTTTTTGTTTAAAATATGTTTTCTTCTCTGCAATCAATTTTATGTATATGTATACCAATGTAAAATTTAAATCAAATTACACCTGCATCTATTTACATTTTCAAGTAGTTGAGTTGTACTTCTTGAATTAAAAATTCACTGTCAGGAAAGAATTAAAAATTTGAAGGTTGAATTCTTTCACATTTTAAATCCAACGCTTTTCATTAATTTATTTTTTAAAAAGTAGCAAAGTAGCGACTACTTTTCAAAAGTAGTTTGTAGTTGCTACATTTTGAAAAAAGTAGTTTTGAAAGGTTATCTACATTTATAATAAAGTAGTTGTAGTTCACTACAAAAAAAATGTAGTTTTTCTAACCACTGGTTATAAGTCTGAAAAGGCACATCTTTAGGTTTCTATACTGACAACACAGGAAAAACAAGAGGAAAGGTTGAAATCAGGTAAATCCCCCGGAATATTTTTGAAAATGGTTGATCTATATAGGCCTAAGAAGAAAAGAATCGCGAGAAAGGATTCTGTAGTTTTCTTCCAAGCGATATTTTCAAAGTTATGTCAAAAACCGCAATTTACAATTTTCGGTAACGTTACAGGAGACTTAAAGGAAAGGAAGGAGTTCTTCGGAAAAAAAAATTAAATTTTTTTTTTTTAAATTTAAAGTCTATTTTAGTCTATCTGTGTTTACAATAGAATGTCGGGGGCTCTTCCCAGAAATTCTCCGAAATGGAAAAGTTTTAGAAAAGCAATTTTAGGCTACCCTTGATAAAATTAAAGAACAGGAAAGCTTCGGGAGCTCTCTACAAAAACATTTCAACTTCGAACGATTAAAAAACGCAAAACTATCTTTGGTCATGTTTGAAAGAGTAGGAGGCTCAGTTAGTGGCGTAGCTAAGGAAGTGCAGAGGGGCGGTCCGCCCTGGGCGGCACTTTTTGGGGGGGCGGCAATTTCACACTTTTGATGCGAAAAAATTTAACGCGTTTTTCCAATAAGGAAATCATGCTTTTGATCTATAACTGGAGGCAAAAAAAAAAAAAAAGTCTTCGAATTATAAGGTTTTGGGACGACTAGTGATAATTAAATTACTCTAATACAAAACATGTGTTTTTATTATGGACATCTCAGCACTATTGTTTGTTTTTTTCTTTTTCTTGGTCTGAAGCTCCAGACTGAGGGAGGTGGTAGTCTAAAGTCAAGGGACGATGTTTTTTCCTTTTTTACTGTTAAGGTTCACTATTGCAAAAGAAACAATACATTTCATAACATTTCGTTATATGATGAAATTACCACTTGATTTTAAGAAAGTTCCTTGGAAAACACTTTGATTAAGAATTTTAAAAAAAAATCACTTTTTTTCTAGAGAAAAGTGACAACAAGAGTAAAAAGAGAGAGGTCTCAACTGGTGGGCAATTTCTTGCTCATTTTCAAGATAGTATTATCTATTTTAACAATTGCTTTGATTGGTCATTGATTACAAAATTTCCACTAAGACAGAATGAATTTTATGCTCATTTTATAAAAACACTTATTCACAACTTGAATAATAATTGCTCATGTTTCTGTCTTTTATCAGCAAAATCCTTTAAACAAATGAGTTAAATGAGTTTCAATGAGAAACTCATTTTATCATTCATTTTAAAGAAAGGTCTTTTAATCAGTAAAATTTTCTCTAGGCAAAGCCTTTCACATTTACATCAAAAGTAATGATTTTTGATGCACTACGTTTTCTTTTCATGACCCACAGTGTGTTGAGTCGAATGTAAAGGGTCTCTTTATCTTATTGTCCTCTATCAGTGAAAAATAAAATAATCCAAATTTGGTAATATAGCAGTACCGGATCTAGGGAAGGGGGAGGGGGGTGAGTCGTGCTCGTACCCTGGTTAGGAACTTCTGAGTTCTTCAATATTAAGTGATTCGCTCAATCACGAATCCAAAAGGAAGTTATAACTCCTTCTGAGAAACCAAATTGACCCTGAATTAGAGTTTCTAAAACTTTAAATTAGGAAACTTTCCCCGACCTTTAAGCTCCTTCCTACTGTCATAAAGCTTAAAATGTGTTTTCAGGACTTTAATTTTGAAAAATTTACAGAAGAGAGCCAGTTACCATAGCTTTCTCCCTTAACTTGGCCAAACATAGCCTAAAACAATGTTTTGGAGGACTCCATTTTCTATCCTTCCCCTTTCTCACTGTCTAACGTTGCCAAAGAAACCTTTAAAATGTGTTTTAACGCCAGCGAGTTTTGACCCACTGAAAACAGCTTAAAATTGCGTTCTTAAACATTCCAAAAATGTCACATTTTTTCGGGAAGAGCAACCAACACCCAAAAGTGTAGTTTCGAGGCCTTGTGTCTCGAAACATTTCCGAAGGATAACGCCCACATCACCCCATCCCTTCCCGTCCCGTCTCATCTTTTAGCCTAGTATTGAGTTTTTAAAACTTAAATAAAAACAAATTCCTGAGGGCGGTCAAGCTCTGACGCTTCCTGCAATGTGATTAACTATAGTCTAATATGTTTATTTAGGACATCAACTTCGAACTTCAAAATCCCCATCTCATCCAATGTCTCCAAAAACAGCGTAAAGTAGTTGAAAGTTGCATTTCAGAAGAATTCTAAGGTTAGGAAGAGACCCCAAACATGCACGAAATCATCTAACCTCATCACACAGTTGGCCCCAAATTTTGTTTTTAGAAATTTCTGTGGGAAGACCACAAACCTTTTTTTTTTCGGTGATGAAGAGTTTAAAATGAGCAAGTTTTGAAAAAAGATTTTGGGTGAAACCCCCCCCCCCCCTTCGAACTCTCTCTCACAACTTTGTTCGCCAAACAACGGCTAAAATCGCGTTTTGGGACGTCATTTTCAAAAAATTTCAAGGGGAGACGGGAAAACCATTTTTTTTTTTGGAAACATTTTCAAACTGATGCCGTCAAAGTTAGCCTACAATTGCGTTTTTGAGACTTCGGCATCGGAAAATTCCAGAGAGCTTCCGAACGTTCCCTATTCTTTTTAACGCCATCAAAGATAGACTAGAATTGATTTCAAGTTTGAAAATATTTCAGGAGGAAAACCCAGGCTTTGTTGGAGTTAGGGGAGACCCTTACACCATACAGTTCGTATTTTTCAGTTTAGTTGAAAAGCCTTCCGTACAGCACCCCCAAACCTTCCCCAGTATCTTCACGTATCCAAAAATAGCCTGAAATTGCTTGTTTAACATTTTAATTTTGAAAAATTTGCTTGAGTAGTCCCGACCCCCTAATGTCCCCCAAAAAAAAACATAAAACTTATTTTAATTTTGAAAAAAAAAAAACTAGAAGAAGCTCCAAGCTTTTTTTCTATAAGCGTCTCTCAAAATTGCTTAAAATTCCAAATTTTGACTTAAGTTTTGGAATGTTTCGGTGGGGATCTGAATTCCTTTTTTTTTTCTTTTCTCCTGCAAGAAAAATCCGAAAGCAAAAAGATAAGAAAATTCTTCTTTATTAAAATCTTATTAAAATATTTCTGGCTCTTTAATGTATTAACTATTTCCCATCAAAAGGGCGGCAAATTGAGGAACCACCCCAGGCGGCAGGAAGTGTAACTACGCCACTGGGCTCAGTGATCTCATTTGGAAGCATTTAAAAACTGAAGTATACTCTACCCAATCTTAAATTGCATTTAGTTACTATAGGGAATCTGACGACTCGTAGAAGTTTTGAAAATATAATCTTATAAAATGTTCGGAAACATTAAAAGGAAAGGGGTAAGGTTTCCCCAAGATTTTTCAGAGGGCACCGTGCCCTTTCGCTTCTAAGCTAGTCTTTGCCCCTTAACTTAATCAACCCTCTTCGCCTTTGAAAAGTTTAAACAAAACTTCATAAAAGCGAAATTTTTTTTCAAAGGTAAAGATTCACACAAGATTGTCTTGAAACGTGACTCCCTTGTTTCAATCACTTATCCACAAGAATCTGATTAGAATATATCTGAATGTTTTTTGCATTTCTTTTAAAACTAAACATCAAAAAGTTTTTTAATGTTTTAAAAATATTTACTCTCGAAAGCACTTCAGCATTGTATATACCTAATGTACCAAAAAGTAAAAGAAGCACATTTTTTAGAACTTCTCTTAAAAAGTACCCTTTTATCTGAAAGCGCACTGCTCCTTTTTTGGTCTGGGGGAAACACTAGTTCCCTCTGGGTACATTTTTCTGAAACGGAAATCAATTTAAGGTATAGTGCAGAGCAGATAAAAGGGTTACGGAGCTATCCCACGGAAATTTCTATTAGTGAAATTTTAAGCTATCTTTAGTGACTTTAAGGGAATGGCGAAGGTTCGAAGAGTTTGTCTGGCAGTTTTTCGATATTTAAATCTGAAAAACACAATTGAGGGTCTTGATCCAAGAACCAAGTAAGTCCAGACTCACTCATTTTTGGTAAGATCAACAAATACATCAGTGTCCGATACAAAAGCTAATATCTTTCCCCCGTTATTTACAACAAAGCAGAGGTCTGATCTTACATTTGTGTTTCGTTGTTGCACCAGTCGGAACACAGGGGTGACACATCGGAACACAGGCTGCGCCATTGAAGTTTTTAGGGGGGTGTTTTTAAGAGGCAGTTTTCTCATTTTAGGGGGGCAGTGGCGTAGCTGGTGTGGGCAGAGGTGAGCACGGGTGGTACTTTTTTCAGGATGGCAATTTCACACTTTTGATGTGAAATAAATCAATGCATTTCCCACTAGGGAAATTGCATTGTTAATCCCTCAATAAATGTCACCAGTTTTAGGTCTTCAGTCTCAAAATATTTCCAAGGGATAACGCCCACCCCATCCCTTCACATCTCGTTTTTTAGCTTAATACTGAGTTTTTAAAACTTCAATACCAACAAATTCCTGAGGGCAGTCAAGCCCTGACCCTTCCCGTAACTTGATTAAAGATAGTATGTTCTAAAATGGGGGGGGGGAGATTTAGGACATCAACTTCGAACTTCAAAGTCCCCATCTAATTCAGAGTCTCCCAAAATGCCTTCAGGTTGGGTTTTTGAAACTTTATTTTCCGAAAAATTCTAAGGAAGAGACTCTAAATGTCCACGAAATCACCTAAAGTTATCACAGTTGGCTCCAAATTTTGTTTTTAGAAATTTCTGAGGGAAGCTCGCAAAGCCTTTTTTTCTCAGTAATGAAGAAGCTCAATAATAATTTTAAGCTCAATAATGAGCTTAAAATGAGCAACAGTATCGAAGAAGATATCAGGTGGGAAAACTTTCCCTGAACTCTCCTTCTCTCTCCTAACGTTGTCTGTCAAACGACGGATCAAGTCACGTTTTTAGGACGTCATTTTCAAAGAGTTTCTAAGGGAGACGGGGGAGCCCCCAACTTCTTCCCAACATTTGATAGACTTCCCAACATATTTGGAAAAATTTTCGCCACCCGTTTACGCTACCAATGATAGCCTACAACAACGTTTTTGAAACTTCGGCATCGAAAAATTTCCAGAGAGCTCCGGAACGTTCCCTATTATCTTTAACGTCATCAAAGATACCCTAGAATTGATTTCAAGTTGGAAAATATTTCGGGAGGAAAATCTAGTATTTGTTGTAGTTAGGGTTCCTTTACACCACTAAATACAAACTATATATACATGTTTTTAAGTTCAATTGAAAAAATTTCCGGACAGCTCCCCTGAACCTTCCCCGAACTCTCTTCACGTATCCAAAAGATAGCCTAAAATTACTTTTTTAACACTTCAACTTCGGAAAATTTCCTTGAGAAGTCCCGACCCCCTGACATCACCAAAGGAAGCATAAAACTGCTTTTAATTTTGAAAAAGAAAAAACATCTGGAGGGATGCTCTAAGCCTCTTTTCCATTAGTGTTACTAAAAAATCCCTAAAAATCTGACTTTTGACTTAATTATTGGAATTTTTCGGTGGGGCTTGTTATTCCTTTTTTTTTCTTCTGCAAGAAAAATAAGACGAAAAAAAAGTTTATTTTCCTCTTAATTAACATCTTGTTATTTCTTTAAATACTTGAATTCACTAGCTACTTCCCATCAGAAGGGCGGCACATTGGGGAACCACCCTGGGCGGCAGAAAGTGTAGCTACGCCACTGGGGGAAGGGTCCTGCTTTTTAGGAGGGGGGCTTTGCGATATTTAGATGGCGCGCTTGCTCTTAGGAAGGCACTCCTGCAGAAAATCTATATTCTCTTCTCGAAAAAATAATTAAAAAGAAAAAAAAAAGAAAGAAAAAGTTTGGACAATACTGGTTTTTGCATTAAAGTCCTCAATTGTAGACTTAAGACTATCGTTAGTGACTTTAGGACTACAAAGGGACCTCATACCTGAAATACCTTAGGGACTCCGTTAAGTCTAAAGCTGGCCCTAGTTACAACTAATGTTACTCAAAAAAAAAAAAAACCTTTTCCGTTCCCCTCCTTTCCTGGAACTCAGTCCTAAATCCATCTATGTTCAGGAGCTCTCCTTTCTAAGTCGAAATTTGGTCCTGTTTCATATTATGTTTATCGTAGTCCAGACTTGCTTTCCCGTATGTGATTCTGAGATGCAAAATCTTGCATAGCGATAAATTACTATTGATCAATGCCAAATATCTTGCCAACTGACAGCATTTAATTGAATCTGTCATAACCAGTGAATACCAGGCGTGTGCACAGAAATTTTGGGGCCCGTCACAAATGACTTTTACTGGCCTCCCTCCATCTTGTTTACCCCTACATATATTTCACTCCTCATTTAAAAATCTCGGGCCCCTTCAGGCTTGAAACCGGGCCAACAGGTGATCTCCTCCCTTGCGCATGCCAATGCTAATGTATTAACACCCACAAAGCATGGCCATGGCCCACTCATTTATAGCATGGCCGGGGCCACTTTGCCTAATGGTGCAAGTCTTTTTAATTTTTGTTAATAGATATAGATATTTTGTTTATAGATATTTTGTTAATAGACAGACAAATATAAGTTTTTACCGCTCTTTTTTCGTCCCGGGCCCTTTTTCAGGTCGCGTCGGGTCCCAATTTCTCTGGCCTTCTCCCATTTCTTCAATGTGGGAGCCATGGCCCCCAGAAGTAAAAACTAGAGAAAAAGTTGCTGAGAGAGGAAAGTATTTACACGTGTGGACTTCGGCTATTTGCTTTGGTCCCTGCTATGAGGGGGAGGGGGAACCTGTTTCCAAGCGCTTTTTTTACATAGAGTAAACAAATTACGTGTTTTTTTTTTCTTGACACTTTAAAAAAATTATGTGTGAATATATTAAGTTCAATAAAAAAAAATTGCTTGAAGTGCCCACTCGGCGGTTGGCCCAGTCGGGGATCCCCGACTAGCCGACCTGGCCAGTCTGCCCCTGTATATATGTATATATGTGTGTGTGTGTAAACTTTTTTTAGTATTAAAAAAAAATAAGAGGGAGGTGAATCTTATATACTTTGGAATGGGGTGCCCCAAGTCCGATACTTGTGTCAAACAAAACAAAAGCAAAGAAATTTTTTTATATTTTTTTAATGTTATGGTAAATTTAATTTTTTTTTCTTTTCCCTCCATTTAATTTAAAGTGAAATTTTCTAGCAACAGGGTCTTGTCAAAACCAGTCAATCCAAATCATGGAGAAATCAAATATCTGATGAGCGTGTTCCGTTCATTTCACTGTGACTGCTTAATTTAGAGGTTAACATACATCTACAAAAGCTAGCATCCCTGAAAGCTAATAGATACTTCCATTTCTGCCTGTAAACTGAATGTTCGACTTTCAATCTCATCGGTGGTCAGACTATAAAGACTATTTTTACTAACTTGGTTTGCACTAAAAGTATGAAACAAAATGAAAAAAGACTTCTTGAATTATAACCCGCAAAAAATGAAATTGCTTTTAATATCGTTATTTTTATATGTTGCTTTTTATGTATTTACATTTGTGCTAATTCTGAAGCAGTTAATAAAATTTGAATTAAAAAAAATAGAGAAGAAATATAGAAGGTAGAAAGTTATTCGCTCAAAGCTGCATACCATCTGTTCTCCTTTCAAGTTTTTATTTTTAATTTTATTAGCTGCTTTAGAATTTATATAAATATCTATTTGAGAGAGCAACAGCAATTTTCAAGTGTTTTAAATAGAAGGCTTTTTTATTTTCTACTTTTAATGCGAATCAAGCTAACAGAAATAATCTAGATTCATTTCGTTTTAAACATTTTATACATGTAATGCTATGCAGTTTTTCTTTTGAATTAAAATAAAATTACCTTTAGAAGGGTCCGATGGGACTAATGCTGCTTTGCAGCCGTACTTCATTTTCTTTAGACGACGTTAACTTTCTCTTTTTAGAGCAATCCTTTTCGTCATTTTCATTTTTTTTCTTTGGGTTTAAAAACTCTTGTTATCGGTTTTGCTCGCTTCATTATGCAGCAACTTTCACTTAGAATGTACTATTCTAAACAGACTGTACGTTTCCAAAAGAATATGCAGTTAATACTGGCTGAAAAATCAATGTGATTGCAATGGATACTCTGGTTAGCAAAGGTTGTTTTGACTATGACCTATGACACACACGAGACCAGACCAACAAAAACCTCTATCGTCTCGAATTCCAGTTATGCTATCATTTTCGGATTCGAAGCCCAGTGATCTTTAAAGCAGCAAACAAAAACATTTTCTTCAACTCAGAAGCAGAGGAATTGTCTTCAAGAGCTGAGGAGGCAGTGAGAAAAAGGGAGAAATGCGTTCCACGAATAGGCTTTCTAGGAAGATTAACAAAAAAAAGGACACTCGTTTTGCGCACTTTCTTGGAAGAAGAGTAAAGGGGTGAAATTCAGAGGTTTGACATGTAGATGAACTTTTCAAGTTCATGGTTAAACGTCATTCAAGTTAAAAGCCATTTCGCTCTGTTATCTGGATTAGTACTGTTCTTTGGTTGCTCTCTTTCTTAAAATTGTGATTCCTTAGAAAAACGAAATGATAGGAGTGAAAAGAAAGTATAAGATTTTTTCAAGTGATGAAAAAAGGAAAATCGTAGAATATTGGCCAAGTTAGATTTGCAGCAATTGCTAACCTCAAGAGGATAAATAATGAATCAAAAAAAAAAAAATCAGGGACCAAAAACCAATAAAAGACTTTTTATTGAAAAAGATATACTTAAAATTTCTTTTACTGTCAAAATGATTGCTTAAACTCACAATAAAGCACTTAATAATGTAATAAAGGAATAAATTCCTAACAAAACTAATACAGAGGACTTTTAATCAAGAGCCCATATTGTCTTTAGTATCGATTTCAAATTTTCACCATCAGATTCCAAATTTCTTAAAGCCCCCGTATTTCCAAACCTACTTAGCTCGATTTTTTTTTTCTTTCCTGTGAAATTCGAAATATACAGATTCGACTGCATGCAGTATTCCCACTGCACCCCTCATAAAATTAAACAAATTTAACAATTTGCAGACTCTATGACAAAAAAAAACTACATATTCGTGGATATAACAAATCAATCTCATTTCTAAAGCAAAGTGTCAAATTTCACTCAATTATCAAAAAATTGTCGCAGCAGAGGGAGGCGTCTTTATACTTGAGGGTCACTCATGGAGCAGATTTTCAATGGTATTGGGGGGGGGGGGGCAAAGCGAATTTTTGACCTTTGTTACTCAGAAAAAGTCGTTTAAATTTTTTTTCTCTTCTTTTTTTTTTTTCTCTTCTCTTCTCTTTTTCTCTATTTTTTTTTTTGAGACAAATGTTTTTTTTGGGGGGGGGAGGGGGTTGTCCCCCAACCCCACCCCTTAGCTACGCCCCTGCAAATTTCAAACACCTCCCTTTTCACTTCATACGTAATAAAAAGCAGCTTTCAAACATAAAATGAACTCTATAGACTATTTTTGAAGATATGCATAAATATAAATGTTTATTAAAGTAATTTTCCTATAATATATTAGTTATGGTTCCAGAGATGGTTAGTAAGAGTTTAAGGAGAGGGGGTAGCCCCCCACCCCCTCCTTGTATGTTAAAATACTGTCTAACTTTGATAAAGCAAGTTGTTGTATGATAATATAATTTGCACATAGGTAAGAAAAACATTTAATACTTATCGCAAAAAAAAAAACAATATCCTTAGTGAAGAATTTATTTTCCTTCTTCAAAAAACAAAGAACCATAACTTTGATCACATAACTATGTTTCTGCTGACTGTGCGAACCAAATGTACAGGGTGCGGCAAAAAATAAAAAAAGGCAAGCAATTTTCCATTTAACTTTATTAAAAACTAGTGGTACCCGCACGGCTTTGACCACAGTTGAAATTTAATAGGTCATTGGGTTCGCCTGTATATTTACAAATAATGGATGACAAATTTCTCGCCAATTGGCTATGTTCATTCGCTTTTCCATTCCATGTCATGATAATTTCGTAATTTACTCGTCCATCTTATGATAATTTTGCTCTGGAAAATGTTCTGAAAATTGAAATAGAATAAGAATAATATCGAATTTTCGAAAAATCACTTTGAGGTGCACACCCCCATGCTACAAACTAACTTTGTGCCAAATTTCATCAAAATTGGCCGAACGGTCTAGGCACTATGCGCGTCACAGACATCCAGACAGAGAGACTTTCAGCTTTATTATTAGTAAAGATAAATAAGCTAACAAAACACAAAATATAATAATATGAAAAGACCTTTAGCAATGTATAAATTATTTGGTTTCAAACTGGTCGCCTTTTAAAGTAAAACAGAGGTGCAACTGATAGAAAATTTTCATTCAAGGGCCGCACAAGTCCTTTAATCAATCCTATTCCCTATAAAGCAATTGGTAAAGAGAGTCCAAACTTATGTGTAGTTTAAGGTAGACCTTTGACTCCAAAACAGGCCATACAGTGTAATAAATGTGATTGAGGTCTAGCAAGTAGAGTGTCCACTCTAAAGATGATATCATGTCAAAAACAATGCGCCTTGCAATACTCTTGTCTTTTTGGCTGTATAAACTGGTGTGGAGTCAAATTGAAATGTCCAGTCTACATTGGTGTGCTGAAGTGCTCTTAGGTCCACAGAAGTACAACAGCTTCTAAAATGTCCTTCTGGTACACTTTTTAATTCATTTTATATCCTTAATCCACAAAAAAAAAAAAAAAAAAAAAAAAAACAGATTTTTTTCGCTTTGGATTTTTATTTTCATGACCCTCTGCAAAGCTCAAGCCTGTCATTTTCAAGTCAAATACCGAAAAATAACAAAAACCATGCTCACATGCATCCATTGCTTCTCAAAACCAGGGGAGGGAGAGGATTACCCATTCTGATCATTATCTATTTGAAAGCACAACAAGATCATTTGCAAATGGCAATTTTATCAGGTTTTTTCTTCAAGTCTTTTTTTTTTTTGTAAAGAGTAAAACACATAAATCATCAGCATTATAAAAATTGTAAATAATTACATTTGACATAAAACAGTTAATTTTAATAATCTACACCCCTAGCACTAAAGAACAAGTTCCTTATAACACTAAAACATGTGGATATTTTCATTCCATACTTGTGCCTGGATATAATGAATTTATTCAATTGTATATCCCTCACAAATTTCAAAATCATTTTCTTATTTCATGCAACATTGCGCAAGTAAGATTCACACTAACAGATAGGGTCGGATTTAAGGGAGGGCAGGTGGGGCTACTGCCCCAGGGCCTCCACAATAAAATTTTTACAAAATATCATAATTTTCACGGGTCGAAAATATCGGATATATACATATATATCAAAATATTCGGATATATATCCAAGTATCGGATATTTTTGAAAATGTGGTGATCTTTTCGAACCTTGATTAGTGTCCTCCACTCCTTCGTTGCCCTGAGGCTGCCACACTTCCAAATCTAGCCCTGCTAACAGATGTCAATCTGAAACAGTAACAAAACTACATACCAGTTTTTAGTCTCCCTAATTTGAAGTTTTCCTTTTCGAGGGTAACAGCTAGGCCAATAGCTGGTGCATCGTCCATACGGCCAGCTGGATATGATTTCAAACCAATGTTGATTTTTCCCCTCAGGAAGGTACCAGTTGTAATTATTACAGTTTTACTATGTATAACATGTCCATCACCTACATCAAAAAATAAGATTTGGAGATTTTTAAAAAAACAGTAATGAATATTTAGCAGAACAAAACTTACAAAATAATTTTTAAAAAATTGAATTATTCTAGGCTACAAATGTGTACGGGCAGTTTAAATTTTCTTGGAATGTAAAGGCTGTAACTTAAACTGCGACTAAGCTGTGAGTTATATATTTATTCCATTTTAAAAACAACTACAGTCGGATCCCGCTACAACGCGATTCGACTTACGCGAAATGGCTACAACGCGAGTTTTTCTGAGTAATGATTTTTTTTTTTGTTGTTGACGCAAATTGCATGACTGCAGCGCGAAAATTTTTGGAAAAGAATCGCGGAGTGTTAATATGGGCTTCATTGACACTAAATATTGGTTTCGTAAATGGACTTTCATCCCTTTGGAATCACTGAAACAGGAAGTTCACTCACTGTACTAGTCTAAACATTGCTTTGCTTTCAATTATACAAATATCCACATAGTATTCTTCATTCAGTTTTTTTCACTCTACATATGAAAGTTTATAAAATTGAATGGCACTCAAACGTTTTCTCCCAACTAAAGTTTCCAAAGATGGGAAGAGAAAGAGAAAGTTTTAGACGATTAAAGAAAAGGTCAAAATTCAGGACATGCTTGAACACTTAAAAAGTGCGTCAAAAGTAGCGCGAAAATTAGGCATGAGTGAATCTTCAATTCGGATAATTAAAAATCAAGAAAAGGAAATCTGTAAAAGTTGTAAATTAAGTTTTAATACTGAAGGTCGCATAGTGTCGAAGCAAAATACTAACATCATGAAAATGGATGCATTGTGGATTAAAGGGGCTAGAAAGAGGGGTGTTCCGTTCTTTGTAAAAGATACTGCAATTTATAGGTAATAAATGGTTTGAACAATATGATGGGTGTTTACAAACGTCTGAAAAAATTAGGTATGCTTAAAAAAAATTACTAAACATACTTTGTTCCACAACACGAAATTCCGACTTACGCGAGGTGTCTTGGAACGCATCCCTCGCGTAAGTCGGGACTCGACTGTATTTTAATATATACTATTTTACTTACTAGAAAATCACTCGTCAAGGTGTGACGGGTGAAAATTGATCCTTTATTTGAGTAAAGCAACTGCCCGTTTGGGGATTTTTTTATCGTTGAAATTTCGGATCCCATAATTTTCAGGAATTCATTGTTCCT
The DNA here is from genome assembly GCF_026930045.1 of Uloborus diversus. NCBI lineage: Eukaryota > Metazoa > Arthropoda > Arachnida > Araneae > Uloboridae > Uloborus > Uloborus diversus. The sequence goes on along the minus strand of NC_072734.1, from coordinate 82,588,903 downwards.
TTCTGATAAAATCAGCGAAGCCGGAGTACATTAACTCCTTTTGGTGAAAAAATTGGCAACATTTGAAAAAAAAAAAACCAAGAATGACTGTTCTCGAAATCTTCTCATATAAATATATACAAAATTCAATAAAAATTCTCAACTGTAAAGTAATTCATGATTATAAATAAGTTCATTGCTGGTGACGTCAGAGCATTACTCGATCAGTGATCTTAGCTATTATAGATATACTAGATGACCCGACAGAAGTTGTTCTGTTCAAACTTTGTAAATTGAAAAGTTAAAAAATTTCAATAAACTCTCAAGTGTTTGAACCGTTTTGTTGAAAAAATGAAGTAAAAAGAAAATGTTTTAGGCTGCTTGGTGTCAGAATACGTATATATATTACAACTTGATTTATCTAATGCCGACTGAGCAGTTGTTTTATTAACTATTTTTTCTCCCGTACTTGATGGTTTGTTCCTTCAGTCATACTCAAAGGATAAAAAGCGTCCTCAGATATTAAGTGTAAAAAACTTACTACCCATCTAGAACAAAGGGGAAATCCCATTGCAATATCCATATGAAAAAGAATAAAACAATTGAAATGATATCGTTTAAAAAAATGATAAGGGTAAAAACAGTTCTTTGAATAAGTGAAAATCACTCATACACCCCCCCCCCCCTCCCGATTTAAAATAAATACACTCTTCAACTAATGTAAAAACTCTTTAAAAACGAAAAGCAATTCTTTGCAATTTGAAATATTTGGCCAAATAAACAAAAAATACAATACATTACATTAACAGTAGCTTTAAAATGTAAACAAATGATCACGCAACTCTATTGTTTATAGCCAAAATTGCCAAGCCACCACTTTACTGTAATCCAGCCGATCAGTGAGTGAAGCCAACTCCCACACTACGTTAAATCCCGGTTATCACAAATTTGCCATTTCAACTACGCTTGCGCATGGACTTAGCTTTTTGGGGTTTCTGTTTTAAGATTTCGTGTTGCTTGTTTATATTTAGGTTGAGCTAGAGTTCCAACAAATTAGTGAATGCGATTAAAATATTTTCACAGCGATTTCAGGATACATTATATGAAATTACGGATATGAATAACTGATAATCTTTATAATGAAAAGTGAAAAATGACACTTCAATATTTATTGGTTTGGAAATATTTATTTAAGGTAAACATAAAACACGTTATGTACTTCAAAAATGATAGGAATATGGGTACAGATATCAGTCTTTTGCTGATATTTTACGTTAGGCGTAAATAGCTTAGTATTATACATTTCTATTTAGATTGAGGGTTCGGCTTTGTATTAAAAGTGATGCTGCAATTCGAGTAAGCTCTTCTGAGGTTAAAAATTTGGCCCTGAAAAGGGCCTCTGTTTGATAGAAAAATTAGAATCCAAATCCATTAATAATTAAGACGTAAAACTCAATCTTTACCGAGGCATAAAAACTAAATCGAAGAAAGCTTTGTAATTTCTAATATTTATCTGTTGCTATCTCATATTTATTAACAAATTTAAAATGTTTTTAATTAGTTTTAGCAAGATTTTTTAAATCAGCAAAGTTGGCGTGCAAGCACAGTTGAAATGGCAAATCTGTGATAACCGGGATTTAACGTCAAGTAACTCCGACCGATTAGTAGTCCGATCTTTTGAACGAAAACTTTTAAAACTTCATATATGGCCTATTTTTTTTTTCCACTAAAGATAAAGATCTTCCACTGCACTGATCTTTGTGTATAGAACTGCCCTGTTGTAATTTATCTGGACGAAAATAAGTTTGTTTCGTCTTTAAATTCCATCACCTTTTCCTTTAATAAGGTACTGATTAGTTTGATAATCCCTAAAGTATTCTTGACATTGGTGCCAAAACTCAGATGGATTTCAGCCGAGAAACAAATGTTGCTAGGTACGGTACTTTCTGATCATTTAGTTAGGAAAACCTAAAGCACTGATCCGGTCAAATGGTTCAACTACGCATAGAACATAAGTTTTGCATGAACCTTACAGTGCTTTACTTTAAAATATATCACGGGACCTAAATCTTTGTTTTCAAGAAACGAACGCTTCACTCTCTCTCTCTACGTTTTATCTATTCTCAAATGACATATAACAGGAGGAAATTTCAATTACAAAAAACAGCTGGCTTTCTTATTGTCCTTTGGCAACAGGTTAAATATTTATTTCAGTTCTCGCTCAACAATAAGTTAAAATAAATATTAATCATTTGGGAGATATAACCACCAATCTTTAAATTATTTTATTAGTTAACAAAAACGTTTCCGATTCGATCCATCGCGCTTCGAAACCATGCTTGCTACAACTTAATTAAACACAAAAAAATTGATCAAAATTGGTCTAGCCGTTTAAAAGCCTTATGGTGACAAATGTCCACACAGAAGATTTTTATATATTAAGACTAGAAGACCCGTCAGACATTGTTCTGTTCAAACCTTGTAAATTGAAAAGTTAAAAAATTTCAATAAACTATTATATGTTTGAACCGTTTTGTTGAAAAAAATAAGTAAAAAGAAAATGATTTCAGCTGCTTGGTGTCAGAATGCGTATATTTATTACAACTTGATTTATCTAATGCCCACTGAGCAGTTGTTTTAACTATTTTTTCTCCCGTACTTCATGGCTTGTTCCTTCAGCCATACTCAAAGGATAAAAAGCATCCTCAGATATTAAGTGTAAAAAACTAACTACTCATCTAAGAACAAACGGGAAATCCCGCTGCAACATCCCCCATATGAAAAAGAATAAAACAATCGAAAGGATATCGTTTAAAAAAGTTATAAAAGTAAAAACAGTACTCTGCGTAAACGAAAATCAGTCATCTCCCTCTCCCCCTCCCGATGTAAAATAAACACATTCTTCAACTAAAATGACTAAACACTCTTTAAAAATGAAAAACAATTCTTTGCAATTTAAAATATTTCGCCAAATAAGCAAAAAATACAATAAATTACATTAACAGTACCTTGAAATGTAATCGATCATGCAACTCTATTGTTTATAGCCGGAGTCGCCAAGCTACCACGTTACTCTAATCCAGCCGATCAGTAAGCGAAGTCAACTCTGACCAATTCGTGGTCCGATCGTTTGAACGAATACTTTCAAAACTTCATATATTGCCTAAGTTGTTCTTTCCACCAAAGATAAAGATCTTTGACTGCACTCAGGGTTCATACTCTATTTGGATGAAAAAATTCCATGACTTTTCCAAGACTTTTTCATGACTTCAATGAAAATTTTCATGACCTTGTTACACGAACAGAATAGCACTATTCAATCTCAAACTTGGCAATATTTGGAAATGAGCATTAGCAAAACTTCTATATGAATGCCACAGCCTCATTGAAGCACTTACTCGTAATTTAAAAAATATAAGTGCACACTTAAAAAACTAAACTATTCTTATTTGTCTTCATCATATAAATTTAAGTAAATCAAAAATGCAGTGAAGCGAATATGATGATGCTAAAATGTCTGATATTTTTTTTAAACAGACAGAATGATATTGAATGGGACAAGGTTGATTGAGTCATCACTAAGTTTCAATAAATTTCCTTCAAAAGTTACCTTTTGGTATCAACAGTGCCTTTAATCATCCACGTAACTTGACAGTATTTTGGTTCTTTGAAGTAAAGCCACATAGTTTAGTTCTTTATGTTTCTAAACCAGATCTTTTTAAAAAAACCCATTCAGTAATGAATCAATCTTCTGATTCAAAAGTATATTTGTTTTGTTTTCAAATTTGCATACTTTCAAATCTATATAAATTAATAGGTTCAGAAATTCAGGAACACGTTTAATTCCCGACATTGAACATAGCAGTGGGTCGCATGGATTAGTTTTGCGTGCCGTATATTGAGCACTACTGGTTTTGAGCATTAGAATGCCTCTTTTTCTGTATTCTATCGCCTGACGTAAGATCTTTATTTTCTAAAACATTTAACAAATTAAGATAAACTCTAATAAATATAATAATAAAGTCCTTACGAGTGATGGAATCGAACTTGCATACAATTGAACTGCTTTTTTTTTTTTGAGTGGGCGTGGCATAACTAAGAACATGAAAATTTGCTACTACAGAATATGAAACATAAGAAGTGTTGAAAATAACAGAAAATTCAAAATAAGTGATGTCCAGGCGGGAAAATCACATCGCAAAAAATGGCAAGGGGCTGCGACAGAAGTAGATGCAATGAGATTTCAAAATTCAGATTTGATTTTTGGATCGTTCAATTTTCAGGGCCCAATACAGGCTGATTTTGCTACCGTTTTTCGGTACCTTCACAAAAATCTTGTTTTGAAATCGGTACTTTCACAAAAAACAAATTATAAAATCAGTGGCTTCACAAAAATTCGCATTTTAAAATATAAAATTTGTTTCTCTGTTTAAAACAAAATTTACTCATAAAATAAAATTCTAAGCAGGTTTATATGAACAATCGCTTAAATAGAAAACTTTTTGTAGTATTTTAACTAATTTTTATGCAATATTATTGCAATCTTTCAACATCTGTTTTGGGAAACCGTTTTTCTCATAATTTCCTATTTTGTACACAGTGCATATAGTCCTGGATCTGACAGCACTTCTGTAAGAAAGTTTGAGTAGGGAGAATTTTTTTTAAAAAATGCTTAGTAGATGTCCTAGAAAGTATTTCGGACTCGGGTGGACATCCGCCACCTGGTCACTTCTCCTGCTATGACGTCATCAAAGATGGCGGCATCTCGATCACTTAATTACTCATATGTATCTTAATATTTGACTTTTTTGCGTGATTCTTGCACATTTTTATACTAATTTATATTAACTAGTTTACAAAGTTACAGTGCTAAAGTTTTCCCGAAAAAGTAGTTTAAAAACAATTTATTTTATTGTTTTTTATTTGTTTTACTTTTTTAAATTCATTCTTTAAAATTATTTTTTCAACTGTCAATCGCTGATCAAAAACTATTTACGTAAAAAAAATGTTTATTTGCCATTTTCACCTGGTGTGACTAATCAATCAGAATGTTTATTAGTCGCTCCACATAGGTGCACCACTATAGGCTGCGCAGACATTACATTCGAGCGCGTTAAAATAATTGATATATGGATATTATTAAACTGTCGAGAGTGTCAAAAGACAGCATAAGAGACCTTAAACCAGTTGAAAAGACTTGCATTATCTGTAATAAAAGCGACAATAGTGTGATAAGTACAGAAAATGGTCGTGGAAAAAATCAGGGTCGCTGCAAAATTGCGAAATGATGTAGTTACTAAGCGTTTGATCGCGTTAAGTGAGGAAGAGTTGTTGTACTACCATATGAATAATGCATGCTATAAGCAATACTGTCATAAGAAACCTCTTTTGAAGCTTCAAAATGGGAAGGAAAAATCAAAAGATGAAGATGACGGCATCATTACTGCTCAGTCGAATGTGCAGGAAAGTTTAGGGAAATCTGGAAGAAAGCGTGCACGTTACCAAGCAGGAGGTATTCCTCATCGATTACAATTGTGTATCATCTGTAACCATGTATCACATAATCGCATTTGCGAGAAGTACAGAATAAGTGAGTATCTGAGAGTTAAGGAGTTTTTAAAAGCCGCCTTACTTGCAAGATGATGTTTTCACTCACACTTGTGGTTTGGAGGATGTATCAAGTGTTTTCAGCGCCGATCTTTTGTGCCATGACAATTGTATTTCTAAATATTTATTGACCTACAAACGAAAACTTGAAGCAGATGACAAAAGTACATCTCCAGTTTCAGAAAAGTTGACAGCCTTTAGAACAAACCATTAATAGATCCCAAAAAAGCTCATCTGGCATCTTAGGGCGAACTAAACAGAAAGATTTTGTAGCAGAATGGGAAATGACGCATCATGAACGTTTGATGATATTAAATCTATTTCGAGAGGTAACAGACTCTACTGCTTTTGTCGAAGGTTTAAACATTCCCCATGAATTTTCGAAGAAGCAAACTCAGAACATAGATGCAAAGGTTGTCTCAATGTTTAAATATATATTACACAAAGGTCATCCGTTTGATATGCATATGCTTCCTAATCCATTGCACAATCTGCTAACAAAAGCACTGGTTTTTCAAGATACAAAGGAAAAAATATAATTATTTAAGACCGGCGAAGAGATGTATATTGCGGAAAACACGATACGAGGACAAAACAGTAAGAATATCAAGCTCCATCGATAAAGCTATGTTGCCACTATTTCGTTATTTCGTTGCACCAAAGCGCAAAGTATAGCAAGGTAAGTTACTAAAAAGATATCGAACATGTCATCTCACCGAATGATACAAAAAACTCAGGCTTCATATGACATGCCTCATATGACATGCAAGAGCTCTTTCGTTATGAGCTATAAGTAAACTGTTCATTGTTCAATAACCAAGGGCTAATGGTAAAACCACAAAATAGTGTATTGTTAAAAGAGCTGGAAACATCTTAAGGTAGCACCAGTGATGATACCTGGTTCAAGGCTGACGATAAAACCCGTTTTATAGTGTAAACGGTGCAAAGACAAGGTAGCAGCATCGTTATACATGTGGTCGAAATCTCAGAAGAGTAGCTTTTGGGGATCTTCAAGAAACAAACTGATATTGCAAAAGTTCATTGCTGATACAGGGACAGCTTCTTTGACTCAAACACCACATAATACCAACCACACTTTTAGTGCCTTTTATGGTGATGAAGAGGATGATGTAATATTTAATTGTATATCTGTGTAAAGTGGAAAACAGATAAATCACCCAGAATTAAACTGTCTGACAGTTGAGGAAGCTGACTTCAGAATGTTGACTCATTCAAGACGTGCATCCCTGTGTGGTTTCACTAAAATCGTTATTGTTAGCGCCGACACTGATATAATGGTGTTAGCTTTGTTTCACTATTTTTCAACGATTTGGTGCTCAGGAATTTTGGATGCGTACTGGAGTTGGTGATTCTACACGATTCTTTTCTGTTAATGATATTCAACGAAAAATAGGGGAAAACTTATGTTCGTTGCTTCCTGCCATCCACGCACTATGTGGATCAGATTACACAAGTAAATTTAGTACCAAAAAATCTGCTCTTCATTGTGCATCTGTAGATTATTTGGAGAGTTTTGGCGTATCATCTGACTGGATTTATGTAGAGCAAAGCCTTAAATCTGCTGCAAGCACTGCGAAAAAGGTCATTCTGTAAATCTTTAGATGGACTTAGGTTATATGGCTGTATCATCATGCGAAAAATATTGACACCGATAACTTGCCGCCTACTAGCAGAAGTGCTAAGGGTCACTTATTAAGATCATATTTTTACACATACCTACAACGACATTGTATTTACGATGTTGCTGTTGACTTAGATCCTTGTGAATTTGGTTTCGCAGTGGTAGATGTTGATTTGATGCCGGAAAAGAACTTACAGAGATTTCCAACTGATTTTATTGGAGCATGTAATTGCTTGAAATGTGCCAAATCTTCCTGTACTTGTAGAACAAATGAAGTAACCTGTTGCTCTTTCTGTAAGTGTAATAGTACGGGTTTGCAACCAACTTGTAACAACCCCTTTTAAATATAATTTTATTAAGTGCAACAAAAAAATATAAAAAGTAGTTATTAAGTTATAGCAGTAGTGAAAATACATTGCTATTCGCCTTAAAAACAGTAATTGTAACTTACTGGCCAAATTTTCATTTTTGTTGGTTAAGTATTAACATAAACTTGGGCTTATATGGGGACAAAAGCGCGCGCCCCGCGATCTTTGATGACGTCATAGTTAAAAAATGTACGAAATGGCAGATGTCCACATAAGCTCTGAATACGTTTTACGACACCTACTAAATATTTCTAAAGAAAAATTCTCCGTACTCAATCTTCCTATGGCAGTACTAAGCATTTATGAGAGCGAGCGGTCGCCATCTTTGATGACGTCATAGCAGGAGAAGTGACCAGGTGACGGATGTCCACCCGAGTCCAAAATACTTTCTAGGACACCTACTAAACATTTTTGAAAAGGAACTCTCCCTACTCGAACTTTCCTACAGAAGTGCTGTCAGATCCTGGACTAATAGCCCATTAAGCTGAAATTACGATGATATTTTTCGTACTTCTTAGGTTTTTTGCTCCTCCCACCCCCCTCCCCAAAAAACGAAATCTGTTAAAAATAATACTAGATGACATTTACTTTTCGAACTAAAATTTCACTTGTTCTACTTCTCTTTTACAAAAATTAGGATGCCTCTAAAATTTCCAAAAAAAAAAAAAAAAAAACAATGCTGATTAAAAAAAAAAAACTTTCCCAAAAATAGAATGATGCAATACTTTCACAAATATAGGTAGCGAGAAAAAAATCCTGGATTGACCCCTGATTTTCCACTTTTAATAGCTTTTTTGTGCTATACTGTTAAATCACTCAAAATTTCTAATGCTCCTTTAGCTACTGTTCCTTTCTCTTTGTCCAGGAAATTTTTCCATGACTTTAAATAAATTTCCATGACTTTCAATGAAAATTTCAATTTTCCATGACTTTTCCAGATCTGAAATTTCGTTATTTTTTTTCCATGACTTTCCAGGATTTCCATGACCCGTACGAACCCTGTGCACTGATCTTTTGTGTACAGAACCTGTTATAATTTATCTGGACGAAAATAAAATTTGTTTCGTCTTTAAATTCCATCATCTTTTCCTTTAATAATGTACTGGGGGATATTTCGATAATTGGGAATCTGGTGCGGTCGTCTCATTTTTGGCGTTAATAACTTTATTTAGGTAACCCTGCTGATTTATAGTAACCCTATGTGAATAGATGTTTCCGTTCTCTTTGTTTAGCTTTGTAATGAAAAATACCTCTCGCGCAGGCACTGGAGCAAAAAATTGACGCCAATGAAGAAAGATCGCCAGATTTCCAATTATTGAAATATCCCCATGTACTGATTAGTTTGATAATCCTTAAAGTATTCTTGACATTGGTGCCAAAAAACAGATGGATGTGAGCTGAGAAACAAATGTTGCTAGGTGCGGTACTTTCTGATCATTTGGTTAGGAAAACCTAAAGCACCGATCCGGTCACATAGTTCAACTACGATGACAGAACACACGTTTTGCGTGAACCTTCCAGTACTTTACTTTAAAATATATCTCAGGACCTAAAATCGTTGCTTTTAAGAAATATGTGTGTGTGTGAAGGCTTCACTCTCTCTCTCTAAGTTTTATCTATTCTCATTTGACATATCACAATAGGAAATTTCATTACAAAAAGCAGAGCTGGCTTTCTTATTGTCCTTTGGCAGCGGGTTAAATATTTATTTCAGTTCTCCCTCAACAATAGGTTAAAATAAATATTAATTTTTTGGGAGATATAACCATCCAATGTTTAAATTAATTATTTAATTAACAAAAACGTTTCCGATTCGATCCATCGCGCTTCGAAACCATGCTTGCCACAACTTAATTACACACAAAAAATTTGATCAAAATCGGTCCAGCCGTTTAAAAGCCTTATGGTGACAAACGTCCGCACAGAAGATTTTTATATATTAAGATGAGGGGGATACTGGGCGACATTAAATATGCTCGTGGTATCAATGTCCTCCAACTGAAACGATACCTCTGGGGGTGCTAGCACCAGGTAGCTATTAGCTCCTGGACTAGTTCTAAATTCACATTAACTGTTCGATCCGGTGATGGTGCTGCCATCTATTGGTATATAAAATAATGGAGGCAAGGCACTTAGTATGCAGTCCTCGACATAAATACAGTTGTAGTCAGTTGTGACTCTGAATAGGAATAGGAAGATGAGGGGGATACTTCGGGGGAGTTTTAAAAGTCTTCAGCAGTAATACAATTTACAACCCTTTTTTTTTTGCATGCTAAGGCTTTTGATTGCAACCTAACTTTTGCATTTTTCCTACTTCATCACAACTTACAATATGCAGTAGTACAGTGGCGGCTTCACAACAACATAACTGTTGCAACTGCAAGGAGCCCCAACAACATTGAGGCCATGAATAGGACCCAAAAAGGCACTTAGTTCAGTTTCAACTTAATAGATTGTGTATTTGCTTTTTTCTTCATGAACCCATGCTGAAAAATCAAGCTTCAAGAAAAGTAAATGCGAACAGTAGTTTTAAATGAGTATTTTCTCTTATTACTAATAAATTGTATTGATAATAAATACTTTTAATTGTTAATATAGTAGCAAGATTTGTCTTTAGACAAAGCTTGTTAAAATGATTTGTCTTTAGACATATGATTGTAAAAAACAACTTTACAATGCAAAACCAGCTTAAAATCTTTTCATATCACTGTTACATGATGGCTTCATAAATAAGCGTTAACAATAGCAATAATTAATTGTAAACAAAAGTTGCTTCTCATAAACCCATTATTTTAAGAATGGACAAAGGGGCCCCAAAAACTACATTGCAACCAGCCACTTCTCATTACAGTAATGTTTACAGCACTGTTAAGAATTATGATAGTACTCAGAGTTGGCCAGTGAGGCTTAAAAGTGGGGGGGGGGATTTTTTTTATAGGAAGTTGAAGACTATTTTAGGCTATCTTGAGTGACTGAGGAGGGGGGGAGAGGGGTTTTCGATGTTCTCTCGCGTAAATGTTTCGGAATTGTAGTTTTAAAAATGCTGTTTTTGTAGGGTTTTGTCAAGGTTTGGGGAACAGAAAGGAGTTTCTAGGGTTGTTCCAGCAATGTGTTGTTTAAATAAAGTCTAATTACTACTAATAATAATAAAAACGAAGATAGGACTTTCTTCAGTAATGTAAGGACAAGTTAGGCTCTTCTCGGAAAAAAAGCTTAAACTAATGTCTTAAAGACACAAATTAAAGCCATCTTTAACAAACTTAGAGCAAGGGGTTTGGGGTTTGCTCCCAGAAATTTTGCAAAGTTTAAAACATTATTTCAGACTTGTCTTTTACTGACTTAAGAAGGAACAAAAGGTCTCAGAGGTTCTTCAAGTACTTATTTATTTATTTATTTATTGAACAGATGAAATCCTAAAAACTCCGTTTTGAACTTCCTTTGTTGACTTCAGAAAAAAAAATCTCTGGATTTTTTTTTTCTAAGTTGGAGTCTTAATATGCAGTTTTACGCTATCTAGGGGATTCTCTTCTTGATTTTTTCCCCCTCAAACTGGAGTCTTTATAATGCAAATTTAGGTCATCTTAGAATTTAAAGGAAGGAGGGAGTGTGCTTGGAGATTTCCTCCCAGAAAATTTTCAAAATTGAAGTTTTAAGACTTAAATTTTTAACAATATTTGGTGAGATTCAAATAATCTCACCCATATTGGTTTGAAATTAAAATCTTAACGTTGAGGAGATCTTTGATGATGAAAATAGTGCGGAGGCAGTCTCCCCCCCCCCCAAATCGCCGCCACTGGTAGTACTGCAAAACTTTTTCCAGAAAACAACTCATTAAATATTCATAAAATTCAACATTTTATCAAGAAATTATGAGTGATGCATAAAAGTTAAATAATTCAATACTCACCAAGTTTAACCCCACAAACTACTTTCTGAGTATTATCATTGTAGTTCATCGTTTTGAGAAGTAGATCTTCAACAGTAGCACTATGTATTTCTAAATTTGGTGTTTGAAAAAGTTCTTCTTGCAAAAGTTTCTTGTATATTGATCGATCAATTTGAGCGCGATGACCCTTGAATTAAAACAACAAATAAATCAATGAGCATCTAAGAATAATGCAGTGAAACTTTGAAAATCCAATAAGCTAAAATTTTTCATGAGACAAAACTTTTGATGAGCTAAAGAGATCATTTGATCCTTTTAAAAGATACATCGATTTTTTGTATTGTTCTGCACATGGCAAATTTAATCCAGTCAATTGTTTAATGTCAAATTTTCCCACGACATTAAAACTTTAAGGTTTATTACAACAAGCATGCAGCAACTGAAATTCCAACAAAACATAAATATGAAAAATGAGTCAAGTTCAAGGGCGCCCATATGCAAAATTTCAAGGGGGGCTCAAAAATTTTCCCCATGGTTTAGCAGAATATTCTCCCCATGGAAAACGACTTCTGTACAGATTAGATAACTTATTCATTAATGGCTAGAAAAGAAATTTTTATACATTTTTGCAAAGAAAAAAAGCACTAAAAACAAAGAAGTTTTTATTTCTAGGGGGGTGGAGCCCCCCCCCCCCTTGCCCCTCTATTTGGGCGCCTTGGTCAAGTTCATTAGAAAAAAAATTTGAGGTAGACAGTGTAGCTAGGGCTGCTCAATGTAGAAATTTCTACATTGTGATGCATCACCAACCTTACATTGCAATGTATTAAGATGTTTTTTTAAACTTGTTTGCTAAAATTTCACATAACATATACAAGGTAAAAAATTGTATATTATGCCAGATACGAAACGAATTAACAGACTCTAGCACCAGGAAGAAATAATTTATATTATAAAACAACGCTAGAAGCACAAGTTAGTGAAAAATATTGAAAACAAAGTTTTGAGATTACAATGAGCCTGTTTTCTCAATGCAAAAACATGTGAGGAAATGGATGCAAAGTCATGATTCCATTCAAAAACTCACGTATTCTTGCATAAGGGTTCCTTGTAACTAGTAGCGGATTAGGGGGGGGGGGCTCTGCACCGGTAGACCCGAATAGGAGATTCATAGTTTATAAAAAAATTAATTCTTTAACTCTGAAAATGTCTACCAATATATCTTAAATTATATTTAATGTAACAAACTTAACAAAAATAGAGGGCTCAATATTGCAGGGGGAGGGGTAAGTTACATATGGCGTCCAAGCCAAATTTTGCATATAATGGATTTGCAGTTTATATTTGTCTTCCAAACTTTTGTTGCACCACAAAAATAGGAATGAATTGTTTCTGAAAATTGTCTAAATTTCATATTTACATAAAACATTTAAAGTTTTTTTTTCTTTTTTTGGAGGGAAGGGGGTGAAACTACGAGTTATCACCACGTGTGACACCTTTGCTCCACTGCTTGTAACACCAAAATACATGTCTGCATTTTTTTGTTGCTATTTTGCTTTTAAAATATTGCTTTTTTTTCTGGCAAGTGACTACATGATAAACTTACTAGTCAATCAATACATCTTTCATCAATAACTAAAAACATATGTGCATTTATTTCATATTTTGAGAGAGATGCATCTTGAAAGAGACTCTTTGCACCTTCACTGTTAAGTAAGATAGTATTGACACACTGTTAATTTAATATTTATGTGAAAAAATTAGCATTAAAAATTGTTGAAACCATGGACCGGTGTCTGTACATTGGAGTAGTAGTGATGCATTGGGTTAGATAAAAATTCCAAACAGGTTTAACAATGTGGGATGTGCACCGGTTTTTGGCGATGCATTGATGCATCGCCCAGCCCTATGTGCAGCCAATAAGAAAAATTCAGATCTAACGGAATTAAGTTCCATAGCAGTTTGTTTAATCATAGCCGTACAAATGTCGAATATTTTCGATTCATTTAGAAAAGAACTTGCAGCTTTCTTTGACATCAGTTTCAGTGTAAAAAATATTAACTCATCACATTAAAAATTACCTTAATGATTTCGAGAGGTCAAATTTTCAGAACTTCTTTCCTCTGTACAACTTAAGCTTAACATATTTTCACTGCATTCAAAAATATATGAACTCACAAAAACTCAAAAAAAATTTCCGCAAATTTTGAAAAGTTTAGTGCATTGAAAATTAGTAAAAAAAAGTGTGTAAATACTATAGAATTATATTAAAGAAATTGAAAAACATGATATGCTGAAAATTATGATATACTTTTTTGAACTTGACAATACCAAAAAAAAATATTATATCAACATAAAATTATACACAGATGCCGACGAGAAGGGGAGGGGGGTAGCCATGTGGAATTAAAATTTTAGAAGGATTTTGATCCTCTTTTGGGGGTGGGGTCTCATTTTTGGAGGGCTGAGTAGCATTTGAGGAGATTGTGCCACAATCCTTGGAGAAGGTGGGCAACCTTGAATTATAATCCTAACAATAGTTGATAACATAAGATAAGAAATGATTTGGATATGCATCAGTTTGCTACTTAATGACACTGCTTGAATAACACTTCTAAATATTTTTTTACTTTTTAAGTTGAATCCCAAAATATTTTAACAATATTTATGGTACTATCAGTTTTATAAACTTAATAGAGAGTTGATTAGTAGTACATTTACAGCTTAGCCATGATAATGAAGCTTAAATTATTCCATTTGTTAAAAAAAAGGACGAGGGTGAGGAAAGCAGAGTTTTTTTCTTTTTTTTTTCTTTCAAACAATCACTTTGCGATGTCAATAAGGATTATTGGCGTTGTGCCAATCTAAGAACTCCATCTCTTTCACAACCCAAACATAAGTGAGTGCATCCAAGGAAATGCATCTTTTTACCAGATCCACACTATAATATCTACTAAATCAGAATGTAACTAATCCGTAAATTGTTCATTTTTAAAAACACATAAAGCAGTAACAATTACAAGAAAAGGATATTTCAACACAAAATACAATTTAGGGACATTAGTTTGGAAAAGGGAAACAATACTGAAAAAATAAACTAAGGTCAAATAACTGGTATAATATTAAATAAACACGCACCCAAACAGCAGGTCCTTTGGCCTTGTTTAGCATTTTATAATGAATGCCTGACTTATCTGCAAACAATAATAATAAGTATACATACACATAAAAATAATTTAATAATATCAGTTGTAGAATTCGAACTGTAAAATATTATGCAGTAATGTAAATATTTCTTTGTCATTGTAAATCATATGCCTAATACATAGGGAACAAAAAATTATTATATGGAGAGCACATGATCTTTCAGTACAGTCACAAACTATGAAAAATGCTAAAGCATTGTGAAAATAACATTAAATGACCTAAATGCCTTTTGGGAGCCGGGCAGTTAAAAAAATACTATATAATAATAATTTTCATTGTATATTTGAGATTTTTTTTAAATATTTTAATTTTAAATTACTTTATTCACATTTAAATATTTTATTTTATTTTATATTTTTTTAATTAGTTTGGATTTTTTTATGTCCCAATGTCAAATCACTTGTCCCTGCTTTTTGAACATATTTGAAATTCATAGTTTTTGAAAAAAAACATCTGAAACATACCTAATGTTAATGTTACCTAATGTAATGTGTTATCCTCCTAATTTTTAAGAGTAACTACAATAGTTATTGTATATAATGACACAGGGGTCATTCCAAAAAATGGATATAACAATGACTTCAGTCTTGACACGGCCTTGAAAATAGATATGTTTCATCAAATGGCAAATTTAATCAGGTTAATTTTCCTTTTTTAGTGAAATTTCAGTTTTTAGCCTTTTAGTTTTAAATCGTTGAAATTATTTTAAAATAAAATTTTATGTTTATACAAATTGTTTTCGAAGGTTATATAAATCAACAGCAAATCTTGTGAATAAATAAATAAAAGCTCAACTTTGTTTCCACAACTTTAAAAAATGATCTACTTGCTAAGCATTGTTACAATAGAGAGCATTTGATGTGCCCTCAACAATAATAAAATGTCTAACACCAACTGACTTAGCAAAACTTGAATTATACAGAATGATTTTCGAAAACGAAATGCATGCTACAAGTATACAGAAAAAAATTGGTATTCAGTTTAGAAAGAAATATTTGCATCTTCACATGGTATATTGACAAAAATGCATTTAATTCACATATCATGTCATTTATTTAGCGTAAATTTCCCTTATTTCTTGACATTTACAATGCAAGATGATTTAAAATTATTTTTTCTTTTTTAATTTGATGCTAGTGATATAAATGCACAAACATGATTGAATTTTTACTAGAAAGTGAAATTATTAAAAAAAAACATAATGGTGTAAAATAGAACTTTACATCAGACCATGGGCACCCATATAGGGGGGCAAGGGGGGCTCAAGCCCCCCTCCCTTTGAAATTAGAACTTCCTTCCTTTAAGTTCTTTTTTCTTTGCAAAAATGTAAAAGCATGTCTTCTCCAGCCATTAATGAATAAGTTATTAAAAATATCAAATTTTAATGATTCTAATCTGCCCTGAAATTGATTTCCACATGGAAAATATCCAGCTAAACCACAGGGAAACTATTTGAGCTCCCCCTTTCATATGGGCGCTCATGCTTAATAACTAGGCATAGCATTATTATAATTCCAAAGAATTTTCAAACATTTATCACAAGAAATATTGCTTATCTAAGTAGTACATAAATTAAAATGCGTGCTCATAAAAATATATCAAAATATGTTTTGCCATACATTTATGGTTACCACTGGCTATGTATGGGGAAAACTCAAAAAGCATTATTTTGTTTTGTCAGTTAAAAGTTAAAAAAAAAAAATCAATAACAATCAACGTAGAGTTTAAAGGAAATCAAGAAAAAATTACCACAAATGCGACTACAAACACCATCCAGTGCATCAATTTCTTTCATCAAGTGCCCTTTTCCGATGCCACCAAAAGATGGGTTGCAAGACATTTCACCTGTAATTGAATAAGAAGAAATTCAGCAAAATGCCATTAATATGAAATTTGATTGTTTAAAAATTAGCTGTGCTGATAATTATCCAGTGTTTTCCAAATGTATGCTAATTTACTCTATTTACATGATTTTTCTTTAATGCAATTAGTTTTTGTTGTTTTCTTTCTTTAAGTAACATAACAAAATATGAAAAAAAAAAAAATCTATGTTTATAGCATTTTTATCATAAAAAAACAGTTCAAACAAATAAAAGTAGTAAAAACTCTTGGCTAAAACAATAGGGAAAAAGCAGAATTATCTTTGATTCTACAAGAAAGTTAAAATGAAAAAGCTTTTTTTCTTAATGTGTATTTATCCCCCATATGCTCTTGTACATAAGTTTTTAAAGATAAAGAGATCTACGAGCAACACAAAGGTTTAGGCTATCTAGATATAAAAATTTTTAGGGCTCCATAATACTACTCTACAATCATTTTTTACAAAAAGGGAAAGGACAAAATAACTCAAAAAAGAAGACAAGATGTTTTTGTCTTTGTACTTAAACTTAATATTTTAAAAATACATAGAAAAGAAAAGAAAAGAACTTCCATGAAAAAAATGTGGCATAAATTGCAAGTAGATTGATTGAATTTACGTTATTATTTACTTACGTCTCAAACAAACGATCTGTGCAGATTGTCGTATGATGAAACAATCTCATTTGATGTATTATATTCAACTTAATTCATAGAAAGAAAATAGGAAGAAATTCAGAAAAAGTTACAGTATGAGCTTGATACTTATGACGAAAATGAAGCCTTATCTAAGAGGTAAATTCATTGTTCTTTTTAAAAAGAATTTTAACAAATTTCATAATTCACATCAGAAACATTTTGTTCTATTTTGAGCATTAACAACTCAAAAACTAACAAAATTTAGTTTACAACTGTCAATGAAGCATGTGGTGGCCTCTACAAAGAAATGAAAATCTCATATCATATACTTAATATATTTTAGAATGCTTCTACAGCTTTTACTCTTATTTTCATTGAAGAACTTTGGCTAAATCTTGGTAATAAACAGGTTGATCTTCACAGAAATAACCAAATCAAGCTACAAACTGATAAAAAGTAAAACAAAACACAGCTGCAAGTTGAAATTTCTTAAAAAGAAACGGACATGAAATAACAAAAAAAAAAAAAAAATCATTGTACTAAGTTACCTATTGTACTTATTTTGTGAGTAATAAGTAGAGTTTTGCAACCCATTCGTGAGGAAGCAGCTGCAGCCTCAGTTCCCGCATGACCTCCACCAACAACAATTACGTCATACTTTGAAGCTAAGGAACTCAACCGGCAGTAAGAAAAGAAGCAAAAGTGTTTCCTTAGTTTTACCCAAAACTGGTAAGTTGGGAGCATATCTAAATATAAAAGCAAAATATTTCAATTACTTTTCAGTTGCAAACAACAAAATTCAATAATAGTACAAACAGTTAAAATTTTTTAAAGTAGTGCCCTTCTACATCTATACACTGCTACCAATGAGTTTTCCAGTTTTTATACACCTCCAGGCAGTTACTTTTAAAAATGTAGCTAGAATATACTTGCTTCATAGCAGATCCTAGTAAATTTAACAATATATACTACTCAGGATCAGTTTCCCCCGAGTGGTTTACGAAGCAAAATATTTTCGTATCTCACATTGTCACACTTGGATGACTAGGATGATCGTAAGTAGTATGAGTGACAAGACAAGTTTTCTCATGATGCCTTTTTCAGATTTATCAGAAAGATTAACGGTTAAACAAGAGTTTCTATAACTATAACAGCTTTAGAGCTTTTCACTTTCATTCAATAAGTTAAAATACACGAATGACATTTTTTCCCCTTTGCTTAAAAGTTTAACACGCCGAACAAGGGGCAATTGCCATCGTTTTCTATTTAGATTCTCTCGCCAGATGGCGTGTTGGTTACAATTCCCACGCATTACGCACGCTCGGTTGTCAAGTCTTGTTTGAATCTTCCTGTAGCATCGATTTAATTTTTCAAAAGTTTATTTTATTTTTGTTACATAGTAAATTATGTCTTCTGTAATTGTAAAATGATTCTTTTCTGTAATAAAAGCAATAATAATTTCCACCCAACAAACATTGGGTTTTATCTTCCCATTTATTAAAGGGGTCCAATCTTCAATTATTGAGGGTGTCCAGACCCTTGGACCCCCCCCCCCCCCCCCCCCCACCCCCCCCGCGGCGATGCCCATGCCTCCAAGAGTGCCTGGAACTATATAAAAACTGAATTACAGTGGATAAAAACTCAGATTGCTTTCCAGTTTGTCTTTTGCTCCCCTGAGAACACTCGCGGTATAACTTAGTGCACTCTTCTCCTGGCTAAGTTTTCTGTCATGTTTTCTAAAACTTGGGTTTGAGGAATGTTCAATTCATCAGCAATCATTCTGATACTCATCCTATGATCAATATTCAGTATATTTTTTCGCTCACGGCATTTTTTGTAGGTGTTATTGGTTGAATGGATTCCAGAACGGTTGTCATTTTCTACTCTTTCCCTACCTTCTTCAACAGATAATGTTGCTCAAAAACAGCTGATCGACCAATAGCAGCAACTCAGCGTAGGCATTATGTTTCGAGTCTTTTTGCGCATTTTACCAAGCTTTGTACAAAATTTTGATCTGAGGTATTTGAAAGCGGTTCAGAATAGAAGCAACCTGATCCCTCCAACACCAGAAAGACAATTTTTTCCAAACGTTCCCAATATAAACATCCACCCTACTTTGGTTGTGCACAGCAGACCTGCCAACTTTATAAAATGACAAAACAGAAGATTAACTCAAAGATTCAAGGGTGAAAACGAGATTTTAAATGATGTTATTTGTGGGAAAAATATGATTTTATTAAGCCAGGTTAGAGTTTTTCCAACCATTTGAATTATTCTACAAATTTTGAATTTTGGCACATACAGTCAACCCTTGTTTATCGTGGTTAATTCATTCCAGACTTTACCGCGGTAACTGAATTTCCGCAAAGTAGGATTCTGTACTTATAAACCCAATATTTTCCTAATTAGAGTGCTTAAAACTTACTTAAGACAATTTAAATAGGTTTTTAACATAGTTAGAGCCCCTAGACATGAAACAGCACCCTTTGTCACCATTACATTTTTATTATTGAATATATTGCACAAAATATGATAAAAGGAAATACATTAGACGTACACTACTAATCTACGAAAATAGCTTAACTTGTTCGATAGCGAATTAATTGCCAGTTAGTGATCGTATGTGCCCCGTCATACGTATACAACTTAAAAAGCTAGTACATTGTTGAACACCATTGAACAGATGTGTTTATCCTCTAGTAATAGTACAGTGATTTTTACTTTCCAGTTAGTGTTTAACAGTAAAACTGAGATAGTGATTCCCTATACTTTCTTCGGCGATTTTATACCTTCACTCCCTCAACCTACAGCCCCTCAGAAGAGCTTATCTTACTTAAAAGACATACTCTGTTATTCTTTTGTAGGAAAAAGTTTACACTTGCATAAAAAAAAGGCTAATTACTATATTTGAAAACAAAAAAAAAAAAAGAAAAAAAAAAACGGGGGGAAAAAAACGCGATGTAGTGAAGCCGCGAAAGTCGAAGCGCGAAGTAGCGAGGGACGACTGTAATACTTTGGCTTCTAAGTCAGCGTTGCTATATCTCTATAGACCCAAGGACGGGTGAAACTTTTTTTAAAAAAATTGTGGACCCCCAGCAAGGTATTTCTTTTTTGAAAAAAACTTCTGACTAGCAATCAGTTCAAAACAATGAGGCCCCCCCCCCCAATGGCCCTTAAAACAGGGGAAAGTAAATTTTGTTTTTAAGAACTGTCACAATAAACATTTAAAAGTAAAGTTAAATAATTATTGTATCAATACCATAGAATTAAAATTAATCGCAAAATTCGCACAAAAAAGGCATAAGACATCAATACATTAAAAAAAAAATAATAATAAAAATGAATTAGCAAAAATTTCTGAGTACCATTTAAAATTTCTGGGATAATGGTTCACAGGACCACCAACTGAGAATTGTTGTTTTAGGTGATTCATACGAAAATTATGTGTCAGATACTTGCTTTCATGTAAAGTTAATTAAGAGTTTCTATTACCTCTGTTAGCATTATTACTTCAAGCTTGATTGTTGATAAAATCAATATTTCAATACAAAGACAAAACTGTCATTCAAAATAAAAATTGGATTGAGAAATATTGCATCTTAAACAAAACACTCATTCATTGTTTTACAAGCAATTCTTACGTTGATGTGAAATAAAAATACAAAATTCATTTTACTATAACTTAATTTTAATTAGGTTATGTGAGTAATTAATAAAAACACATTTCATGTAGGAAACAGAAATACATGCTTTAAATGGTTTGGTTAAGCACTGAAATAAGAAAATGACTTTTTTAACGGATAGTTTAAAGGGTTTCTGGAAAAAATATCGACAACTTTTTCACTAGTAGAAATAAACTACAACAACTTTTACAGGGTATGTAGAAATATCATCCGATATACAAATAAAAATAATCGATAGAATATAGAATTCATCAAAGACAATATTCATTCACCTCACCTAATACACTCCATGTGCTAAAAAAATGTCATTTAAAAAACAATAGTTGTAAACATTGCAGCATGTTGCCATTCGAAAATCTGTGATTCATTTAGGCTACATTCGGAAACAGGCGCCGGTCGCACCGAAGCCACCTAGAGTCCCTATATGAAAGTTTTTATATAGGGACACCGTTTGCGGTGGCAGTCCAACATACCCCTAGGCTTTCCGTTACCTGCAATATATTTTCGTTGCATGTAATATGGAATACATGTAAACAATGCATTAAAAAAAACTACTACACAAAGAAGAGAAGGTACAATTGGAGTAAGGGTGGGATGGTAAGATTCGATCCCCCCTCCTACAAATGCAACACATACCTTCAGGCCAGTTATCACGTCCAACGACTGCAGTTTCGTCCACTTCGCTGCTTTCCAAAAAAAATAAGTAAATAAAAAGCATACACAATAGGTTGTCCCTCAAAAAAATGAAAGTCAATTTTTCAAGACGCATACCCTCTTGCATTTTTCCTCTTTGTGTCAAAACAATCGTGAAAAAAAAGTTTCATATAATTTTTACAATGGCAACCCGAGCCGATTTGCACCTGAAAAAGTAATAAAACAGTACCTGTATTCTAGATTCTAGGCCAAATCGGAAAAAAAAAAAAAAAAAATTTTAGAAACTCGAAATTTCTGTTAATAAAACGTTTCTCCTGTACCCAACACCCCATATGTACCACAAGACCATTTATTCAAATTAAAAAGCATTTAGATATGCCACACTTGACCTAAAATTGATAATTTTATTTAAAAAATTGATTTTTTTTAGTTATCTTTTAAAAAATTACATATAAATTTAAATAGAGTATCAAGTTCAAAAATTATAGGCGAACACATTTACAGATCAACAATTACTAACGATTAATAATAAAAAAATAATATATTTTAAATGAAAAATTTGACTCAACCTGAAAAAAAAAACCATATCTCTGAGTACTATGTGGGAGACTTAAAAATCGCAGGAAAACAAGAATTTCTCTTTAATGCTAATTACCTACTTTTCTATACTTTACTGTTTATATTTTTCAGCTTCATAATTTCGTAAAATCTTACATTTCTGAAAATGTGTATCAAAAATTTAATTTTTTGAATAAAATTATAAATGTTAGGCCACGTCGTGTGGGATATCTAAATGGTTTTTAATTTGAATGAATGTTTTTGTTGTGCATATGTGGGTTATAGGAGCAACGTTTTATCAACAGAAATTTTGAGTTTCTACAAAAACATTTTCTTTTAATTTAGCCTAGCATTACAAGTGCTGGTTCACACTTTTCAGACATAATCGGCACTTGTTGCCGTTGTTCAAATTATATGATTTTTTCTTTCTTTTTTTTTTGACGTAAAAACATAAAATATAAGAGTGTGCGACTTAAAAAATCAACTTTCGATTTTTTTTTGGGGGGGGGGGGGGGGGGGGGTAAGAGGATTGAACAGAAAAATATTGATAAATTCGCTCATCAGAAGACACAAAGAAAAATGTTCGTTATCATACTCTTGTAATGCTTGTATTTAATACAAGTCCTCCGGAACAGTTCAATTTTTCCCTTTGCTACAACATTTTCAGTAGCTTCTTTTTATTTGGAGAATACTGTCGAAAATTTAAGCCTCGCTAAAATATTTTTATTTTTCAATCTTCGGTCTGTTTATATAAAATTCACAAAATTTTCAACTCACGAAATCACCGACATCTTCATTTTCGCAAAAATAAGTGCTTTTTCAATATAAATATTGGTGAAATATGAAAATTACGATGGCAAACAAACTAATGGCGTCAAACAGATAGAACGTATGGCGTCAAAATGAAATGCCCGAGGTCAACTCGTATTTTTATGAGTCTTATTTCTCATTATATCCGTTGATGTACTTGTGTAAAATTTGCGCCAGTCAAATTCGTTTGAACCTTGATTTTTTTTTTCAGTTTATTTAGAAGTAGTTTCCAGAAGTCGCTACAAACTACTAGTTTTTTGTAGTTAACTACTCACTACACTACTTTTTTAAAAAAGTAGTGCGCTACACTACAAACTAATAAAAAATGTAGCTATTACAGTAGCGTCGCTACTTGTAATGCGCTACTTCCAACCACTGCAACAAACTGTAAAATAAAGTAAATTTATTTCACTAGCGAGAGCTTCTGCGCTCTGCCTTTAGCCCTGGTTTAGGGGCGATAACTTACTGCTTAATATAACCAAGCTTTGCCTTCAATTTTTGAGTTGAACCTCACCATGCTGCGGGTTCTGTAACCCTTAGCCATGGTTTAAGGGTGGCAATTTACTGAAAAGTGCTAACATGTCTTTATACGACCTCTTGACTTTTAGAACGTTCTAAGTCTGCAAATTGTTTGGCAAGTTAGGGGAATGTGGGGCAAAGTGGAATGGTGAAATATTTACTCCTGCTTTTAGCTTACTCTACTGTACCGATCAGGTAATATTTTAACTATGTAGCATATACAGTCCATTTCAATCAGGAAAAAAAATACCACCAAAGATTAAATCATATGATAATACAGGCAGTTTTCAAAAATTTATACTCATATAGTGATATTTTGGTGGAAGTCAAAGATTGTTTTTGTAATCCTGAAAGGATAAAAATCTTGTCATATTAACATTTTTTAAAAATTGAGATTTTCTAGTATTCGGCGCAGTATTTATTTATTTGATATTAAGGTTATTTGTATTTAAAATATTTTGTACAATTAGTCAAGTACATGTGGGGCAAAGTAAAATAGAGTATTTTGTTTAACCCTTTACAGGGGAGGTGAAAAAGTAGGACGTAACAGGGGACGTGAGGTATCGGAGACCGCTCTACTTACAATTTTTTAAAAAATTGTGTAATTAAGATACGTTCCTGTAAGTTTCCTTAGATGTTCTTTGATCTTTTATTAGCACGAGGAAAAAATATTTGAATTTTGAATTGAAATATACCTTTGTCGAGGAAATTTGCTAGAGTCTTAAGATTTTTCGAGAAAATCATATGATGCAGTAAATAGACTATATTCATTATCAACAACCACAACGACAACTTCGTTCGTTTGGGGTGCATTGAACCCTCTTTCATGCTGACCGGCTGGTTTTTTTTTTCTGCGCGAATGGCAATCTTATAATTATCTGCTACCATTTGGTCTAAAGAAGTGTTAAACACATTGATTATTTGATTATGATTATGAAGTAAACGTTGTAATTTTTTAATAATATCTCCTTGTAGTCCTTAGAATATTAGAGCAACACACGTTGATATGTTTCAAGTTTTTCATCTCCTATAAAATATATTTGAAGAAATTTTGGAGTTTCATCGGACATTGGCAGAAGTGAGCCTACTCGGTGATAAATTTGAGCTTGAACCTTAAAAACCGGACTGAAATTTTCTTCATGGCATATTAATGAAGCTCCAAATGAAGTCATTTGAAAACAAAAGTTGTATCGACGTATATTTTGTAGAAAATGATTAGAGTCTGGTGGTTTTTCAGTCATATATTCGAGTAATTGTGGTGGTGATGCATCTAATGCCGGTAAATTGATTTTACCACTCGAGCAGCACATACCAGCAGTTTCGCCTTTAAATTTCTGAGCACGACAATATTCACATATCGTATTCATTTTTTCGATGACAATGTTTGGATGTTCACTGTACTGTTTTTTTGCGATCGTAAATGAAAGCCTGGAGTTCTAAACTGCCTAATTGACGTGTAGCAGCTCGTGGTGGCGTAAAGCAGACATTCTTTCGTTTTTTCTTCTATTTTTCAGTTCACGTTGATCGGCATATTGACGATTTCTTAGGGATCTCACTCGAGATCTTGTTTCTTCATTAGTATGTGCTCTTTCCTCTTCAGTTAAATTATCTCTTAATTCTTTTTACTCCTTTGCGAATAGTCGAAAGACGTTGTTCTCTTTGTTCTCCTGTTTCAGTTTGACGTGCTACTTTTCTCCTTTTCGAATCCAGTTTAAGTTTTGAAAATTCTTTCGTCTTGGCATTGTAAATATAAACAGTGTAATATGATTACTCAAAACTCATATCTGGATTGGTACACGAAGAAAAAGCTACCAAAAAGTCACTGACTTTCGGTTTATATACCATCGAATATTGAAATTTCTAGTACCAGAACAATCTGGAATAATCAAATAGTTTGTTCGTTCTCACTTGTCAAAATCACTTGAATTTATATGATCACTGTTCACTCTTGACTCAATTAATCTTTGCGCGACTGTAAGCACGATTCAACTGACGAAAAGTTACTGACTTTCGGTTTATATACCATCGAATATCTGAATTTCTAGTACCAGAACAGTCTAGAAGATTACAAATAGATCTTAGCAGTTGTCCACGTTTTAGAATGTTCTAAATCATTTCGGATATTTCTAGAACTTTCTAGAACATTCTAAGTCGATTATAACGTTCATAGACGTTTTGGAAATTTCTAGATCATTCTAGAACCTTTTAGAACTTTCTAGATCATTCTGGAAATTTCTAGAACCTTCTAGAACATTCTTAGTCGATTGTAGCGTTTGCGCATGTTTTGGAACTTTCTAGATCATTCTAGAAATTTTGAGAATCTTCTAGAACAATCTAGATCGATTGTAAAAGTTGCAGACATTCTGGAGTTTTCTAGACTATTCCTAAAATTTTATGAACTTTTCCGTAGTTCTCATAAGTTAGAAAAGGACAGACATATACTTTTTCACATTTTTGCCACCCACAACCACCCACTTCCACCCACAGCGACCACACTAGCTTATTCCCACTAGGAGACCAAGGGGTGCTTACCACCCCAAGCAGGAGTTGATTGGAATTGGTGGTGATAGAGAAAACCCTGTCTTTACGTACGCACATTAGCATTTTATATATATATTAAGATTTACTTTGAAGAGCCTTCGGCTAACCATTATGGTACTCCCGTTAGAGGAAGCTACATCTCTCGTACATCCACGCAACCATCTTCTGCGCCAAAATAAAGTCATGTCCCCAACCGAGGAAGTTTCATCATACCACACCAGAAGATTGTTGACCACACCAGAAGAAGTTGAGGCAGGGCCCCAGGTGCCTCAAGCAACGAACTTATATTTCCGTGGCACTCTTCCTATCAAAAAAAATTTTGGGGGCGGACTCTATTTCATAACTTTATTTAGTTACCAGATAATTGTAAGTAGCAAAAATACCCGGCGTTGCCTGGGTCTGTAATAATTATGAGAAACAATCGCTATTTTTATCCGTTTTCTGCTGTAACTGAAACAACTCAAAACACACCGCTTTGACGTGATTAAAAATAGAGCTTCTTCCTAACCCATAAAATTAAAATGGCAATAAGTATGAAGAACAAAATAATGCTCTTTTAGAAACGAAAAAACGATACTTAAACATATACAAATTTGAGGAATTTCCAAAACATGAAGTTTCACTTGTTTAAAAAGATTTATTTATTTTTTTTTTTCGAACCTTCTCTATATTGCTATTGAAGTACAAACTTTTTAAAAACGTAGCCACCCGTAATCCCTTATGTGATTTAAAATGTTATTAAATTTGAATTAATCGTATTGGGATAACTTAAATGAGGCCCCCCCCCCTCCCTACTTTGTAAAAATGTGTATTACTAATTTTCATCGAAGAGATAGTGTCACCAAATACTGAGATACTTCTTTTGATTATAAAATGTTTCTACCCGAAATGTTTCCAATAACTAGTAAAAATTTGGCAATTGTTTGAAATTGTGCTCAAAGACAAATTAATGGAAGTTTTTATGCTGTTTATGGATTTGCTCGATTTAGTTGGCGAATAATTTTACGTGTTAACAAATTTAAAGAAAGAAATATCAAAGAAATGGCGATATTTGGTTACATGGTGAAAACCAAGAAACAGTATTGCGTACTCTTTAGCTTCACAAACAGCAACAGTTGAAAAAATTGCCAAATGCCTTAGCTATTGAAATGATGCCGCAAAAAAAAAAAATAAATAAAAAATAAATAAAAAATAAAAAATAAACCATATTAGAGAATTTGTATGAAAATTGTGTATTATTACCCCTCAATGGGGGGTTTTGCCCCCCATAACAGGACAAAAACAACCCTATGTGTTGTTCTGATGCATAAGCTATATTATTGTAAAGTTTCATCAAAATCCGTTCAGTAGTTTTTGCGTGAAAGAGTAACAAACATCCATACATCCATACAGACAAACTTTCGCATATATAATATTAATAAGATTTGTTTAAAATTAATATTGCTAATGTAAAACGTAGTAATCATAGCTAGATAATATAGACGAACACAGATACATTCGCTGCTGTAAGAAAATATGTGGTGCTGTGCGGATACATTCATTGCGGACATGTGCATCTCGCCATAATCGCGAGTAATGTTCTAGTTTCACACCTGCTATTTTTTGCTTTTATTAAAAAATTACTAAAATGTTAATCCTTCCTTCTTTTCTCCTATTCATCAGACACGGACTTGGATCGCTGCCGAAAATTTTGACATTGCGCATGAAAAAACTTTGAATGATAGCCTTATGGATGTTTAAAAAAATTATGAACTTACTTTGAAATAATTACAGGATAAACTCGCTTAAATTTCAGCACTTTAGTCCAAACTACGATGCTTAAAGCAAGAGATTCGAACTTTACAAAGAAATAAAAATTCCGCAATTTTTTTCGATCTATACTCAAAAACTTGGACATTTTTGCGATTTTAGTTCAATCCGTTTAACTAAAAACTGCAGCAATAAAATACATTCTGGCATAATTTAATATTATCTTCCCTTAATTAAAGTCTTAAATTACAGTAAGAAACTAAACTGTGCGAAAAAGGCGGGACACACCGATTGTGAATTCATCAATTTTTTGCATTATTAATTGCTTGGGGGGGGGGGAGTATGTTTAATAATGCTACCAGAAATTCAAAAGGAATATTGTGTATTTTTTTATTCAAAACACATTTTGAACACTATTCCGATCATTTCGAAGAAAAGTTCCAAGCATTTTATTTTTCTTCTTTTCAAAATAATTTATTTTCTGCAAAATGTTGTAAACTGTAATAATAATAATAAAAAAAATATCGTATTCACCACACCTGCTGTATCCGCCACATCGGAAATTTATAAAGTTTTTTTTCCGCGTAAGCGCCAAGGCGCTTAGGCCCGAAAATACGATATAGTTTTGGAATCCTTGTGTGAATTGGGCTATTAAGGGATTAAAGGGAGAGGGGGGGGGGCTTGATCATAGTGGTATCTCTCATCTTCATAAATAACACGTTTGCTACCAGATTTATTGCACTTTTTTTGTCCCCTCCCCCAACAGAGCATTTCCAAGAAGCAGCGAATTGCTAGGTTTTTCCTTTGTTCTCAGAAATTAGGGTATCCTACTGATTTCTTGACTAGACAGCTTAAGAAGAGAAAGGTCCCATTGATGCATGATCTGCAGTGGAGATATAATTCCCAAAAAATTTGTGAGCGCACGAATGCAAAGATATCTGTTGAAAGAAGATTAGTTTTAAAATTTAACTTAGGTCTTTGCATCTATACTCACATAATTGGCATGAAAATTAGTTCCTTGTAACCTCGAAACATATACATGCAATTATTTGCAATTTTGTGCTTTATAACTTGTTTTAGCCAACGAACTTTTTACAAAATGTATTTATTTCTTATGATTAAAAATGTTTTGTTTCTTTTTTGAAATCCAACCTCCCCCCTCCCTCTGCTACGCAGATACTTTATATTTTTAGCTGACTCTGCTCATAAGTCAATAGAAACATTTATTTTCTCTTTGATAAACGTCATATCATTTCCCGTAATTCTTTGAGGAAGCTCGTTACTTGATAGTTACGATACGCAGCTGGAAAATGTGTATTTTAGAATCATGTGACTACAACTCGTTTGCTTAGCGAAAACGTGTTCGAATGCTGAGGATTTAGGAAGAACAATTATTTTATATACCTAATGTCTGACAAGTTGCTTGGCTGCTAGAACTGGCGCATTATGACCTAAAAGAGAATTTCGAAGGCGACATTCGTAATTTCTGGACAGAAAAACGAAATTGAATTTGTTTTTGACAGATTAAAATTTTCTGATACAAAAATTGCAGTCAAGGTTTTCTGCAATGGTTTCTAATTATTTATTTCAGGAACGTATATTCCCCCCCCCCCTTTTTTCATTTCGAATTTCCATGCTCAGTGTTATTCCATGCTCTAAAAGTTATAATTCTGCATTGAGTTCTATTTATGTTTTCAGATTTTTTAACGATACTAAATATCATGCAAAATGAGCACATACAAATGGCACTATTTTAAATGTTATACTTTAGTATAAGAACAAATCATAAAAAACAAGTGATTTATGCAGTAAAGAATGCCCACACTGACACTTGTAATATTGAATAGGAAGTTCTGTTCAAAACTAAACGAGCCTACTTTCCCGCAGGCAGTCGAAATTGCTTATAATGAGTTCGAAGAGACCGCGATATTTGTTCGTTATAACCGAGCCACCGAGCGCTCGTAAAAGGCGGGTTCGTGGAAAAAAAATCATTAGAAGCGAAACATACTTGCTTTGTTTGTTTCAGTAAAGTGTCACAAAAGTTAGTAAATTAGTTTTGAACTGTCTTATTGAGCAATAACGAATTGCTTATTATCCTCACTTGACCAAAGTCGATGTTGCTCTGATTTTTCAGATTGCCACGACAACGAGAATCAGTTCAGCTGGTTGTTTTTATATTTATTAAGAGAACAAATGTTCGTCGCCATGGTTACAAATCGTTCACGTTCATTCAAGGCAAAACCTTTGAAAAGCGAGTTACGCTCCTATAGACTCAACATTGTATCAACTAACTACTTCTGATTTCTTCGGTAAATCCGAGCTTTCGTAAAATTAAGACTCGTTATAAGAGAGTACGACTGCATCAACATTAACTTTCTAGAGTCTGATCAATAATCTCACAAATAGCGAAGGTGGAATCTTGCTTCAAGCACATCTTTTTAACATTTAAATTTGATATTTGAAACTAAAACATACCTCTCTCGTGAAAAAAATACGAAAAATTCCACGAAAGACGAATTGAAGAACAGCATTAAAAAAAAAAACAAACACTTTATCCCATCATAAAATTTTAAATTTGACTAGGTTTGAAATAAATAAATAATAAAAAATTAACTATTGATACTTCATAAAAAGAAGACAAGAAGTTCTGTCTAGAACTAGACGAGCCTACTTTCCCGTATACCCATACTACTTTCTAGTACCTGATCAATATTCTCAAAAATAGCTAAAATCGCAAATTTTTTCAAACATATTTTTAAAATACTTTAAGCTGATTTCTAGGAATAAAATATATTCCTCATTCATCTAAAAAAATTAAATGCTTAAAAGAAAAAAAATAGCAACAACTTTTAAACAAAGCAGCTAATACACTTTTTTACATTAAAAAAATCTTTAACAGCTTTCGAAACGAAAAAATAACGTTTAAAATTAATAAGCTCATTAAAACAAATACATCATATCAAAAAAAAAAAATCGTTTCTTTTTCCCCTGTTGCCAAAAACAAATGAATTAATGCACTTACCAAAATAAATAAAAACAATAAAATTTCAACTTAAAGAAATAATTTCCATTGTCAAAAAAAAAAAAAAAAAAAAATCGTCTGCGCATATCTTTATGTAGAAACATAAATGACTTCGAGTTTATTCGCCGAAAACTGAATACCTAAATTAAAACTTTAGCGTAAAAATAAAAACAAGTCAAATCAACAATAATTATTTCACAGTCAAAACCATAGCTGTGGAGTCGGAGTCGGAGTCAATCTCATTTTGGGTTAAAAGACTCGGAATCGAATATCTAAGAATCGGAGTCAGTCATTTGTCCTCCGTGTATAAATTTTTGCCAAAGCTATGAAGTCAGAGTCAAGTCGGGGATCCGGAGTCCGATTAATTGTCGGGCATAGGAGTCGGAGTCGGAGTCAAGTGCCCCTAAATTCTCGGAGTCAAAGTCTGGAGTTTGGCGTCAAGAGCTATTTCCAACAGAATTTGTTTGAAAAAAATCCGCCTTCAAATACGGAATCTACATTGACTTTCAGTTTCCCCGTATGCGCTAATGTTAAGGGATTTGAACTGTTCAAAATTGAACGGAAAATTGTTCAAATCAAAAAGATATTTTATATACAAGTTTTTCATCAAAAGCCTTTTCCTACAAAGTTTGTTTGAAGCAAATTCACCTCACAGTTCGGAATTGCCTTGAATTTCCCCGTAGGCGCTAATGTTAAGTTTTTTTGAACTGTTCAAAATTGAACAAAAAATAGTTCAAATCAAAAAGTGAAATATGGGAATGAGGTGCCCTCGCCGAGATCTTTCGAACAAAAAAAAGTTTGTTCGAATCGGACTATTCATTCAAAAGTTATTAGGGGGGGTGGAGGACAGATAGACAGGACAGACAGACCGACAGACATTTTTCCCCATCTCAATACCCTACTTTCCAATTTTAATTTTTCAATATTTATGAAATTATTTTACTTATTTTTGATTTTTTTTTTTTTTTGTTTTTCGCGATATTATGCATTAAGCCTTCTTTCATGCTTTTTTCTTCTTTTTCTGACTTTTACTGGGAAAGTAGGCTAAAAAAGGGGGGGAGGGGGAAACAAAGACACTGTTTAATAACCAACTGATTTATTTTTTAAAATTGAACATATAACTAACATTTCAGTAATAAAACCATAAATGAAAATAAAAATATAAATAATAAATCTTCATTTAAATAACATTTTTATCAAAAATGAAATTGTTTGCTGCTAATTCTTTCTAAAAACGAAAGCATTTTCAATATATTTTTCTTTCCGTTCCCAAAAAGAACAGCAAAAATTCTAGAGTAAAAAGAAATCATTCTCAAAAATTCTTTAAATAGGAAGGATATCATTTGCGCTTTGAATTCACTCCACTTTGATTCAAGTATAAAATCTGTAACTTGCGCCAGTTTTAAGTTTATGGGAAATAGTATTTTCCAACTAAAAACAACTGTATAGATCACTTTTTTTCTATTTATGAAAATAAAAAACTGAAAATATACATTCGGAATCTGATTTGTAAGCAATCACGAATTGCTTATTTTCTCATTTGATTGTTTCGATGTCCTTTGATTTCATTTTTGGACCGCCTTCCTCTGCAAGCAAATTACCATGGACAAGCAAATTACCATAACATGGACGAGCAATCTTTCATTGAGTTAAGCTTCACGTCAAATATTCTTTAAACAGACAAGCCTGCACAACACACACATTCACACACATGCCTGCACACGCATACCTACATATTCACACATCCCTACATATACACACATGCGTCTGCACATACACGCTTACACACAAATACAAACACACACGCCTACATACACACAGGTGCCTCAAAACACACACTCGTGATTGCGAAATACATAATTTGAATTCAAAATGTCAAAATTCAAATTAATTTATGTATTCTTTTAAAACAATTTTTCAGGTTAAAAATTTTTTTTTTAAATTTTATTTGTTTTTAGCCTACTTTCCCAGTAAAAGTCAGAAAAAGAAGAAAAAAGCATGAAAGAAGGGTTAATGCATCTGAAAAATATCGCGAAAAACAAAAAAAAATCAAAAATAAGTAAAATAATTAAATAAAGATTGAAAAATTAAAAATTGGAAAGTAGGGTATTGAGATGGGGAAAAATGTCTGTCGGTCTGTCTGTCGGTCTGTCTGTCTGTCTGTCCCCCCCTAATAACTTTTGAATGAATAGTCCGATTTGAACAAACTTTTTTTTGTTCGAAAGATCTCGGCGAGTACACCTCATTCCCATATTTCACTTTTTGATTTGAACTATTTTTTGTTCAATTTTAAACAATTCAAAAAGACTTAACATTAGCGCCTACGGGGAAATTCAAGGCAATTCCGAACTGTGAGGCGAATTTGCTTCAAGCAAACTTTGTAGGAAAAAACTTTTGATGAAAAACTTGTATATACAAAATATCGTTTTGATTTGAACAATTTTCCGTTCAATTTTGAACAGTTCAAATCCCTTAACATTAGCGCCTACGGGGAAGCTGAAAGTCATTGTAGATTCCGTACTTGAAGGCGGATTTACTTCAAACAAATTTTGTTGGAAACATTTCTTGACAACAAACTCCAGACTCCGACAATTTAGGGGCACCTGACTCCGACTCGACTCCTGTGCCCGATAATTAATCGGACTCCGACTCCCCGACTTCGACTCTGACTTCGTAACTTTGGCAAAAATTTATACACGGAGGACAAATGACTGACTCCGATTCTTAGATATTCGACTCCGACTCCTTTACCCCAAAATGAGATTGACTCCGACTCTGACTCCGCAGCTATGGTTTTGACTGTGAAATAATTATTGTTGATATGACTTGTTTTTATTTTCACGCTAAAGTTTTAATTTAGGTATTCAGTTTTCGGCGGATAAACTCGAAATCATTTATGCTTCTACATAAAGATATGAGCAGACGATTTTTTTTTTTTTTTTTTTTGACAGTGAAAATTATTTCTTTAAGTTGACATTTTATTGTTTTTTTTTATTTTGGTAATTGCATTAATTCATTTAAAAATTATTTTTGGCAACAGGGGAAAAAAGAAACGATTTTTTTTAAATATGATGTATTTATTTTATTAAGCTTATTAATTTTAATTATTATTTTTTCGTTTCGAAAGCTGTTAAAGAATTTTTTTAATGGAAAAAAGTGTATTAGCTGCTTTGTTTAAAAGGTGCTGTTTTTTTTAAAGATAAGTGAGGAATATTTTATTCCTAGAAATCAGTTTAAAATATTTAAAAAATATTTTTGAAACAATTTGCGGTTTTAGCTGGTTTTGAGAATATTGTTCAGGTACTAGAAAGTAGTATGGGTGTATGGGAAAGTAGGCTCGTTTAGTTCTAGACAGAACTTCTTGTTTAGATTAAAAATATTAATTTTCTCACCATAGAGGCTAATGTAAAAATTTTTTGAATTTTCAGGAACCAAATTTAAAATCCTTTCATGAACATAATTTACATCCATTTTCGGTTAGTTCTAGGGCTTGGATACGCCACCTTGCGGTCATTTAAGAAATTCATCAAAGAGTAAAACGTTGCAATTTGGCGCAAACAAAACAGTTGTCTGATTGTTCAGTTGTAAGTGGGTGGGTCATTCTTTTACCTCTTTCAGCAGCCATTAGCCCGATACTGCAACGCCTCCTTTGGCTTATTTGAGCCAATTAGCTCCTTTGAATCAAGTTAGTTTCTTTTCAACTTTTAAAAGTTGAATGAAAATTTATTCACAATGTCAAAATTGCTCTCCTAGTATCATTTATTGTTTTAGGAAATAAAATTTTTTTTTTCAGTCAAAAGTAGTTTTACTCGCAACTCCAGCGCTCGAATACGCTACCTTGCGGAGATTTATAAAACTGCCGAAAAAACTAAAACATTGCCACACTGCGTTCCACGTGTGTCTGTTGACGTAAACACAGGCAGTTTGTTCTGAGTAATTATTAACGCAATCGATGTGTCTTAAATTGCTTTCAGCTACAGAAATTGTTTCGTCCCTTAATAGTATTATCGAGCTTCTCAAAATAATGTTAGTTTTCCTTATTTCCTTCTAAAAAGTGAGTTGATTGAGAAATGGTGAAAGCGTTCACAAAAAAACTCTGGATTAACAAACTTGGATAACGTTATACCAGGTAACTAACAATATTTTACAGCAGCATTTAGTTGGAATGGACAGTATGCAAAATATTTTTTTGAATATATTATCGTAGAACAAAATGAAAAAATGTTCAACCGAGAAAGAATTTATTTTATTGCTTTTATTCTCAGCTGAAAGGTTTCGCCAAATTTGTTTAGGGTTATAGTTTTAGTATTGTGCGACCTTTGGCGAGATTCTGCATTTTAGTTAAACCATTTTTATTTTTTATCATGAGTGGAATAAAATGGTAGAAAGATTAACAGAATTCGATAAGTAAAAATAAATAATGGTAGATCAATTGAAAAGAATACCACCATATATCCGTGGGAATTTTGTTGATGATTTGCATAGCATGACAGAATTAAATCATAATTCAGAAATTAGAAATATACAAAACAGAAAAAATTTTAATTTACCGATTCGGCAATCTGAGAAAAATAACTCAGCTACAAATGCAAAACAATTAGCGCTAGCCAAGCAAGGCCAAGAATTATCATCTTCTTCTTTTGATAATAATTCGTAATATCATATAATTAAGTTATCTAGCCTTAATTGTTATTCTTGTCAGTGTTATGGCCACAATGAAAATGTAGTTTCATCAAAAATTGAGAAATATCGAATTCAACATTGGGGAAATGGTTGCTTAGAACTACGAACTACGTAATTTGCTTTAATATTTGACGTTTAGTAATGCTTCTTGAATTCTCATTTCTTTCTACATGGGCCAGAATATCAACAAGACTTTGAAAATTAGTTAAAAAAAATAAAGCGAAAAAATCATGCATGCGAACAAAATTTACTAGGCTTATTAGCATTTTCTTCTTTACCACGTGCGTTTGTTTTACCTTTTTCGTCCGCCATTAGAAAGTGGCTACAGTGCCCCCTGTTCGCAACTACAACGAACTATAGGGGGCACTGCAGTCACTGTCTAATGGCGGACGAAAAAACTAAAACAAACGCACGCCGTAGCGCAGAAAATGCCAATAAGCCTAGTAATTTTTGTTTGTATGCATGACTTTTTTGTTTTATTCTTTTTAAACCAATTTTCAAAGTCTTATGGATATTCTGGCCCATGTAAAAAGAAATTTGAATTCAAGAAGCATTACTAAACATTAGAAATTAATACAAATTTCGTAGTTCGTAGTTGTAAGCAGCCATTTCCACGATGTCGATTTCAAAATTTATCAATTCTTGATGAAACTACATTTTTATTGTAGCCATATGAACACTATAAATATTTCATGTAAATAAACCTTTGTTTATCAGTGTTATCAAAAGAGGAAGATGAAAGATCTTTGTTTTGTTTGGCTAGCGCTAATTGTTTTACATTCGGTTTCGTATTATTCTAATTTCTGAATTATGATTTAATTCTGTCATGCATCATCAATAAAATTCTCACGGATACATGGCGGTAGTTTTCTTTTTAATTGATTTTCCATTATTTCTTTAAACTTATCGAATTCTGTTATCTTTCTACCATTTTAATCCACACATGATAAAAAAATAAAAATGGTTTACAACTGACATGCAAAATCCCGCCAAGCAAGTGTTCTTTGCTTGCACAATACTAAAACTATAACCCTAAAATATAATCGCACTATTTTGGCGATGAAAATTCTCAGCGTTAAACATTTTTCATTCCGTTCTACGTATAATACTGAATACAATCCTTCTTTTGAGCTTAAGATAAAAAATAAAACATATTCTTACAAATTCACACAAAACAATAAAAAAAAAATTTACCTTGTATAAAGTCATCCTCTTCCAAAAAAAAAAAAAAATGCTTCGAATAAACTTGCAAATGCGAAGTTTGTTAATCCAGAGTTTTTCTTTGTTTAGGATTTCACGCCATTTACGAACGTCAACTCACTTTTTAGAGGGAAATAATAAAGACTAACATTATTTTGAGGAGCTCGAGAATAACATTAAGAAGAAAACACTTTCTATTGCTGAAAGCAATCCAAGACACATCGAATGCGTTAATAAATCCTCATAACAAACTGCCTATGTTTACTCAACAGACATACGTGGAACGCAATGTTTTAGTTTTTTCGGCAGTTATGTAAATTACCGCAAGGTAGCGTATTCGAGCGCTGGAGTTGCGAATAGTTTGTTGGAGTTGCGAGCGAATTTGTGCGCTGTAAATTCGCAACTCCAACGAACTATAGGGGGCACTGAAGTCACTGTCTAATGGCGGACTTGAAAACTAAAACAAACGCACATGGTAACGAAGAAAAAGCTAAAAGTGTTGTGATTTTTGTTCGTACGTATGATTTTTTCGCTTTATTCTTTTTAAATTAATTTTCAAAGTCTTGTGGATATTCTGGCCTACGTAGAAAGAAATGAGAATTCAAGAAGCATTACTAAACGTCAAAGATTAATGCAAAGTACGTAGTTCGTAGTTCTAAGCAGCTATTTCCACGATGTTGAATTCGATATTTATCAATTCTTGATAAAACTAAATAATAATTGTGACCTGACAAGAATAACATTAATGCTAGAAAATTCAATATGACTTTACAAATTGTTATCGAAAGAAGATGATACTTTTTTGCCTTGCTTGGCTAGCGCTTATTGTTTTCCATTTGTAGCTGAGTTATTTCTCTCGAATTCCCGAATCGGTTCATTTAAAAATTTTCTGTTTCGATTTTTCTAATTTCTGAGTTACGATTTAATTGTGTCATGTTATGCAAATCATCAACAAAATTCTCACGGATATATGGTGGTAGTTTTCTTTTCAGTTGATTGACCATTATTTCCTTTCTTTTATCGAATTCTGTAATCTTACTACCATTTTATTCCACTCATGATAAAAATTAAAAATGGTTTAACTAAAAACGCGAAATCTCGCCAAGGCTCGCACTATACTAAAACTATAACACTAAACAAATTTGGCGAAACCTTTCAGCTGAGAATAAAAGGAATAAAGTAAATTCTTTCTCGGTTATTCATTTTGTTCTACGATAATATATTCAAGAAAATATTTTGCATACTGTCCATTCCAACTAAATGCTTCTGTAAAATATGGTAAGTTTAATTAAATTAAGATTAAAAAACCCCCCATTTTCTTACAAATTCATACAAAACAATAAAAAAATTTTACCTTGTATAACGTTATCCAAGTTTGTTAATACAGTATTTTCGCTTTCACCAATCATTAAGGAAATAATGAAAACATTATTTTGAGAAGCTCGAGAATACTACTAAGGGACGAATTAATTTCTGTACCTGAAAGCAAACTAAGACACATCGATTGCGTTAATAAATACTCAGAACAAACTGCCTGTGTTTACGTCAACAGACACACGTGGAACGCAACGTGACAATGTTTTAGTTTCATTTGCAGTTTTGTAAATCACCGCAAGGTAGCCTATTCGAGCGCTAGAGTTCCGAATTGTACTTACTGAAGCAAGTAACAAAAAACAATAAAAATTTTAAAGCAAAAAATAAAATGAAAACTATTGTGAAAAAAATATAGAAAATTTACATTTAAAGATTAAAAACCAATTGTAAGATTGCAAATAAAACATGTTTACAAAAAAGTGCAATGTAAATATTTTATCCTCAAGTTTTTTAAATGTTTTTATAAAAAACTAGTGTCAAATCTTTTAAATATATAAATGTTGCCCTGTATAGAAGGAACACATCCGTTTTAAACGAAAATGCAATTGGCGACTTAAAAAGAAACCCATTTTCGTCTTCGCCTAAGATTCGTGCTCGTTGATTCGATATGATATTTTGTAGATTTATCAACTTCTGTTATCAGAAAGTAGACGATAACGGATACAAGCGCTAGCTCAAAATTTATCTCGGAAATATGAGGCATGCGGGTAAGGCTGAGATTGCCACATGAGCAAACGAACACGACAGACGACTTTTAAGTTGACATACAGAATATTTATTTTCTAACATTTATTTCTTTTCGTTCGAAGGTGGATATGTACTCTTTGAAAAGTATGGAGCGTAGTAATTGTTTTATTGTTTATCTCATTTTAATTATTTGTACATTCTTTTGCACCTATGTTATTTGTGATCTACGAAATATTGCCAAAGGATTAGCACATCCAGAATTGCGAGAAATACGCAAGAGATGGGGTGCCACAGACATAGTAAGAGATTTAGAGTAAGTGAACTGTTTTATATTTTATTAAATACTGATACTTCGGGTGAATAAACATTATTATGTATCTTTTAGCAGTTTCTACTCTGTTCTTAAAGAAATGATAGCATTTTACATGAAAAATGAGGTTACT